>NC_092502.1:7415077-7742836 GCF_047511675.1 Marmota flaviventris
CATGGCATATCTTCAAAGTTATTCAAATATTCTCATAAAATGTCTGGCTGAAGAGAAAATTAGCTATCTGGAGATAAGAATTTATCTCAGTAATAAAGTACATTACTGGCAGGACAAGAGACAGGGTTTCATTTCAAAGCACTGCTATAGTAGTAATAATAATAATAGAAAATTTAGTTTGTGACTAGGGTTGTAGTTCAGTGGTAGAGCACTTGGCTTGCATGCCTAAGGCCCTGAGTTTAATCCTCTGCATCACTTAAAAATGAATAAATAAAACTAAAGATATTATGTCCATTTACAACTAAAAAAATAAAGCTAGGTTTCTCATCTGAATGAACCACATGGATGCCACATATATCATGGTACCTGGTAGGTATGAAGGGGAGAAGTTGGTAGCTGCACATTGCCCCAATTCTTCCAGTCCATACTGGTTCCAATTATCTCTGGACCAGGAATAGTCTCACCTTTGGTCTGAAGGCAGATAAACTGAAAGAAGCTGGGCTGCCTTCTCTCAGTTTCAAAATGGTTCCCTCCAAAATTACCTAGAAAACTCTTTGGTTTCTACTACATTTTTAGAAATTCTACTTCATTTTTTCCTTCTTTTTAAAATTTCCAAAGAAACTTCTAGAGGCTTGTGTTTGAAACTGTGAATTTTACATTCTTTGGATTGATTATTCCCACTCCTTCTTTTCTCGCTATATAGGAAATGTATCATGGAAGTATAATTTGTATGTCTTTCTCTTTTTAGACCTTCTCCCTTTCCAAGATATATCCTCACAGGAAAGCAAGATGTATGCTTACACTTCATCTGCTGTCTCCTGAAGTATAGGAACAAATAGGGTTCATTTACATTTCCCAAAGACATCAGTTCCCAAGCTATGAACAATGTTGTCTGTGGATGAGGCTCTTTGGAATGACCTTAGCAAATAAAAGGAAAGATCTGCTGCCTCAGAATGAGCTTCTGAACATGGTCCCCAACAGTCAATGCACAGCAGTTTGAGATTCCCAGTGTGAACTTGGTCTTCTTCCACTTCTCATACTTTAACATGAATTCATCTCTCAGTTCCTCCCTATGAAGTCCCTCTAAACGAAAGTCTAAATGGAGCCATAATATTTCCAATGGGAATTTTAGATATCTGTGGTTTGGACATCACTCTATAACCATTCATATTTCTTTATATTTCCCCATTTCTGTTTCTGCCTTATATATTTTTTTGATGTTGTAGGTAGTAGCAACATGTTGCATTCTTTAAAATGTGTACATACATAATCATTTTTGCTAAAAGAGCTTAGGTCTGAGTGATTAGTTCTTCACTCCTCAAATTTTTTTCAAACCATACTAGGAAAGATTGAAATAATTTTACTTATGCATTAATCAACATTTGAACAGGAAACTTGCATTTCTTCCCCATTTTGAAAACCCTGTTTTTATTTTCCTTCTGATAGGTAATTTGAATTTCCTTTCCTTCACTGAGAACTATTGCTCCGTTTTTTTTTTCATTGAGTCCCTTACTAACTACATGTCTCAATTTTCCTTCCTTCTTTCTCTATTTATTTTCAATTTTCCACTTTCCTGTGATCAAAGCATGTATAAAATGCAATTCATAATTCACTTCTTTAAGTAATATCCCTAATTTGATCTGAGCCTGAAATGTAATAAGATACACACATAGTACCTTAGTTTTTTCTTTCTAGTTATTTAAGAAAAACATTATTCAAACAATAAGAGTATACTAATGCTCATGAATGAAGGCAATATTCTCTCCAAAATATTTTGTAATTCATATATATTTATATATGTATTTTTTTACCTTGTATATGTGCATTTTCTCTATACTTTTCTCTTTGATGGGACACACCAGAATCACCAGAAGCACAAACCTCTGGCTGTTTGTCAGAAATACTCTGTAAAATTAATGTTAATAATGAGTTCTACAAAGATTTCATCATCACTCTTTAGTTATCACAATACTTCTAAGTGTAAAGTCATGGGAATTAAAAATTATACAAGTATATTGTAGCAACCACACTTTCTAAAAGAGATGCCATCCTACGCATTCCAGGTTAAGCTGAGCTCTTCTCTTCATCTGGCTGCTGATGGGGTAAAACATATATGGAGGATATAGGAAATGTTTTCCCTGGAAATATAGTCAGTGACATGCATATTCCCCAAAAAAGTATCCTAAGTGTTTTATTAGCCAACTTCACATTCCCCACAAAACTATGCAACAGGAGAAAGATATTTAAAACTGTCTATACAAATGCATTTGATGTAATACAGAATTCAACATTTTTAACAGTGGATGCAATTTTTTGGTGTTAAATTATGAAGCTTGAACTGATAAGAGAGTTTATATTCTGTCAACTCGTGTAGGAATAAAACACTGTTGCACTTGCTTCCTTTGAGTCATCAGAACCTTTGAAAATTTCATAGATTTCAGTAAAATATTTATGGAGTTAAAATTGCATTTAGAAAAAGTAGAAGATAGAAAGAAAAACGTGTCTATATTCTGCTTGAATGTAACAGCACATGCAATTTGGATAGAATATGAAACTCTTTCATCAAAAAAAAAAAAAAAAAAAAAAACTAACAGGTATTCCAGTGGAGAAAGGAGGCAGTACAGATTCATAGAGCATTACGGACTATTTCCAGAGAAGAAAGTCAGTCAGATGAACCAGTGTGTTGCTACATATGAAAAAAAAAAAAAAAACCTGGTGTAGAAAAACACTGGAGAGCTACTACAGACAGCCTATGACTAGATAAAACACACTATATTGGATTGGAAAGAACAAATGCAATCATAGAAAAAAATAGACAGCAACAGTGCTAGGGGAAATTAGTTGGGTAAAAGACAGGAATATGCTCTCTGGTTGGTGAGAAGACTCTCCTAACCAGTTAAGAAATAGCAAAAAGCAATACATCTCTGAACAAGATATACAAATTGCTTACAAAGTTAAAAAAAAATTTCTGTGTTCAAAACATTCAGGGTGAAAACATCCAAAACTCCATTGATATTTCAGCTCACCCATTCAGAATAGCAATTATAAGTGCTGGTGAGGATGTGAAGAATAAAGTACAATCATACACTGTGAGACTAAACTTAGGACTTCCACTATGGAAAGCAGTATGGGTATTCCTAAGAATAGTAGGAATATGACCACCATATAACCCACACTTTTTCCACTTCTTGCCCTGCAACCCAACTAGCATACTTGCTTAACACACGAACTTCAATGTTTGATGCTAGTCTCAATGAAAATATCACAGAAATAGCCATGTACCCCATCAACAGAAGGATGTATAAAGAACATGTGGAGACACTGGACACTGAATTTGAGCAAACTAGCTTTTCATAATATATCATTATATCCAAATGAATCTCCATATAATATACAGAATGGCCCTATAATTTCCAAAATATAAAAATTATAACATCAAAATCTCCCTCATTTTA
Source organism: Marmota flaviventris (assembly GCF_047511675.1). NCBI lineage: Eukaryota > Metazoa > Chordata > Mammalia > Rodentia > Sciuridae > Marmota > Marmota flaviventris. The sequence goes on from NC_092502.1 coordinate 7,418,533, forward strand.
TTAAAGGATAACACTTTATAGAAAAAAATTTCAATGTTATATAGATTATCCCCAACTCAAATTCAACATTTTCAGCAAAGGACAGTATTAGATTCTGCCTAATGTGTCAAGTAAAGTTGGATTCACTGCACAATCTTCTGAGGAGAATTGGATTTATTGTACAGGTGCGTCCTCACTCAGATTCATTTATCTAGGCTTTCTTGTAGAGATAACAGAACAAAAAGTCTTTCTTTTTGTAGACTTTCTAAAACTGAAAATTGTCTTTAAAGCAGTGAGTTGGAGGCACCCCACAACAAAAATCCCAGTAGATTTAGGAGAGGAACTGAGACATAGATCTTCTGAGTGCTCTGTGCAGGTAGAGCATAGCCCTGTGGTCTACCTAAAGAACATGAGGTCAAAATATATGGTCAATTCAAATGGTGGGGGGAGTTGCAGCTGTGTGAAAAAAAAGTGCCAGGGATGTGTCTGGTTGAAAACTGGCTGCATGCAGAACCAAATACAGATATATTTGAGCAGATACATCAGGTACAATCAACCAACTCCCTCATATAACATCAAAATCTCCCTCATTTTATTAAAGGATAACAGTTTATAGAAAAAAAAATTGCAAAGTTATACAGATTTTCCCAATTCCAATACAACATTTTCAGAAAAGAACAGTATTAGATTCTGCCTAATGTGTCAAGTAGAGTTGGATTCACTGCACAATCTTCTAAAGAGAATTGGATTATGTGTGCAGGTGCCTCTTCACTCAGGTTCATTTATCTAGGCTTTCTTGTAGAGATAACAGAACAAAAAGGTCTTTCTTTTTTTAGACTTTCTAAGACTGAACTTTATCTTTTAAAGCAGTGAGTTGAAGGCACCCACAACAAAAATCCTGGAAGATTTAGGTGAGGAAATGAGACATACATCTGCTGAATGCTCTGTGCAGATAGAGCATAGCCCTCTGGTCTATCTAAAGTGCATGAGGTCAATTCAAATGGTGGTGGGGAGGTTGCAGCTCTGTAAAAAAAAAGTGCCAGGGATGTGTCTGGTTGAAAACTGGCTGCATGCAGAACCAAAACATGAGCAGATATATCAGGTACAGTCAACCAACTCTGCTGAGAGCATTTGGAATTGTTGCCTCATTGTTGAGCACAAAATATTTGGAGAGTATCCTTAGCAATTTCAATAGAATCCTGAGGTCAAAACAATTTCAGAAGGGCCTTATTGTATGGACTCTCTGTATGAGAGATCAGGAACCACTGCATGTTTATACCTGTAAGATGCAGTAGACAGCTTACCTCCAAGAATGTTGGATGTTAACACTGTATGGGCCTTGGGAATGGACTAGCAGGAATGTGATGAAAACTCTGAACAAAAAATGTGTGTATGCCTGCTGAAGAGTTTCTAGAGCACAGGTCCACAGGGGTACTGCCTCTTTCAAAGGGTACTTTGAGAATAATGATAGTGTGAGAGAAGGGCTGTTTGAGAATTCAATTGACAGAAAAGTCCAGGAAAACTAGGGTAGAATTGGTTCCAGTGGTAATTTCTAACATTCACCAGAAGAAGTCACAGATTCTGCAAGCATGCCATATCTGCCATGCTCCCAGAGCGTGCAATGAAAACCCTTACAGACTTGGAGTATTGCACCCTCCAAGGTCTCTGACTGCAGAAATCCAAAAGATATCTTTGAATTACAGGCTTGTCTCCAGCCTCCATGGACCACAGGAAGTGTCAGGCAGTTTCTACATTTGATAGACCTACATATCAAAGTACAAAACAAGTACTGAGAGTAAGTTTTGCTGTGCAACTTGAAAAAGTTCTCTCAGCTTTTATGGGTGTGGCCAAAGTGCAATGAACAGAGGAGTTCAGCATGTACATTTAGAGTAGTTTTGATTTGCTAGAGATGTTGTTATCATCGATGCATGTATTTTTAGTCAAGTGTACATTGTTATTTATACTCCTTGTTTTCAGTTTGTAGTGTTTTAGAGATAATTAATTATATTTATTTTATTAATAGTTGATACATGTTTTCTTTTAAGCTTAGAGTGTTGCCACAGGCTGTTCTCTTCCCTTAAAGAGATGCTGGTGAGTGAAACTAGTACATAGGATATGCTCAGTTGCAGACTTGATGTTGAGATATGAACCAGCATAAGACATATTCCAAAGATAAATCTGCATAGTAGAAGGACATATGTAAAAGTGGACTAAAGGTCCACCCAAATGCATGCAAAATTTTAGCCTACTAACACACACAAGGAGACAAGATGACACTTTCAAAATTTTCATAATTTCCCAATAACTGCATACATGTTCCTTTTCTAATATCCACTAACATAGTAGGGTTAAAAATATTTATTGATTCTATTGATTTCTTGCATCAAGGGAATTGAACTAGGAAGTTATCATTTGTATCCTAATAGCAAAGAACTCATCCTTTTGATTTTGATTCTATTAACTGGCAGTATTGTGTCTGATTTGGGCTCATTATCTGCCTCAACACAGACACTGGAGTCAAGAGAAAATGAAAGTTTTAACCTCTGCATGAATGAGAGACAATGTAAAACTAAAATTTTAAGCCATTGGAAATGATGATGTCTTAACTTGAATGTGTACAATGACCACTTCATACTTTCAACTGGTTATTCCTAAGTCTGGAATTTATTCCGCATCATTTAAAAATGCTACACAGATAAAAGCAAACAATATTTTTAAATATTGCTGATTTGCTATGCTAAAGTTTACCTTTAAGCTGCCATGATTTCTAAAGCTATTTTCATTCATGGTCATTTAAATACTTTTAGACTTAAAATTAAATTTTATATTTATACCCAAATGAGTATACTTTAAAGTAATTTCACTTGAAGTAATTTATCTTCCAAAGCAGAAAAAGATGAATAAACCAGAATTTTAACTTGACATATTTACATACCAGCTTCTGGTTATGTCCAGTTCCATCAGGTGTCTCATGGGTTTTACACAATGATATGTCAGAATGTGACTTTTCTAAAAAAAAAAGTATAGATTTATTAAACAGTTATAATGTGTAACAATCTGTGCAAATAAAAAGTAATAACATTTGTATCTTCTAAATTTTATTTATATTTAAGCTTACTTTTTGGTGAATAATTATTTTTTTTAAACTTTTTAAATTGTTATTTGTATATGGATCTGAGGACGGTACCCAGGAACTTGTGTATCTTTGGCAGTAATTGTAGCACTTACTTTAAGTCCTTATTCCAGGCCTTTTTATTTGAAGACAGGTTTTCTACAAAGTGCCCTAACTGGCTGAAAAACTTCCCTTGGCCTGAATCAGTCTCCAAATATTTGCAATTACACATGTGTCCCTTTGTGCCCAGTATATATTGAGATCATTGAGGTGTAATTCTATTGAACCAGTACTTCATAACACCACTTGGGGAGACACTAGGGGTTCAATGCATATAATTAGACAAAAGTTCATCTACTCAAAGTAAAAGAAAATGTCATGAAAAAAATTTAAATTGCCAAGAAACAAGAAACATCATACTGCCTAGTATCTCTTCACACAAATAATAAGGTTTCAACAACCATTGGACATCAATTTTGTTGTCCCAAGTGATCGATCCCATTACAACTTTAGCAAAAGAATGCAGTGTTCCTTTCTGTTATTTTCCTTTCTTGACTTTTATCTTTTTTTTATCTTTTTTTTTCTATTAGGACTCACACTGTTTGGTGAATGTTCTCTGACTGTCCTTATTATTCCAGACACAAATTGATTTTGCTCTTCCTAGGATTACCTCAGACAGTGAATCAGCTTTGGCACTGGAGAATAACCTCTTGACCTGAAAATTTTTCCTTTCCATTTCTAGTCCCTTGGCTCCTACACTTGAAGGGGCTGCTTTCACATCATATTGTCTCAACAGTTTATTTATTTCCACGCATAACTGAGTTTGTGGTAAAGCTGGAGGAGATAACAGGTGTCAGTTTGGTGTCCTTTCTAAGGATAGATATGAACACTGACATAGGAGGGAAGTTTTGAGACAGAGGGAGGGAAATGGAGAGAGAATAGAAGGCTCTAGCATGATATAGAAGCAATGTTAAAGGGGACAATATTTAGTAACCATGGGGATTGGCGAGGAGAACATCCAGAGAACAGTGCCAGTAGGGAAATGCTAATGATGCAAAGGTAGGAAGAATTAGTATTCTGAATGGTTTCTAGAAATTTAAGAGGCTTTGATAGTCTCAATGTAAAGAGGGTTGATGGTCATATATGCAGTGTAGTTAGACCACACTTAATGCTGTGGGCAGGGAAATGTGAGTGGCATGCACATAAAAGCAGTTGAATAATGAGAAGGCCACAGAGCAGTGTGAAGTTCAAGCAGGCCTGAATTGAGGGAATGTTTCCAGAAATATAGAGGACAGAAAATTCCAATGATGTGTGTAGGATGATTCTAATTAAATGAACAATGTAAAAATCTGGGCTCCTTGGATATGAGATTCTGGTCGTGACTTACTTGAGATTTCCATTGAGATGCATAATAGAACAGAAGAAATATAAATGTTGCTCTCATTTGCCATGTAGTTTCTCCATGACAATATCTTCCTAAGTTGAGGGAATTCATTTACATCCTTGGTGGGCAATTTTCCTTCAACCTGGATATATCAAGCTGACCAGTAATTCCATGAAGTCATTGGGTGAAACTCAGTGGAAAAGTAACTGCTTAAAACATTTGGATTCAGTCTCCAAAAATGTAAGAAAAAAAGTATTTTTGGATTTAAATCTCTTAGTCTAAATTGTAGGAAAGAGTGTTCTCCCACAAACAGTGTTTATTTTATAGGAAATGAATAAATTAAAATTTGTGATACTCTATTGTGTGGATACTTCCTTTAGATATGACCACATGTTGGGTGAGGAGCATGGAATATAGTTTGCATATAGCCCAACAAATGTCCATGGAATTAGTAGATTTACTCAGTGTCATGATAGAGTTTCTACTGTCTTCTAGATGTGCTTTTCCTGTGTTTCCCATACTGGCCTCAACCTACTGACTTCAAGAAAAATCTCTTTCCTTATTCTCACAATCATCTGAGATCATAGTCCAGCTCTACCACAAGCTTTTTAAAACATGGGAGAGAAAGAAAAACTACCTCATAATCTCACAAACAGATATGATGTTGGAAATTTTAATTGTAGAAACAGCTTAGTTCTTTTTAACAATATTTTTATGCTTTTTCTGAAAAATTTTAATAGGTTGATACAAACATAGGCACTGATGTAATTAGGCCAAATTCCCTCAAAATATTTCATTAAAAAAGAAACGAGTGTAAAGTCCACTAGCATCTTAGATGTTTATTATAGTTCTCTGCAGAAAATTGTACTGCAAAAATTACCTGATTGTTTTGTCCAGGCTTCCCTCTTTGCTTTAATTGGAAGAAAATCTTTGCATTTCATGGCATTCTCAATCTGCTTGCAGACAAAATAATTAGTAAATACTGTGTACTGAATCCAGTTTTCAGTGAATAATTTAACATAAATAATATAATATTTTAACATAAATGATATATTATGTTAATATATATTATCATATACAATATATTACTTATTATTAGATACATATATAATATTTTAATTTAACATAAGCAATACAATATAAAATAACACAATTTAACATAAATAAAATAATTTAGCACAAACATAGAAGATGATTTACCTTCCAGGAATCACTTGAGTCCCAAGATACTGAAAAGCAAGGAACAAAATTTGAATGTGACAAAACCAACATAATGTTCCTGCTGAATTACTATGGAGCTGATTCTGGTAAAATTACTTGATAAAATTTACTTTGGCTTTAGGTGTTCTATGTTTCTTTCTTTTTTCATTTTTAGGACAGTCATATGACAGAGATGAAGACATATCAGGAATATAATATAACAAAACATGCAGTATCAACTCTATCATGACACTGAGGAAATCCACTAATTTACCATATGTGAGATCATGTTTCTGGTGAACATAAAAAATATAGCCAAGGGTACATATACCCAAATCCAGATGCAGAATTGTGGAGAACACAGTGATCTACAGTGAGATGAGTAAAGGAGAATATTTACAGTTTCAATGTCAAAGGTGAAATAATAGAATAATAGCTGGATAAATTGTGTAAAAAGGCTGAATTAATTGTGTAACCTTGAGTTAATGCTATTAGAATTATTTAATCTATTTTATTATAACTATATATCTTGTGCATCCATTTATCTTACATTTAGTAAGTCCAAATATATGATAGGAATTCAGGCTAAATAAACATCGTATCCATCAAAGATTTTATATGAAGTAATTTGTTCAGATATCTACTTTTAGAAAAGCAGCCAATTCATGTATGTATGCATGCTTCTTTTTTAAAATATCTGTGTGGAACCCTGCTGAATTTTTTTTCCTCTATCCTCTGGTGTAACCAATATCAAGTTTCTTGACCTACTCTCATGAAAAGATAAAAGTCCTAAGCCTATGAAACAATATATGGTAAACATAAAGAATTTAGATATGACATTCTAAAGGAAAAAGCTATCTGAAAGCTCACAGAATATCATATATCAGTAAACCTTTCTATTTCAAAGTTAGTGATATATATAAGTATATATATATATATATATATATATATATATATATATATATATATATATATATGGAATAACTGTCTTGCGTTACAAGGTATAAACTTAATAATGACTTTTGTTTACAAAATGAATCTGGTTTAGTAGATCTTGTCAGTTTTTCAAGTATTCATGGCCATGCTGCATTATCAGAAAATTAGTAGTCTAAGGATGAACATGGCGTTTAGTAATGCAAGTATATTCCTGGAATGCCCAAGGACAAGTTTTTTATGTTGAGGGAACAATAAATAGATAAAGGAACAACTAGCTACTTTTACAACAACAAATGCATCAACAATACTGATTCTCTTCTGAATATCTCACATGGATTCCACATACATTGTTGTGCCTGGTAGGTATGTGGGTGAGAAGTTTGTAGCTGCATGTTCCATGATAAAGTGAGATATAGTAATAAAACATAATCTGAAAGCTTGCAGAATGATAATATATCAATAAACTCCCTAACTTCAATATCATTGACATACACACACACAAACAAACACACGTACACACACACACACACACACACACACACACCTGATAAATATCTTGGTGTTCAAGGACCAAACTCCCTAAAAACTTTAGGTGGAAAAAATGAGACTGGCATGGCATATCTTCAAAGTTATTCAAATATTCTCATAAAATGTCTGGCTGAAGAGAAAATTAGCTATCTGGAGATAAGAATTTATCTCAGTAATAAAGTACATTACTGGCAGGACAAGAGACAGGGTTTCATTTCAAAGCACTGCTATAGTAGTAATAATAATAATAGAAAATTTAGTTTGTGACTAGGGTTGTAGTTCAGTGGTAGAGCACTTGGCTTGCATGCCTAAGGCCCTGAGTTTAATCCTCTGCATCACTTAAAAATGAATAAATAAAACTAAAGATATTATGTCCATTTACAACTAAAAAAATAAAGCTAGGTTTCTCATCTGAATGAACCACATGGATGCCACATATATCATGGTACCTGGTAGGTATGAAGGGGAGAAGTTGGTAGCTGCACATTGCCCCAATTCTTCCAGTCCATACTGGTTCCAATTATCTCTGGACCAGGAATAGTCTCACCTTTGGTCTGAAGGCAGATAAACTGAAAGAAGCTGGGCTGCCTTCTCTCAGTTTCAAAATGGTTCCCTCCAAAATTACCTAGAAAACTCTTTGGTTTCTACTACATTTTTAGAAATTCTACTTCATTTTTTCCTTCTTTTTAAAATTTCCAAAGAAACTTCTAGAGGCTTGTGTTTGAAACTGTGAATTTTACATTCTTTGGATTGATTATTCCCACTCCTTCTTTTCTCGCTATATAGGAAATGTATCATGGAAGTATAATTTGTATGTCTTTCTCTTTTTAGACCTTCTCCCTTTCCAAGATATATCCTCACAGGAAAGCAAGATGTATGCTTACACTTCATCTGCTGTCTCCTGAAGTATAGGAACAAATAGGGTTCATTTACATTTCCCAAAGACATCAGTTCCCAAGCTATGAACAATGTTGTCTGTGGATGAGGCTCTTTGGAATGACCTTAGCAAATAAAAGGAAAGATCTGCTGCCTCAGAATGAGCTTCTGAACATGGTCCCCAACAGTCAATGCACAGCAGTTTGAGATTCCCAGTGTGAACTTGGTCTTCTTCCACTTCTCATACTTTAACATGAATTCATCTCTCAGTTCCTCCCTATGAAGTCCCTCTAAACGAAAGTCTAAATGGAGCCATAATATTTCCAATGGGAATTTTAGATATCTGTGGTTTGGACATCACTCTATAACCATTCATATTTCTTTATATTTCCCCATTTCTGTTTCTGCCTTATATATTTTTTTGATGTTGTAGGTAGTAGCAACATGTTGCATTCTTTAAAATGTGTACATACATAATCATTTTTGCTAAAAGAGCTTAGGTCTGAGTGATTAGTTCTTCACTCCAAATTTTTTTCAAACCATACTAGGAAAGATTGAAATAATTTTACTTATGCATTAATCAACATTTGAACAGGAAACTTGCATTTCTTCCCCATTTTGAAAACCCTGTTTTTATTTTCCTTCTGATAGGTAATTTGAATTTCCTTTCCTTCACTGAGAACTATTGCTCCGTTTTTTTTTTTCATTGAGTCCCTTACTAACTACATGTCTCAATTTTCCTTCCTTCTTTCTCTATTTATTTTCAATTTTCCACTTTCCTGTGATCAAAGCATGTATAAAATGCAATTCATAATTCACTTCTTTAAGTAATATCCCTAATTTGATCTGAGCCTGAAATGTAATAAGATACACACATAGTACCTTAGTTTTTTCTTTCTAGTTATTTAAGAAAAACATTATTCAAACAATAAGAGTATACTAATGCTCATGAATGAAGGCAATATTCTCTCCAAAATATTTTGTAATTCATATATATTTATATATGTATTTTTTTACCTTGTATATGTGCATTTTCTCTATACTTTTCTCTTTGATGGGACACACCAGAATCACCAGAAGCACAAACCTCTGGCTGTTTGTCAGAAATACTCTGTAAAATTAATGTTAATAATGAGTTCTACAAAGATTTCATCATCACTCTTTAGTTATCACAATACTTCTAAGTGTAAAGTCATGGGAATTAAAAATTATACAAGTATATTGTAGCAACCACACTTTCTAAAAGAGATGCCATCCTACGCATTCCAGGTTAAGCTGAGCTCTTCTCTTCATCTGGCTGCTGATGGGGTAAAACATATATGGAGGATATAGGAAATGTTTTCCCTGGAAATATAGTCAGTGACATGCATATTCCCCAAAAAAGTATCCTAAGTGTTTTATTAGCCAACTTCACATTCCCCACCAAACTATGCAACAGGAGAAAGATATTTAAAACTGTCTATACAAATGCATTTGATGTAATACAGAATTCAACATTTTTAACAGTGGATGCAATTTTTTGGTGTTAAATTATGAAGCTTGAACTGATAAGAGAGTTTATATTCTGTCAACTCGTGTAGGAATAAAACACTGTTGCACTTGCTTCCTTTGAGTCATCAGAACCTTTGAAAATTTCATAGATTTCAGTAAAATATTTATGGAGTTAAAATTGCATTTAGAAAAAGTAGAAGATAGAAAGAAAAACGTGTCTATATTCTGCTTGAATGTAACAGCACATGCAATTTGGATAGAATATGAAACTCTTTCATCAAAAAAAAAAAAAAAAAAAAAAAACTAACAGGTATTCCAGTGGAGAAAGGAGGCAGTACAGATTCATAGAGCATTACGGACTATTTCCAGAGAAGAAAGTCAGTCAGATGAACCAGTGTGTTGCTACATATGAAAAAAAAAAAAAAAAACCTGGTGTAGAAAAACACTGGAGAGCTACTACAGACAGCCTATGACTAGATAAAACACACTATATTGGATTGGAAAGAACAAATGCAATCATAGAAAAAAATAGACAGCAACAGTGCTAGGGGAAATTAGTTGGGTAAAAGACAGGAATATGCTCTCTGGTTGGTGAGAAGACTCTCCTAACCAGTTAAGAAATAGCAAAAAGCAATACATCTCTGAACAAGATATACAAATTGCTTACAAAGTTAAAAAAAAATTTCTGTGTTCAAAACATTCAGGGTGAAAACATCCAAAACTCCATTGATATTTCAGCTCACCCATTCAGAATAGCAATTATAAGTGCTGGTGAGGATGTGAAGAATAAAGTACAATCATACACTGTGAGACTAAACTTAGGACTTCCACTATGGAAAGCAGTATGGGTATTCCTAAGAATAGTAGGAATATGACCACCATATAACCCACACTTTTTCCACTTCTTGCCCTGCAACCCAACTAGCATACTTGCTTAACACACGAACTTCAATGTTTGATGCTAGTCTCAATGAAAATATCACAGAAATAGCCATGTACCCCATCAACAGAAGGATGTATAAAGAACATGTGGAGACACTGGACACTGAATTTGAGCAAACTAGCTTTTCATAATATATCATTATATCCAAATGAATCTCCATATAATATACAGAATGGCCCTATAATTTCCAAAATATAAAAATTATAACATCAAAATCTCCCTCATTTTATTAAAGGATAACACTTTATAGAAAAAAATTTCAATGTTATATAGATTATCCCCAACTCAAATTCAACATTTTCAGCAAAGGACAGTATTAGATTCTGCCTAATGTGTCAAGTAAAGTTGGATTCACTGCACAATCTTCTGAGGAGAATTGGATTTATTGTACAGGTGCGTCCTCACTCAGATTCATTTATCTAGGCTTTCTTGTAGAGATAACAGAACAAAAAGTCTTTCTTTTTGTAGACTTTCTAAAACTGAAAATTGTCTTTAAAGCAGTGAGTTGGAGGCACCCCACAACAAAAATCCCAGTAGATTTAGGAGAGGAACTGAGACATAGATCTTCTGAGTGCTCTGTGCAGGTAGAGCATAGCCCTGTGGTCTACCTAAAGAACATGAGGTCAAAATATATGGTCAATTCAAATGGTGGGGGGAGTTGCAGCTGTGTGAAAAAAAAGTGCCAGGGATGTGTCTGGTTGAAAACTGGCTGCATGCAGAACCAAATACAGATATATTTGAGCAGATACATCAGGTACAATCAACCAACTCCCTCATATAACATCAAAATCTCCCTCATTTTATTAAAGGATAACAGTTTATAGAAAAAAAATTGCAAAGTTATACAGATTTTCCCAATTCCAATACAACATTTTCAGAAAAGAACAGTATTAGATTCTGCCTAATGTGTCAAGTAGAGTTGGATTCACTGCACAATCTTCTAAAGAGAATTGGATTATGTGTGCAGGTGCCTCTTCACTCAGGTTCATTTATCTAGGCTTTCTTGTAGAGATAACAGAACAAAAAGGTCTTTCTTTTTTTAGACTTTCTAAGACTGAACTTTATCTTTTAAAGCAGTGAGTTGAAGGCACCCACAACAAAAATCCTGGAAGATTTAGGTGAGGAAATGAGACATACATCTGCTGAATGCTCTGTGCAGATAGAGCATAGCCCTCTGGTCTATCTAAAGTGCATGAGGTCAATTCAAATGGTGGTGGGGAGGTTGCAGCTCTGTAAAAAAAAAGTGCCAGGGATGTGTCTGGTTGAAAACTGGCTGCATGCAGAACCAAAACATGAGCAGATATATCAGGTACAGTCAACCAACTCTGCTGAGAGCATTTGGAATTGTTGCGCACAAAATATTTGGAGAGTATCCTTAGCAATTTCAATAGAATCCTGAGGTCAAAACAATTTCAGAAGGGCCTTATTGTATGGACTCTCTGTATGAGAGATCAGGAACCACTGCATGTTTATACCTGTAAGATGCAGTAGACAGCTTACCTCCAAGAATGTTGGATGTTAACACTGTATGGGCCTTGGGAATGGACTAGCAGGAATGTGATGAAAACTCTGAACAAAAAATGTGTGTATGCCTGCTGAAGAGTTTCTAGAGCACAGGTCCACAGGGGTACTGCCTCTTTCAAAGGGTACTTTGAGAATAATGATAGTGTGAGAGAAGGGCTGTTTGAGAATTCAATTGACAGAAAAGTCCAGGAAAACTAGGGTAGAATTGGTTCCAGTGGTAATTTCTAACATTCACCAGAAGAAGTCACAGATTCTGCAAGCATGCCATATCTGCCATGCTCCCAGAGCGTGCAATGAAAACCCTTACAGACTTGGAGTATTGCACCCTCCAAGGTCTCTGACTGCAGAAATCCAAAAGATATCTTTGAATTACAGGCTTGTCTCCAGCCTCCATGGACCACAGGAAGTGTCAGGCAGTTTCTACATTTGATAGACCTACATATCAAAGTACAAAACAAGTACTGAGAGTAAGTTTTGCTGTGCAACTTGAAAAAGTTCTCTCAGCTTTTATGGGTGTGGCCAAAGTGCAATGAACAGAGGAGTTCAGCATGTACATTTAGAGTAGTTTTGATTTGCTAGAGATGTTGTTATCATCGATGCATGTATTTTTAGTCAAGTGTACATTGTTATTTATACTCCTTGTTTTCAGTTTGTAGTGTTTTAGAGATAATTAATTATATTTATTTTATTAATAGTTGATACATGTTTTCTTTTAAGCTTAGAGTGTTGCCACAGGCTGTTCTCTTCCCTTAAAGAGATGCTGGTGAGTGAAACTAGTACATAGGATATGCTCAGTTGCAGACTTGATGTTGAGATATGAACCAGCATAAGACATATTCCAAAGATAAATCTGCATAGTAGAAGGACATATGTAAAAGTGGACTAAAGGTCCACCCAAATGCATGCAAAATTTTAGCCTACTAACACACACAAGGAGACAAGATGACACTTTCAAAATTTTCATAATTTCCCAATAACTGCATACATGTTCCTTTTCTAATATCCACTAACATAGTAGGGTTAAAAATATTTATTGATTCTATTGATTTCTTGCATCAAGGGAATTGAACTAGGAAGTTATCATTTGTATCCTAATAGCAAAGAACTCATCCTTTTGATTTTGATTCTATTAACTGGCAGTATTGTGTCTGATTTGGGCTCATTATCTGCCTCAACACAGACACTGGAGTCAAGAGAAAATGAAAGTTTTAACCTCTGCATGAATGAGAGACAATGTAAAACTAAAATTTTAAGCCATTGGAAATGATGATGTCTTAACTTGAATGTGTACAATGACCACTTCATACTTTCAACTGGTTATTCCTAAGTCTGGAATTTATTCCGCATCATTTAAAAATGCTACACAGATAAAAGCAAACAATATTTTTAAATATTGCTGATTTGCTATGCTAAAGTTTACCTTTAAGCTGCCATGATTTCTAAAGCTATTTTCATTCATGGTCATTTAAATACTTTTAGACTTAAAATTAAATTTTATATTTATACCCAAATGAGTATACTTTAAAGTAATTTCACTTGAAGTAATTTATCTTCCAAAGCAGAAAAAGATGAATAAACCAGAATTTTAACTTGACATATTTACATACCAGCTTCTGGTTATGTCCAGTTCCATCAGGTGTCTCATGGGTTTTACACAATGATATGTCAGAATGTGACTTTTCTAAAAAAAAAAGTATAGATTTATTAAACAGTTATAATGTGTAACAATCTGTGCAAATAAAAAGTAATAACATTTGTATCTTCTAAATTTTATTTATATTTAAGCTTACTTTTTGGTGAATAATTATTTTTTTTAAACTTTTTAAATTGTTATTTGTATATGGATCTGAGGACGGTACCCAGGAACTTGTGTATCTTTGGCAGTAATTGTAGCACTTACTTTAAGTCCTTATTCCAGGCCTTTTTATTTGAAGACAGGTTTTCTACAAAGTGCCCTAACTGGCTGAAAAACTTCCCTTGGCCTGAATCAGTCTCCAAATATTTGCAATTACACATGTGTCCCTTTGTGCCCAGTATATATTGAGATCATTGAGGTGTAATTCTATTGAACCAGTACTTCATAACACCACTTGGGGAGACACTAGGGGTTCAATGCATATAATTAGACAAAAGTTCATCTACTCAAAGTAAAAGAAAATGTCATGAAAAAAATTTAAATTGCCAAGAAACAAGAAACATCATACTGCCTAGTATCTCTTCACACAAATAATAAGGTTTCAACAACCATTGGACATCAATTTTGTTGTCCCAAGTGATCGATCCCATTACAACTTTAGCAAAAGAATGCAGTGTTCCTTTCTGTTATTTTCCTTTCTTGACTTTTATCTTTTTTTTATCTTTTTTTTTCTATTAGGACTCACACTGTTTGGTGAATGTTCTCTGACTGTCCTTATTATTCCAGACACAAATTGATTTTGCTCTTCCTAGGATTACCTCAGACAGTGAATCAGCTTTGGCACTGGAGAATAACCTCTTGACCTGAAAATTTTTCCTTTCCATTTCTAGTCCCTTGGCTCCTACACTTGAAGGGGCTGCTTTCACATCATATTGTCTCAACAGTTTATTTATTTCCACGCATAACTGAGTTTGTGGTAAAGCTGGAGGAGATAACAGGTGTCAGTTTGGTGTCCTTTCTAAGGATAGATATGAACACTGACATAGGAGGGAAGTTTTGAGACAGAGGGAGGGAAATGGAGAGAGAATAGAAGGCTCTAGCATGATATAGAAGCAATGTTAAAGGGGACAATATTTAGTAACCATGGGGATTGGCGAGGAGAACATCCAGAGAACAGTGCCAGTAGGGAAATGCTAATGATGCAAAGGTAGGAAGAATTAGTATTCTGAATGGTTTCTAGAAATTTAAGAGGCTTTGATAGTCTCAATGTAAAGAGGGTTGATGGTCATATATGCAGTGTAGTTAGACCACACTTAATGCTGTGGGCAGGGAAATGTGAGTGGCATGCACATAAAAGCAGTTGAATAATGAGAAGGCCACAGAGCAGTGTGAAGTTCAAGCAGGCCTGAATTGAGGGAATGTTTCCAGAAATATAGAGGACAGAAAATTCCAATGATGTGTGTAGGATGATTCTAATTAAATGAACAATGTAAAAATCTGGGCTCCTTGGATATGAGATTCTGGTCGTGACTTACTTGAGATTTCCATTGAGATGCATAATAGAACAGAAGAAATATAAATGTTGCTCTCATTTGCCATGTAGTTTCTCCATGACAATATCTTCCTAAGTTGAGGGAATTCATTTACATCCTTGGTGGGCAATTTTCCTTCAACCTGGATATATCAAGCTGACCAGTAATTCCATGAAGTCATTGGGTGAAACTCAGTGGAAAAGTAACTGCTTAAAACATTTGGATTCAGTCTCCAAAAATGTAAGAAAAAAAGTATTTTTGGATTTAAATCTCTTAGTCTAAATTGTAGGAAAGAGTGTTCTCCCACAAACAGTGTTTATTTTATAGGAAATGAATAAATTAAAATTTGTGATACTCTATTGTGTGGATACTTCCTTTAGATATGACCACATGTTGGGTGAGGAGCATGGAATATAGTTTGCATATAGCCCAACAAATGTCCATGGAATTAGTAGATTTACTCAGTGTCATGATAGAGTTTCTACTGTCTTCTAGATGTGCTTTTCCTGTGTTTCCCATACTGGCCTCAACCTACTGACTTCAAGAAAAATCTCTTTCCTTATTCTCACAATCATCTGAGATCATAGTCCAGCTCTACCACAAGCTTTTTAAAACATGGGAGAGAAAGAAAAACTACCTCATAATCTCACAAACAGATATGATGTTGGAAATTTTAATTGTAGAAACAGCTTAGTTCTTTTTAACAATATTTTTATGCTTTTTCTGAAAAATTTTAATAGGTTGATACAAACATAGGCACTGATGTAATTAGGCCAAATTCCCTCAAAATATTTCATTAAAAAAGAAACGAGTGTAAAGTCCACTAGCATCTTAGATGTTTATTATAGTTCTCTGCAGAAAATTGTACTGCAAAAATTACCTGATTGTTTTGTCCAGGCTTCCCTCTTTGCTTTAATTGGAAGAAAATCTTTGCATTTCATGGCATTCTCAATCTGCTTGCAGACAAAATAATTAGTAAATACTGTGTACTGAATCCAGTTTTCAGTGAATAATTTAACATAAATAATATAATATTTTAACATAAATGATATATTATGTTAATATATATTATCATATACAATATATTACTTATTATTAGATACATATATAATATTTTAATTTAACATAAGCAATACAATATAAAATAACACAATTTAACATAAATAAAATAATTTAGCACAAACATAGAAGATGATTTACCTTCCAGGAATCACTTGAGTCCCAAGATACTGAAAAGCAAGGAACAAAATTTGAATGTGACAAAACCAACATAATGTTCCTGCTGAATTACTATGGAGCTGATTCTGGTAAAATTACTTGATAAAATTTACTTTGGCTTTAGGTGTTCTATGTTTCTTTCTTTTTTCATTTTTAGGACAGTCATATGACAGAGATGAAGACATATCAGGAATATAATATAACAAAACATGCAGTATCAACTCTATCATGACACTGAGGAAATCCACTAATTTACCATATGTGAGATCATGTTTCTGGTGAACATAAAAAATATAGCCAAGGGTACATATACCCAAATCCAGATGCAGAATTGTGGAGAACACAGTGATCTACAGTGAGATGAGTAAAGGAGAATATTTACAGTTTCAATGTCAAAGGTGAAATAATAGAATAATAGCTGGATAAATTGTGTAAAAAGGCTGAATTAATTGTGTAACCTTGAGTTAATGCTATTAGAATTATTTAATCTATTTTATTATAACTATATATCTTGTGCATCCATTTATCTTACATTTAGTAAGTCCAAATATATGATAGGAATTCAGGCTAAATAAACATCGTATCCATCAAAGATTTTATATGAAGTAATTTGTTCAGATATCTACTTTTAGAAAAGCAGCCAATTCATGTATGTATGCATGCTTCTTTTTTAAAATATCTGTGTGGAACCCTGCTGAATTTTTTTTCCTCTATCCTCTGGTGTAACCAATATCAAGTTTCTTGACCTACTCTCATGAAAAGATAAAAGTCCTAAGCCTATGAAACAATATATGGTAAACATAAAGAATTTAGATATGACATTCTAAAGGAAAAAGCTATCTGAAAGCTCACAGAATATCATATATCAGTAAACCTTTCTATTTCAAAGTTAGTGATATATATAAGTATATATATATATATATATATATATATATATATATATATATATATATATATATGGAATAACTGTCTTGCGTTACAAGGTATAAACTTAATAATGACTTTTGTTTACAAAATGAATCTGGTTTAGTAGATCTTGTCAGTTTTTCAAGTATTCATGGCCATGCTGCATTATCAGAAAATTAGTAGTCTAAGGATGAACATGGCGTTTAGTAATGCAAGTATATTCCTGGAATGCCCAAGGACAAGTTTTTTATGTTGAGGGAACAATAAATAGATAAAGGAACAACTAGCTACTTTTACAACAACAAATGCATCAACAATACTGATTCTCTTCTGAATATCTCACATGGATTCCACATACATTGTTGTGCCTGGTAGGTATGTGGGTGAGAAGTTTGTAGCTGCATGTTCCATGATAAAGTGAGATATAGTAATAAAACATAATCTGAAAGCTTGCAGAATGATAATATATCAATAAACTCCCTAACTTCAATATCATTGACATACACACACACAAACAAACACACGTACACACACACACACACACACACACACACACCTGATAAATATCTTGGTGTTCAAGGACCAAACTCCCTAAAAACTTTAGGTGGAAAAAATGAGACTGGCATGGCATATCTTCAAAGTTATTCAAATATTCTCATAAAATGTCTGGCTGAAGAGAAAATTAGCTATCTGGAGATAAGAATTTATCTCAGTAATAAAGTACATTACTGGCAGGACAAGAGACAGGGTTTCATTTCAAAGCACTGCTATAGTAGTAATAATAATAATAGAAAATTTAGTTTGTGACTAGGGTTGTAGTTCAGTGGTAGAGCACTTGGCTTGCATGCCTAAGGCCCTGAGTTTAATCCTCTGCATCACTTAAAAATGAATAAATAAAACTAAAGATATTATGTCCATTTACAACTAAAAAAATAAAGCTAGGTTTCTCATCTGAATGAACCACATGGATGCCACATATATCATGGTACCTGGTAGGTATGAAGGGGAGAAGTTGGTAGCTGCACATTGCCCCAATTCTTCCAGTCCATACTGGTTCCAATTATCTCTGGACCAGGAATAGTCTCACCTTTGGTCTGAAGGCAGATAAACTGAAAGAAGCTGGGCTGCCTTCTCTCAGTTTCAAAATGGTTCCCTCCAAAATTACCTAGAAAACTCTTTGGTTTCTACTACATTTTTAGAAATTCTACTTCATTTTTTCCTTCTTTTTAAAATTTCCAAAGAAACTTCTAGAGGCTTGTGTTTGAAACTGTGAATTTTACATTCTTTGGATTGATTATTCCCACTCCTTCTTTTCTCGCTATATAGGAAATGTATCATGGAAGTATAATTTGTATGTCTTTCTCTTTTTAGACCTTCTCCCTTTCCAAGATATATCCTCACAGGAAAGCAAGATGTATGCTTACACTTCATCTGCTGTCTCCTGAAGTATAGGAACAAATAGGGTTCATTTACATTTCCCAAAGACATCAGTTCCCAAGCTATGAACAATGTTGTCTGTGGATGAGGCTCTTTGGAATGACCTTAGCAAATAAAAGGAAAGATCTGCTGCCTCAGAATGAGCTTCTGAACATGGTCCCCAACAGTCAATGCACAGCAGTTTGAGATTCCCAGTGTGAACTTGGTCTTCTTCCACTTCTCATACTTTAACATGAATTCATCTCTCAGTTCCTCCCTATGAAGTCCCTCTAAACGAAAGTCTAAATGGAGCCATAATATTTCCAATGGGAATTTTAGATATCTGTGGTTTGGACATCACTCTATAACCATTCATATTTCTTTATATTTCCCCATTTCTGTTTCTGCCTTATATATTTTTTTGATGTTGTAGGTAGTAGCAACATGTTGCATTCTTTAAAATGTGTACATACATAATCATTTTTGCTAAAAGAGCTTAGGTCTGAGTGATTAGTTCTTCACTCCTCAAATTTTTTTCAAACCATACTAGGAAAGATTGAAATAATTTTACTTATGCATTAATCAACATTTGAACAGGAAACTTGCATTTCTTCCCCATTTTGAAAACCCTGTTTTTATTTTCCTTCTGATAGGTAATTTGAATTTCCTTTCCTTCACTGAGAACTATTGCTCCGTTTTTTTTTTCATTGAGTCCCTTACTAACTACATGTCTCAATTTTCCTTCCTTCTTTCTCTATTTATTTTCAATTTTCCACTTTCCTGTGATCAAAGCATGTATAAAATGCAATTCATAATTCACTTCTTTAAGTAATATCCCTAATTTGATCTGAGCCTGAAATGTAATAAGATACACACATAGTACCTTAGTTTTTTCTTTCTAGTTATTTAAGAAAAACATTATTCAAACAATAAGAGTATACTAATGCTCATGAATGAAGGCAATATTCTCTCCAAAATATTTTGTAATTCATATATATTTATATATGTATTTTTTTACCTTGTATATGTGCATTTTCTCTATACTTTTCTCTTTGATGGGACACACCAGAATCACCAGAAGCACAAACCTCTGGCTGTTTGTCAGAAATACTCTGTAAAATTAATGTTAATAATGAGTTCTACAAAGATTTCATCATCACTCTTTAGTTATCACAATACTTCTAAGTGTAAAGTCATGGGAATTAAAAATTATACAAGTATATTGTAGCAACCACACTTTCTAAAAGAGATGCCATCCTACGCATTCCAGGTTAAGCTGAGCTCTTCTCTTCATCTGGCTGCTGATGGGGTAAAACATATATGGAGGATATAGGAAATGTTTTCCCTGGAAATATAGTCAGTGACATGCATATTCCCCAAAAAAGTATCCTAAGTGTTTTATTAGCCAACTTCACATTCCCCACCAAACTATGCAACAGGAGAAAGATATTTAAAACTGTCTATACAAATGCATTTGATGTAATACAGAATTCAACATTTTTAACAGTGGATGCAATTTTTTGGTGTTAAATTATGAAGCTTGAACTGATAAGAGAGTTTATATTCTGTCAACTCGTGTAGGAATAAAACACTGTTGCACTTGCTTCCTTTGAGTCATCAGAACCTTTGAAAATTTCATAGATTTCAGTAAAATATTTATGGAGTTAAAATTGCATTTAGAAAAAGTAGAAGATAGAAAGAAAAACGTGTCTATATTCTGCTTGAATGTAACAGCACATGCAATTTGGATAGAATATGAAACTCTTTCATCAAAAAAAAAAAAAAAAAAAAAACTAACAGGTATTCCAGTGGAGAAAGGAGGCAGTACAGATTCATAGAGCATTACGGACTATTTCCAGAGAAGAAAGTCAGTCAGATGAACCAGTGTGTTGCTACATATGAAAAAAAAAAAAAAAACCTGGTGTAGAAAAACACTGGAGAGCTACTACAGACAGCCTATGACTAGATAAAACACACTATATTGGATTGGAAAGAACAAATGCAATCATAGAAAAAAATAGACAGCAACAGTGCTAGGGGAAATTAGTTGGGTAAAAGACAGGAATATGCTCTCTGGTTGGTGAGAAGACTCTCCTAACCAGTTAAGAAATAGCAAAAAGCAATACATCTCTGAACAAGATATACAAATTGCTTACAAAGTTAAAAAAAAATTTCTGTGTTCAAAACATTCAGGGTGAAAACATCCAAAACTCCATTGATATTTCAGCTCACCCATTCAGAATAGCAATTATAAGTGCTGGTGAGGATGTGAAGAATAAAGTACAATCATACACTGTGAGACTAAACTTAGGACTTCCACTATGGAAAGCAGTATGGGTATTCCTAAGAATAGTAGGAATATGACCACCATATAACCCACACTTTTTCCACTTCTTGCCCTGCAACCCAACTAGCATACTTGCTTAACACACGAACTTCAATGTTTGATGCTAGTCTCAATGAAAATATCACAGAAATAGCCATGTACCCCATCAACAGAAGGATGTATAAAGAACATGTGGAGACACTGGACACTGAATTTGAGCAAACTAGCTTTTCATAATATATCATTATATCCAAATGAATCTCCATATAATATACAGAATGGCCCTATAATTTCCAAAATATAAAAATTATAACATCAAAATCTCCCTCATTTTATTAAAGGATAACACTTTATAGAAAAAAATTTCAATGTTATATAGATTATCCCCAACTCAAATTCAACATTTTCAGCAAAGGACAGTATTAGATTCTGCCTAATGTGTCAAGTAAAGTTGGATTCACTGCACAATCTTCTGAGGAGAATTGGATTTATTGTACAGGTGCGTCCTCACTCAGATTCATTTATCTAGGCTTTCTTGTAGAGATAACAGAACAAAAAGTCTTTCTTTTTGTAGACTTTCTAAAACTGAAAATTGTCTTTAAAGCAGTGAGTTGGAGGCACCCCACAACAAAAATCCCAGTAGATTTAGGAGAGGAACTGAGACATAGATCTTCTGAGTGCTCTGTGCAGGTAGAGCATAGCCCTGTGGTCTACCTAAAGAACATGAGGTCAAAATATATGGTCAATTCAAATGGTGGGGGGAGTTGCAGCTGTGTGAAAAAAAAGTGCCAGGGATGTGTCTGGTTGAAAACTGGCTGCATGCAGAACCAAATACAGATATATTTGAGCAGATACATCAGGTACAATCAACCAACTCCCTCATATAACATCAAAATCTCCCTCATTTTATTAAAGGATAACAGTTTATAGAAAAAAAATTGCAAAGTTATACAGATTTTCCCAATTCCAATACAACATTTTCAGAAAAGAACAGTATTAGATTCTGCCTAATGTGTCAAGTAGAGTTGGATTCACTGCACAATCTTCTAAAGAGAATTGGATTATGTGTGCAGGTGCCTCTTCACTCAGGTTCATTTATCTAGGCTTTCTTGTAGAGATAACAGAACAAAAAGGTCTTTCTTTTTTTAGACTTTCTAAGACTGAACTTTATCTTTTAAAGCAGTGAGTTGAAGGCACCCACAACAAAAATCCTGGAAGATTTAGGTGAGGAAATGAGACATACATCTGCTGAATGCTCTGTGCAGATAGAGCATAGCCCTCTGGTCTATCTAAAGTGCATGAGGTCAATTCAAATGGTGGTGGGGAGGTTGCAGCTCTGTAAAAAAAAAGTGCCAGGGATGTGTCTGGTTGAAAACTGGCTGCATGCAGAACCAAAACATGAGCAGATATATCAGGTACAGTCAACCAACTCTGCTGAGAGCATTTGGAATTGTTGCGCACAAAATATTTGGAGAGTATCCTTAGCAATTTCAATAGAATCCTGAGGTCAAAACAATTTCAGAAGGGCCTTATTGTATGGACTCTCTGTATGAGAGATCAGGAACCACTGCATGTTTATACCTGTAAGATGCAGTAGACAGCTTACCTCCAAGAATGTTGGATGTTAACACTGTATGGGCCTTGGGAATGGACTAGCAGGAATGTGATGAAAACTCTGAACAAAAAATGTGTGTATGCCTGCTGAAGAGTTTCTAGAGCACAGGTCCACAGGGGTACTGCCTCTTTCAAAGGGTACTTTGAGAATAATGATAGTGTGAGAGAAGGGCTGTTTGAGAATTCAATTGACAGAAAAGTCCAGGAAAACTAGGGTAGAATTGGTTCCAGTGGTAATTTCTAACATTCACCAGAAGAAGTCACAGATTCTGCAAGCATGCCATATCTGCCATGCTCCCAGAGCGTGCAATGAAAACCCTTACAGACTTGGAGTATTGCACCCTCCAAGGTCTCTGACTGCAGAAATCCAAAAGATATCTTTGAATTACAGGCTTGTCTCCAGCCTCCATGGACCACAGGAAGTGTCAGGCAGTTTCTACATTTGATAGACCTACATATCAAAGTACAAAACAAGTACTGAGAGTAAGTTTTGCTGTGCAACTTGAAAAAGTTCTCTCAGCTTTTATGGGTGTGGCCAAAGTGCAATGAACAGAGGAGTTCAGCATGTACATTTAGAGTAGTTTTGATTTGCTAGAGATGTTGTTATCATCGATGCATGTATTTTTAGTCAAGTGTACATTGTTATTTATACTCCTTGTTTTCAGTTTGTAGTGTTTTAGAGATAATTAATTATATTTATTTTATTAATAGTTGATACATGTTTTCTTTTAAGCTTAGAGTGTTGCCACAGGCTGTTCTCTTCCCTTAAAGAGATGCTGGTGAGTGAAACTAGTACATAGGATATGCTCAGTTGCAGACTTGATGTTGAGATATGAACCAGCATAAGACATATTCCAAAGATAAATCTGCATAGTAGAAGGACATATGTAAAAGTGGACTAAAGGTCCACCCAAATGCATGCAAAATTTTAGCCTACTAACACACACAAGGAGACAAGATGACACTTTCAAAATTTTCATAATTTCCCAATAACTGCATACATGTTCCTTTTCTAATATCCACTAACATAGTAGGGTTAAAAATATTTATTGATTCTATTGATTTCTTGCATCAAGGGAATTGAACTAGGAAGTTATCATTTGTATCCTAATAGCAAAGAACTCATCCTTTTGATTTTGATTCTATTAACTGGCAGTATTGTGTCTGATTTGGGCTCATTATCTGCCTCAACACAGACACTGGAGTCAAGAGAAAATGAAAGTTTTAACCTCTGCATGAATGAGAGACAATGTAAAACTAAAATTTTAAGCCATTGGAAATGATGATGTCTTAACTTGAATGTGTACAATGACCACTTCATACTTTCAACTGGTTATTCCTAAGTCTGGAATTTATTCCGCATCATTTAAAAATGCTACACAGATAAAAGCAAACAATATTTTTAAATATTGCTGATTTGCTATGCTAAAGTTTACCTTTAAGCTGCCATGATTTCTAAAGCTATTTTCATTCATGGTCATTTAAATACTTTTAGACTTAAAATTAAATTTTATATTTATACCCAAATGAGTATACTTTAAAGTAATTTCACTTGAAGTAATTTATCTTCCAAAGCAGAAAAAGATGAATAAACCAGAATTTTAACTTGACATATTTACATACCAGCTTCTGGTTATGTCCAGTTCCATCAGGTGTCTCATGGGTTTTACACAATGATATGTCAGAATGTGACTTTTCTAAAAAAAAAAGTATAGATTTATTAAACAGTTATAATGTGTAACAATCTGTGCAAATAAAAAGTAATAACATTTGTATCTTCTAAATTTTATTTATATTTAAGCTTACTTTTTGGTGAATAATTATTTTTTTTAAACTTTTTAAATTGTTATTTGTATATGGATCTGAGGACAGTACCCAGGAACTTGTGTATCTTTGGCAGTAATTGTAGCACTTACTTTAAGTCCTTATTCCAGGCCTTTTTATTTGAAGACAGGTTTTCTACAAAGTGCCCTAACTGGCTGAAAAACTTCCCTTGGCCTGAATCAGTCTCCAAATATTTGCAATTACACATGTGTCCCTTTGTGCCCAGTATATATTGAGATCATTGAGGTGTAATTCTATTGAACCAGTACTTCATAACACCACTTGGGGAGACACTAGGGGTTCAATGCATATAATTAGACAAAAGTTCATCTACTCAAAGTAAAAGAAAATGTCATGAAAAAAATTTAAATTGCCAAGAAACAAGAAACATCATACTGCCTAGTATCTCTTCACACAAATAATAAGGTTTCAACAACCATTGGACATCAATTTTGTTGTCCCAAGTGATCGATCCCATTACAACTTTAGCAAAAGAATGCAGTGTTCCTTTCTGTTATTTTCCTTTCTTGACTTTTATCTTTTTTTTATCTTTTTTTTTCTATTAGGACTCACACTGTTTGGTGAATGTTCTCTGACTGTCCTTATTATTCCAGACACAAATTGATTTTGCTCTTCCTAGGATTACCTCAGACAGTGAATCAGCTTTGGCACTGGAGAATAACCTCTTGACCTGAAAATTTTT
The DNA here is from genome assembly GCF_047511675.1 of Marmota flaviventris. Classification (NCBI taxonomy): domain Eukaryota; kingdom Metazoa; phylum Chordata; class Mammalia; order Rodentia; family Sciuridae; genus Marmota; species Marmota flaviventris. The sequence continues at coordinate 7,443,681 of NC_092502.1, forward strand.
CCTTTCCATTTCTAGTCCCTTGGCTCCTACACTTGAAGGGGCTGCTTTCACATCATATTGTCTCAACAGTTTATTTATTTCCACGCATAACTGAGTTTGTGGTAAAGCTGGAGGAGATAACAGGTGTCAGTTTGGTGTCCTTTCTAAGGATAGATATGAACACTGACATAGGAGGGAAGTTTTGAGACAGAGGGAGGGAAATGGAGAGAGAATAGAAGGCTCTAGCATGATATAGAAGCAATGTTAAAGGGGACAATATTTAGTAACCATGGGGATTGGCGAGGAGAACATCCAGAGAACAGTGCCAGTAGGGAAATGCTAATGATGCAAAGGTAGGAAGAATTAGTATTCTGAATGGTTTCTAGAAATTTAAGAGGCTTTGATAGTCTCAATGTAAAGAGGGTTGATGGTCATATATGCAGTGTAGTTAGACCACACTTAATGCTGTGGGCAGGGAAATGTGAGTGGCATGCACATAAAAGCAGTTGAATAATGAGAAGGCCACAGAGCAGTGTGAAGTTCAAGCAGGCCTGAATTGAGGGAATGTTTCCAGAAATATAGAGGACAGAAAATTCCAATGATGTGTGTAGGATGATTCTAATTAAATGAACAATGTAAAAATCTGGGCTCCTTGGATATGAGATTCTGGTCGTGACTTACTTGAGATTTCCATTGAGATGCATAATAGAACAGAAGAAATATAAATGTTGCTCTCATTTGCCATGTAGTTTCTCCATGACAATATCTTCCTAAGTTGAGGGAATTCATTTACATCCTTGGTGGGCAATTTTCCTTCAACCTGGATATATCAAGCTGACCAGTAATTCCATGAAGTCATTGGGTGAAACTCAGTGGAAAAGTAACTGCTTATAATATTTGGATTCAGTCCCCACAAATGTAAGAAAAAAAAAGTATTTTTGGATTTATATCTCTTAGTCTAAATTGTAGGAAATCGTGTTCTCCCATAAACAGTGTTTATTTTATAGGAAATGAATAAATTAAAATTTGTGATACTCTATTGTGTGGATACTTCCTTTAGATATGACCACATGTTGGGTGAGGAGCATGGAATATAGTTTGCATATAGCCCAACAAATGTCCATGGAATTAGTAGATTTACTCAGTGTCATGATAGTTTATACTGTCTTCTAGATGTGCTTTTCCTGTGTTTCCCATACTGGCCTTGACCTACTGACTTCAAGAAAAATCTCTTTCCTTGGTCTCACAATCATCTGAGATCATAGTCCAGCTCTACCACAAGCTTTTTAAAACATGGGAGAGAAAGAAAAACCACCTCATAATCCTACAAACAGATATAATGTTGGAAAGTTTGATTGTAGAAACAGCTGACTTGGTTCTTTTTAACAATATTTTTATGCTTTTTCTGAAAAATTTTAATAGGTTGATACAAACATAGGCACTGATGTAATTAGGCCAAATTCCCTCAAAATATTTTATTAAAAAAGAAACGAGTGTAAAGTCCACTAGCATCTTAGATATTTATTATAGTTCTCTGCAGAAAATTGTACTGCAAAAATTACCTGATTGTTTTGTCCAGGCTTCCCTCTTTGCTTTAATTGGAAGAAAATCTTTGCATTTCATGGCATTCTCAGTCTGCTTGCAGACAAAATAATTAGTAAATAATGTGCACTGAATCCAGTTTTCAGTGAATAATTTAACATAAATAATATATTTAACGTAAATGATATATCATGTTATTATATATTATCATATACAATATATTACTTATTATTAGATACATATATAATATTTTAATTTAACAAACAATGCAATATAAAATAACATAATTTAACATAAATAAAATAATTAAACACAAACATAGAAGATGATTTACCTTCCAGGAATCACTCGAGTCCCGAGATACTGAAAAGCAAGCAACAAAATTTGAATGTGACAGAACCACCATAATATTCCTGTTGAATTACTATGGAGGTGATTCTGGTAAATTTTACTTGATAAAATTTAGTTTGGCTTTGGGTGTTCTATGTTTCTTTTTTTCATTGTTAGGACAGTCATATGACAGAGATGAAGACAAATAAGGAATTTAAGTATAACAAAACATGCAGTTTAATTTCCAAAGTCAGATTATGTTTCTGATGAACATGAATAATAAATACCAGGGTCCATATACCCCAGTCCAGATGCAGAATTGTGGAGAGCACAGTGATTTCCAGTGAGACAAATAAAGGAGGAACATGAGAGTTTCAATGTCAAAACTGAATTAATAGTGTCATAGCAAATATCTTGAGTGAACCCTATCAGAATTTTTTAATTCATTTTATTATAACCATATTTCATGTCCCTTCATTTGACCTACAATTTAGTAAGCCCAAAGAAAGGATATGATTCCAGGCTAGAATAACATCATTTCTTTTTTTTTTTTTTTGGCTCTTTCTGGGACTTTTATTTCTTTAAAATAATTCATACAAATGGTTACAGTCACAAACATGATTTTAACCAAAATATTGCTAGCCTACCACATCAGCAGGACGGCATGGGCGCAGGCGGGACTTGGCAACCGCCGCCCCCAGGTCAGTCAGCACAGGGAGCTCCAGGCGCCCCCTCCTCTGAGCTGCTTGAGATGCCGTCTCCATTTGGAACAAGGGGGTTCATGCCAAAATCAGGAAAACAGCCTTTGTTGTTTTTCTAAATTATTCTAAAAATAAGACAAGCAGGTAGAAAAAACAGTGCACTGTGCGGCATGAAGGAAGCGGGAAGGACCCAAGTCCTGAGAAGGGGCCGCGGCGGGCGTCCAGCAGAGGGAGCTCAGACCACGGCCACAGGTCCCGCGGCTGGCTTTTGTTGACAGCTAAGCAAACGAATCCCCCGTCATGTCCTAAAGACTGCACACAGACAAGAACATCCATGAGAGAATTGACTACTAACTTCTTTTGCTCAACGAGGAACGCAAAGGACACAGGACAGTGAGCCAGCCCACAGGACGGGACAACTACAGTCGACACAGAGGCTGCGCTGCCTCGCGCCCTGCACACGCCTGGGCCAGTCTCTGGGGCGCAGGGCGCGGGCGCCTCTCTGCACACTCCGGGCTGGGGTGCACGGTGCCCTCCCCAGGCGCCGAGGCTGGAGAGCTCCCCGCGGGCTACAACTGATCACTCGTGTGGTCTCTATCCGCCTCAGGCTTGACAGTTTGGCCAGGAGAAGGGGCATGGGGTGGGTGGGCCACAGGGGGCAGGCCGTGGGACAGGGACATGGCGCTGGGTACGATGCCTTCCACTGCAGCCGGGATGCCAGTGGGGGCCACGCCCACCACGCCAGGGGGGTACCTGCTGTAGGCAGCCCCGTTGAGCTCAGGGTGCACCACGGCAGGGTCCATGCTGGCCCAGTGCGTGGCAGCCGTCAGGTGGTCCTTGTTGACGCAGTTTTTCAGGCTATCAGGGATCCGGCCTGTGATGGCTCGCCGGATCTCCCGGGCTGCCTCCTCCAGCATCTTGATGGACGCCTGCTCGCTGTACCACGCAGCATGGGGGGTGCAGATGAGGTTGGGCGCATCCTTCAAGGGCCCCTGGCTGAAACTGAAGGGCTCCGACTCGTGCACGTCCAGTGCCGCGCCACGGATGCGTCCTTCCTTCAGGGCCTGGGCCAGCGCCTTCTCATCCACCAGCCCGCCGCGGGCTGTGTTCACCAGAAAGGCCCCTTGTCTCATCTGCTTGACGGTGAAGTCGTTGATGAGGTGGTGGTTGTGCTCGTTGAGGCCGCAGTGCAGCGTCACACAGTCGCTGTGGAAGAGCAGGTCCTGCAGGGTGCTCACTCGCTGCAGCCCCAGGGCCCGTTCCATGCCATCCGACAGGTACGGGTCGTAGAAGAGCACGCTGAAGCCGAAGGCCTTGGCCCGTAGCGCCACCGCCTGCCCCACACGACCTAGTCCAATGATGCCCAAGGTCTCCCCGCGGATCCTAGCGGCTCCTGAGGCCACTTCGCGGATCTGCTCAACACTCTGGACCCGCGTGCCTTCCCGCAATGCCTGGTGCAGCCAAGTGGTCCGACGGTACAGGTTCAAGATGTGGCACATGGTGGAGTCCGCGGTCTCCTCCACAGATGCTGCAGGCACGTTGCAGACAGCAATGCCTAGGTCCCCAGCCGACTTGATGTCGATGTTGTCAAAACCACTGCCGATCCGCACGATTATTCGTAGAGCTTTGAACTTCTCCAGGTCTTCTCTGGTCAGCGTGATGGTGTGGTACATCAGGGCGCCCACCGCCTCGTTCAGCACCTTCTCATGGATCTCCTGCGTGGACTGCGCGTCACAGAAGGCCACCGTAGCCACGTCCTTCAGGATGGGCAACTCCACCGTGCAGTCCCGGCCGTCAAGCAGTGCCACCAGGGGCCGAGGGTGCATGGGCCCGTTCATGATCGGGGGTCGGACGCCTTCCTGACCATGGAGGGCACCCGTTTCCTTCCTAGAAGGCCTCTCTGCGCTACCCAGTGGCGGGGAGCCTCCTCGGCTCGGGGCCCGGCCCGGCGGCGCGCGCCCGCCAGGGGCAGCCCAGCCTCCGACCGGCCCGGATCTGCGGACGCCGCCCTGCCGCTCCCGCGAGCACTGCGGAGGGGCCCGTGGACAAGAGCTGGGGGCGCCGCGGCATGGGGAGGCTGCACGCCCAGCGGCGGGCCTCGGGATCCCGCGACTTCTGCAGACCAACTCCGGGGAGGCCGCAGGCCCTGCCGCCCCGCAGGTCGCCGCGGGCCTCGCGGCGCCCCCACGACAGGCCCACCTCCGGACTTGCGCCCCCGCTCCCGGAAAAAGGCCGGAGCGACTGCGCGGGGCCGGGACCGCGGGGTGGCGGCGGCCTGTGCGGCCCGCGGGCCCCTTTGTCCATAACATCATTTCTCATCAAGAAATTTACCTTATGTAATTTGTTCAGATACACACTTCTATAATAGCAGCTAATTTATATATATATATATATATATATATATATATATATATATATATATATATATATATATATATATATATATATATATTTTTTTTTTTTTTTTTTTTCATACTAATGTGAGACCATGCTGAAACTTCTGTTCCTGTATCTTTCGGTTTATCTAATGTCAAGTTTCTTGATCCACTCTTGTGAAGAAATACAGTTTCTACATCTTAGAAACAATGTATGATAAACAAAGATTTAAGATATGGAAATACAAAGGAAAAAGTGATCTGAAAGCTCACAAAATTATCACATATCAATAAACTTTATATTTTAAAGTAATGCTATATCTACTAAGAATAGCAGTCTTGTTTTTCAAGGTGTAAAGTCAGTAAAGACTTCTGTTTTCAAAATAAATCTGGTTTACATATCTTTTCAGCTTTTCAAATACTTTCATAAGCATTATCAGAAAATTAATAGTATGGGGATGAGTATGTAGCTCAGAAATGAGAGTGCATTTCTGGAATGCCTAGGGCCAATGTATATTTTCTAATCAAGAATTAAAAAAATAAAGAAACATCTAGCTGCATCTGCATCTGAAATGCTGTTTCTTATTCAAATAACTCACATGAAAGCTGCATACATCTCAGTGACTGGTAACTTTGCATGGAAGAAATTTATATCTTCAGGTTGCTATAGTTCCCTCTGTTCCTACTGCCTCCAATTATCTCTGCATTAGTAATAGTTTCACTTTGGGTTTGATGAAGATACTATGAAAGCAGCTGAACTGCATTCTCTTAGTGTCCTTTTGATTCCCTCCAAAATTACCTAGCTACCTTATTTGGTTCTGTCCTCATTTTCCACTGCCTTTTGCCTTTCAAAAGCAACATCTAGAGCTCTGGTCATAATTATTTTCATTTTACATTCTTTGTAGATTATTCCCATATTTTCTTGACTACCAATATAGCAAATATGTCTTAGAAATATAATTTCTACACCTTTGTGACTTGAGTCCTTCCCATTTACCAAGGGACATACTCAAAATGAAAGCAAGATTTATGGTTGCACTTTTTTCTGGATTTATAATAATATATGTCATCCAATGTTTTTTTATTTAGTTTTCCTTAAGGGAAATCCTTTCCCTCACTGAAAACTAGGTCTTCTTCAGACCTGGATTAATGGAATCACCTTAGAATGTAATAGAAATGTAGAAGCAAAGACCTTCAGAGTCAGAATGAGTCTTTGAACATTATCCCCAACAGACAATACATTAAATTGAGAGCTCCAGTGTGAAGTTACTAGGCTTCCAATTCCTCTGTCTTAACTTGAATGTAGCTAGCTCTGGATTCCTCCTTATAATATTCCCCTAAATGAAAGTTTACAAGAAGCCATAACTTTCCAAAATAAGTTTTAGAAATCTGTGAATATAGGGATCAATCCATAACCATTCTTACATTTTCTACTTCCCCATTTGCTGTTTCTGCCCTATATATATTTTTTTAATCCTAGGCAGTAGCAGTGTGTTGCATGTCATTTAATTGTATTTGTGGTAAACCAGTCAAATTTTCTGATTGCTCCTTCAAGACTCAATTCCTTTCCAATTGAGTCTAAGTTAGGAAGATTGGGAAAATTTTCCCCTACCAATCATTCAACTTTGGGAAAGAAAATTCACAAATTCTTCCCATGGTTTTAAATCCCTGCTCTTTTTTTTCTTCTCATATGTGACATAAATTTCTATTTCTCCACTGAGTATATCTGCTTCTTTTTTCCTTCACTGTCTTCCTGAATTTTCTACCTTTCTCAGTCTTTATCCCCATTTTTTTCCTCTGCTTTTCCTATTTCTACATTTTCTGTGATAAATATGTGTATATAAATGCAACTGCTAATTCAGCTCCTAATTTATACTGTGGCTTAAACCTGATAAGATACCTCGATTACATTTCTTTTTCCTTACTTCCTACTTAATAGATATGTTACTTGAATAGATATGCATATTTTAGATCAGAATTCCATCCAAATATTTTTGTATACTACATAGTTCTTACCTTCTCCATATCCATCTACTCTCTTTTCTCTCTGATAGGCCTTGCCAGATATATGAGAAACTCCCACAGTTAGATGATGCTCAGAGACCCTCTGTTAAGATTATGTCAAAAATTAGTTGCATAGAAATATCATCACCACTCTCTTTAGAAGTCACCTAAATTTCTAATTTTATAATTATGGGAATTAAATATAATACAAATACATTTTGAAAAGTGCAATGTTCCATAGAGGAACACAAAGTATGCTTTACAGATTCAGCTTTTTTTTTCATCTGGATACTCATGGGGTAAAACCAGGATGAAAACATAGTAAATGTATTCACTGACAACATACTAAAAGATGTGCATATATCCCTAAGCAACTGACCTCAGTATAAATACTCAACATTTTATTCCCCACCAAACATAGGAACACAGTAGAAAACTTATTTAGAACTCTTTTTAGAAATGTCTTTGATATTATACAGCTCTAAACATTTGCAACACTGGGTTGGCATGCTTCTTAGTGTTAAAGTATGATACTTGGTGTGATAAGATAGTCTGAATTATGTCACATAGAGTAGAAATGAAACACTGTTGTACTTCCTTCATATTCGTCTTTGAATTTTCCAAAACCTAACTTTCAGAAAAATATTTCCTGAGTTGAAATCTAGTTCAATAAAATGAGAAAGTAAGAATGAAAATATGTTGATATTTTACTTTGACATAGTATACCCACTTTGGCTAAAGTATGCAATACTTTTCATTGAAGAAAAACTAAAAAGTCTTCCAATGGAAAATGGTGGCAGCATGGATACATACAGTGTTTACTGACTGTTTCCATATATATGGAATCAGATTGACTGGTATGGGTGAATGCATGATGAAAAACAGGGGCTGTGGGACTCAGTAGAGAGTCAGTACAGAGAGCCTGTTACCAGATAAAACCCAGAAGTACTGGCTTTCAGAATAAGAAAATAATTCATAGAAGAAAAAGTCTACAGCTGTGCCAGGGAAAACTTGATGAGTGAAAGATAAGAAAATCTCTAGTGGACTCAGGAGAATTTCACCAAACCAATTAGTAAGTGGAAAAAAAGAAGTGGACCATGAACTTGCATGTTGGTCAAGTTCAGTGGGGATTTGACACTAAGACCTAACCATTGCCCAGGCACATTACACAGAGAAAGCTATACAACAAAAGGACCCACACATAAAAGTGGAAGAGAAATCCATCTAAATGCATGCAAAACTTCAGCCTATTAACAGACTACATGAGAAAACAAGGTAATAAGACGTCTCCAAAATTTCATAATTCCCTGATGCATCCAAGGACTCTTTTTTATTTTTCTTTTTTAATATTTATTTTTTTTAGTTTTTGCAGACACAACATTTTTGTTTGTATGTGGTGCTAAGGATCGAACCCGGGCCGCAAGCATGCCAGGTGAGCACGCTACCGCTTGAGCCACATCCCCAACCCAAGAACTCTTTTTTTGTAACATCCACTAAAGTGTTAGGATAAAATGCTTAGTGATATTTATTAATATCCTACATGAAAAGAAAATGAACTGGAAAATTACTGTTTGTACATAAAGGTCCCTTTCTAGAAGGTTTCTATTTGATCAAAAAGCCTATTGTCTGCCTCAACATAGACAATGATTTCAAGGGATAATGGAAGCTTTAACCTTAGCATTAATGACTGGTAATGTGAAATTAAAATTTTGAGCTATTGGGAATAACTGTTCTTTAATATTAATTATATCAGTGGCAATCACAGTTACATATGTTCATAATTTCAACTAGTTATTCATAAGTCTCATAGTTAATGTTTTCATCATGTAATAAGGTTATATAATAAAAACACAAACAATATTCAGAAAAAGTTGACTCAATTACTAGGATAAAATTTATTTATAGGTTGCCATGACTTCCAATGTTATTTTCAGATTCATGACCAATTAGATTGTACTAGACCTAAATATTAATTTATGATGTTTAAATTTCCAAAGAGTTTTCCAAAAGGTAATTTCATTTGACCTAATTTACATTCTGAATGTAAGAAAAACAGGATGAAACCAAGAATTCAAATTCACATGTTTACATACCTGTGGCTGATTATTTTCAGTGACAAAAAGGCTTTCTTCCTCTTCCTCTGATGTTACATCTAATAGTATATCCTCTGAAAAATGGACAGGTTTACTTAAGTTACTAAGGACTCCTAGAAAGTCTGACAGTCTATCAAATTAAAAATTAATAATAAGTTTTATTTTAGATGATCATTTATTTTTTAAACTACTTTTGTGTGTGTGTGTGTGTTCATATCTTGTAGTTTTATTCAGGGTGTTTTACCACCTTGGCAATCACTCTATCAATGGGTGGTATAGCCAAACCTATTGTACTTGGAGATAGGGTCACTCTAAAGTGTTCAGGGTGTCCTGAATCATGCCATTCACCCAACTCAGCCTCCTAAGAAGCTGTATTTAGGGGAAACAAACTGTATCCAGCAAATATTTACCACTTTTTGGAATGCTTTTACGAAACCAAAACTTCAAAACTCATCCGGGAAAAACTAGATGTCAACAGGTTTAATGCATAAAAATAACTCAAAGAATTATCAACTCCAGATAAATTAAAAGTTCCCAGAAATACTTAAAAAAACAGCAAAATATCAAAATTCACAGTTTGCTATTTTCTCCTCATAATAATAACTTTTCAACAACCACTCTTCATCAATATTGTTTTCTTAATGACTGATACTTTTCACACCTTTGTCAATGAATACCTTTATATCTAAAATGTTTTTTTTCCACTATTCTGACAAATTGGATTTTCTTCTTTTAGAAGTTAATCTATTTGTTCAGTCCTTTAGGACTATGGATATTCTTCCTGGTACAAAGTGTTTTCCCCTGCCTTGGGGCTACCTTAGTAATCCAACAACTATTCTACTTAGGACATACAAATTGACCTGTGAAATTACCTATATAAATCTAATCCATTTGTTCCTAGATTGTTGGGGATGTTTTTTATATCACTTTGGTGTCAACAGTCTTATCTATTTGAACTCATAACTAATAAGTTCTTGGTAAGAGGTAGTGGGAGAAAAAGGTGGCTTTTCTGGAGGTTGGGTTTAGGAGAAAAAGGTGGCTTTTCTGGAGGTTGGGTTGAAGAGAGACTTAAGGAGTGAGATTATCAACCAGAGGCAGGAAATGGTAAGAATATAGAAGGTTTAAATGGGTCAGTATTTCTATGACCTAATGGGGATGGGTGAGGAGTAATGACAGAGGACAGCACAGGCAGGGGAAGGGATAAAGAAACACAGTTGGGCAGAATTTTTATCATAGTAGATTCCCAAGAAATTTAGGATGGTTGGACATCCACATTCTAAAGAAGGCCGATGGTCATATATCTAACTAGACCAATCTCAATGCTGTGGGCAGGTAGACATGAAGGGCCTGTGCATGAATATAGATGATTTCAAGGGATAATGGAAGCTTTAACCTTAGCGTTAATGACTGGTAATGTGAAATTAAATTAATGAGAAGGCAACAGTGTAGTGTGAAGTTCATGCAGGCAAGAATGGAGGGAATGTTTCCAAAAATACAGACAATAGAAAAGTTTCGATATCCTATGTAGAAAGAAGTTTAATAAAATGAACAAAATTTAAAAAGCTGGGGCAGCTGAAATGCATCCTCTCAGTTTCCTTTTCATTACAGTCAAAGTTACCTAGCTTATTTCCCCTTCCCTTTAGATTTTCAAAAAGAATTTTCTAGAGTTTGGTCTTGAGTCATTTCCTTTTACATTCGTGGTTTGGATTATTCTTACTACTATTTCTTCCCCATACAGCAACTGTATGTTAAAATATAAATATCGAGAGATTTAACCCAGCAGTGCTATATGACTAAGCCTCATCCTTAGCACTATTTATTTATTTATTTATTTTTGAGACAAGTTCTTGCTAAATTGCTATGGCTTCACTAATTTCCTGAAGCTGGCCTTCAACTTGCAATCCTCCTGCATCATCTTCTGGATTCATTGGTATTATAGGTGTGTCACCATACTTGGATGGAAATATAATTGTTATACCTTCCTCTTTTTTCCTTTTCCTTTGCCCAGAGACATGCTGGGAATTATAACTACATTTATGCTTTCACTGTATCTTGTTATATCTGAACTAACATGCAATGGCTCTTCATTTTAGACTTCCTAAAGTGTACATCATTCCCTTGCAACTCAGAATTTGGTGTGTGGGTAAAGAGCATTGGAACCATCTTTAAATATTTTAGAAATGTAAGCAAAGACCTGTTGAGTGAGAATGTGCATTTTGAATATGGTCCCCAACATATGATTTGCTAGAATTTGAGCATTCTTGGGTATAATTCATCTTCTACCAATTCCTCTAACTTAACTTGCCTCTTTAAAATCCTCCTATTTTGTTCCCAAATTGTAGGCATATTAGCATTCATAATCTTTCCAATGAACATCTTATCAGGTTATACTTTGCTGATCATTTCATGATATATCCTACCCTTTTTATTTCCAGATTATGTTATTCTTTACCATAATTACTTTCCTAGGAAGTAATTATGGTATACCTTTACTTATGGCAAACCAAATGTAGCTCTTAATGATCTGGCATTCATTCCTTCATTACTTTCCAATATTGATTAAGAAAACAGCTGTTGGAAAATTTTACTGTATCTCTCAAAACAGTTTTGGTGCTAAAAACTCACAAATTTTTCTAATGCTCTGCTCTTCTACTTTCTAATGTTTAATCTGAATTTTCCTCCTTTCACAATGTGCACTTCTTTTTCTTTTCTTTTTTTGTTGTCTGTCATCTTTAACATTCTTATTCTTCATTCTCTCTTCTCCCCACCCCTTATTTATTTCCAAACTTTCCTCTGATCTACACATGTCTTGAAATGGAATTCAACTCCACTAGAGACACTTTATATTTACTCTGTTGCTGAAACTTAATAAGATATACTACGTATTACCATTTCACTTTTTTTCTTACTACATACTTATTAGGTTCATTTCTTCAACTAATTGAATCTATTAGTGTCCATGTTTTAACTGAAGATCATACCCAATGTTATTTTAGAGTACATGGTCTTACCTTCTATATGTCTAGTTATACCCCATTCCGCTCCTTGATATGCATCACCAGATAAAAGACCAGTGTATTTCTGAGGAGGACTCAGAGACATATCCTGGCAAAAAGAATATAAATAATGAGTTGCCTAAAGATTTGCTAATCACTAAGGTGAGACCCAATTTCCCAGGTTGAAATAAATTAGATTTAATAAATAGAGAATTACACATTGAAAACTGACACATTTTATACCATAAGCTCATATATTCTCTGCAAATAGGGAAAATTTTACCTTCCTTTGGCTACTGAGCTTATAAACCAGAATAGAAGGACCACAGGGAATATTATACATATATATATATATATAGATAGATAGATAGATAGATAGATAGATATAGATAGATATATAGATAGATAGATAGATAGATAGATATATCTTTAAGAAAAGAGATCTATATTTCTTTTGGAAACTTTTATTGAATGGAAAACTAGCTTTATAATATGATGAAGTTGTAAGAAAAAAAGTTTCTTTATTTTACCTTAATATGAGAGCACACAATAAATAGAGTCTCCATTTAAGAAAAAACTACAAAAAGGTATACCATGGAAGAAAAATGGTGGTTTAAAATCATAGTATGCTTAGTGACTATGCCCTGAATTTGAGTCAAATCAACTAGTGTATGTCTTTGCAATGAGATAGAGGGCTGTAGGAAAAAAAAACTGGAGTGCAAATGCAGGGCCAATGAAGTACATAAATATTATATTTTAAAAATAAATAATAATAATAATAATAGAATAATAAAATAAGAAATAGATTGCAGCAATGTTAGGTGAAAACTGGCTGGTTCAATGAGGGGAAGCTCCCCACATGTGAGCCAAGACTCTCTGCAATTTCAAGAAAATCATGTTCATCTAAATTCCAATAAACAGTTTCCACAAAGGAGGAAGTTTGTTTATTCCTGAGATGTCAAGGGAGGATACGTGTACTACAGATTTTCCCCAGAAATATCAAAGTGCTTGTCCAGGAATCTTTTCCACTCAGTGTCCTTTTCCTCTGCTTTCTTCACAGGAGATCAGAAAACCCAGTCTTTACTTTCTTTTATTTATAATACCCCACTATGATATGATTTCACTAGTTCAGGAGGCACCCACAACAAGAATCAGACTATGTCTAAAAGAGAAACTGAGACAAAGCTCTGTTGGAACCTCTGGGATGCTGTAGTCATTCATAGTCACATGGTCTATACAAGGTTTAGAAGCTGAGGTGAATTTCATTTAAATGTTGCTGTAGGAAATCTGATAGGTTGGTTCTAGTAGAAAAGTTGCTGCTAGACTCTCCACAGAGTTGAGCTGATCTTTCATGTCTGACCACCTTACTGTGCTCAGAGGCATTTGAAGGAATAAACCTTACTTCTTCCCCTGAAACAATATTAGTCACTTCCTATGTAATTCAAGTATAGCACTGAGGGGGCACCCCATTTAGAAAGATTCCATTGTTGTGACTCTCTGTAAGAGAATCATCTTCATGGTGTATACCTCTAAGACATAGTGACCACCTCTCTATACTGGAATTGTGGATTTCCACCCTACTTGCCCAGGATCAGAGCATAGATTGACAGGGATGTGCTGAAAACTCTGGTCAACAAGGAATGTGGTCTGCTGCTTGGCAAGTCTGTAAAATGATGGACAGTGGGGATAATTCTGTTTTTAAATTGGTGTTTTGAGATTAGGGACAGGAACAGAGTTATGTTGTGGGTGGTTTTGTGAGGTAGAAGATTCAGGGAGAGCTGGGAAGAGTTTCATGGAGAACTTGTTGTCTAGATTTTCACAAACCAAACATGGATCCTGAAATCAGTCCACCTCTACAATGCTTAGAGATGGAGCAAGCCCCACAGGGGCCTAGAATCTTGAATATCCCTGAACTCACTGACAGTCAAACTCTAGAATTGGGAGTCTTCAGTGCAAACTGGCCCATAGGCTGCTTGTGTGACAATTTTGTTGACAGTTTCTATTATGACTACACTTCTATGGTTATATATATTATTTATATATAATATATATATATAGTTTGTGATTCACCTCTTGTTCTGGAAAGGGTTCCATAACACTCCCTGGTAGGCAAGGATGAAGGGATTTCACATTAATGTCTCCAAAAAAAATTCTGGCCTGTTTGGGCTAGAATTGAGAAAAAAACAGCATAAATATAGTTGCTCCACAGAAACCTCCCCAAACTGGTGTATTATACAACTAGAAGTTGTGGAAACAAGTGTCTACATTTTAGTTACATCAGAATGAAGAAATTATATACTTTTCTTGTATTTTTGTGGTTTTTATAGTTTTTATCTTTCCAATTCATATGATCTTTTACTGTTTTATTAGTTTTCTTTGCACTTGCTTTGTTGTCTCTCATCTGTATCTTCTTAATTTTTATTTTGTGATTTTTGTCTTCATTCTCCTTCCTTTGCCCCTCCACCACTTTTTTTTGTTTGTTTTGGCACCAGGGATTGAACTCAGGGTATTCATCCACGGAGCCACATCCCCAATCATTTTATATTTTAATTAGAAATAGAGCCTCAAGGATTGCTTAGCCCCTCACTAAGTTGCTGAGGTTGGCTTTATACTCATGATCCTTCTGCCTTAGCCTCCTAAGATGCTAGAATTACAGGCATGCACCAGTATTCTCAGTCCATTTTTTGCCTATATATTTTAATATTAATTTTGGAATCACTAGTGCCTATTTTTTGTACATTGTACATTATCACATATCACTTCTTATCAGTTATTAAAGTTAGAAATCATTTTAAATAAGGTTTTTTACAAGTTAACATGTGATTTGCTTCCAGCAGATGCACACTCACTCAGACCTCGGTGATCAGGTTGAGAACCAAGGCAGGCTTTCCTGGTGTGGAGCAGAAGACTGGTTGAGGAAGGGGTTGTAGGGAGGATCTGTGGCTCTCACCAAGGTCCAGAAGAGGCAGTAGAGTTTGAGAGTGGTGAGGATCACACAAAGGCTCAGGAATGATGACAAGTGATGGGATGTCAGGTCCTCAGAAGGCTCTCCAGCTCCAGTGCATCCTTGTTTCAGCTGGCTGAATCCCTGTTCATTTGCTCTATCATTTATACTAAATTTGGGGGCTTTTGACCCCCCTTTTTAATCCTTATGAGCTACCACTGGATTTCTCAGTGACATTATTTATCCTGGGATCAGAAACATCTGGTCTGGTGGTCTCCACCCTGATCTTCTGGCCTTTCCCTCTTATCAGGCGAGGACAGCCTGCCAGAGGCTTCACTCTCTTTTATCACGGTGAGGGGAAGTAAATTGTTTGAGGCTATTCTGGAGGGATCTGTGGATGTGCCTGGTGAAACTGCAGGTCTTTTAAAATGAAGTTAAAATGGAGTTGCTTAGGCTCAGGCCTAAGGCCATCCTGACGATTAGTCCCACCACATTCTATAATTGTTAATGGTATAGTTAAAACTGTTGCTATCCTTGTTATTAGGACTCTATGGCCTTATATTTATTTCTAGGTTGTTTGGTATCATTATGTGTATATGAGAGATGATATGCAAAAACAATAAGAAAAATAATTTTTTAAAAATCTTACCTTTGAGCCAACTGAGGAAGAAAAAATATTGTGATAGTTCTTTATATTGATTTCCTCCACAGGAGTGGTTTCAATCACATATTTCTTTTTAATATCCACATCACAGTTTCCAGGTAATGTTTCAAGCTTGGGTTCCTCAGTTTCATTTATTTCTTCTACAAAAATAAAAGCAAAATAGAGAGTACAGTAAAAGCTCCATAATTTTAAATCAATAATCAGCTTGCAATAGATACTGTTCAAATATTTTACCATCATTCTTCGATTCATTAGTGTGAGGTAATTCTCCATTTTCTTTGGGGATATCCTAGGAAGGAAAAAAATATTTAGGTGTAATAAGCACCAAATTTGAAAAATTAGCTTAATATTTTCCATTACTGCAGGATATAAGAGAAGGAGAATATGTTTCTGAGCCATTCCAATGTAAACTCAATTTAATCTTGCCACTTACTAAGCTATGTCTGCTCATGGGGTGAGGATGATGAGAGATCTCCAAAATGTTATTCCCCTTACCTCCAAAATAATTTCACAAATACTGACATCCATTAAATTATTTTATTAATCCAAATGACCTAGGATGTAATTGGAGCCATCCGTAGTTTATAGTGCTTTTGAAAAAAAAAATTTAGAAATTTAAAATAATTATGTGTGATATTTTTCATGTGTTTTTGTGACTTATATTGGCATAAATTATCTCTTGAGGGAAAATATGAGACCTAAGCTTTAAGAGTATCTTATAAATAAAACTGATAGAAATCACAAACAGTATGAGTTCTGTCCATCTTGTGTGTTAAATAGCTAAAAATGTTAATATAAATGTTGAGCCTTCCAAGATAGAGAAGAATGACAAAAACAACCTCGTGGGGGCAATAGCACTGAATGAAAACCTCACAGTTACTAAATGGAAAGATTAACCAAATAACCAAAGAATGGAGACAGAGATGACTCAAAGAACATACAATGAAGAGAAGTTTTCTTCAAGAGAATATTGAGTCTTGGATTAAATAATTTTAAAAAAATAAACAAGGAGTGTGAAACAAATGTTCATCTTAAGTCCAAATCTGTGCTCATAATGAGAGGATGCTTGAAGAATATTCTGGTTCCTACTTTCATATTTATGAAATTTCCCTGACTAGTTTGCTTCTTCTTTTTTTTTTTTTTAGTTTAATCATTTTTATTTCAAGTGTATTTTTAAAATCATAAATGGGGTTTTATAATCCAAAGTTGAAACATTTATTCTTCATTACTTTAGAATCTGACAAGCAATTCCAGACCATGCTTTCCAAATTCAGTCTTCTTTGCTGTTTTTCAGACTTCTGAGACCTAGTATTTACACTACTCCATTTTAAAAGTACAATTTTAGATAACTACTGTACACTTGTTGTAAGAGAGTTTTCTGAAAACAGACCATCAAATATAAAGTATGGTTTCTGTCCAAGGATCAGCAGTGAGGGGAAAATATTAAACACCTTTCAAGAAATCATTTATTCATTTAAAAAAACAGAACCAATGAGTTCTCTGTCATAAAAGAGAACATATAAAATTAATCTAAATTATTTTTGTAGACTTTGGTAATATTCTTCCCCACACACAGGTCTCAATCCTACTTAATTTTTTATGCAAAGTCACCACTGGAATTTACTGGAAAAGAAAAAAAAAATCCCAGGTGTTATTTTAAAGATGAATAGGTTACTACTAAGGAAAAGAGCTGCCCTAATAATTTCTCTCAAATGCTCATTTTAAATAAAAATAGTTACTGGAAATATTTTTTAAACCAACTTTGGATAGTATGCAGCATACTACTCATTACACAAAATAGGAAATCAAAACTTTTCTAGGAAATTTTCCATGTTTACTTTTAAGATTACAACTTATTCAACTTTTTTCCCTTTTGACTGCCTAATTCAACATTTAATTTTTTTAAATTCTGCATTTCAGTGTAGCAAGAGTTCTTTTCAAATGTTCTTCACAACACAGAACACAGACACCAGAGCAACATTCTCAAGTCACATTGTTTAACTACAATGAAGTAAGAAATGAAAGTGGACGGATATCTCAAGATAGATATTCTCTCTCCTCTGAAGAGGAGCAAGCTTTTAACAAGTGAGCAACACAGAACTCCACTCCCCTGCAACTCCCTCAAACTGAGAATACCTTGATTTAATAATATATTATTTTTAAAAATTAAAGTTTGGTCACTAGGAAAGACTGAACAAAAATTATTCCCTTCTCCCCAAACAACCCAAACAGTTCTAGTCACTCTCTCCCTCTACTCCCCACAAAAACAGGGAAGTGGTAGGGGCCCAAAGCTTTATATCTGAAATCTTGGCTCCTATAACATTGCTATATGCTCAAAGTTGTAGATCTATATATTTCATTATCCAATACTTCCCCCATTTATAAGTTTAATTCCATACACACACACATACACACACACATACACACACACACACACACATACAGCCATACACTCACTCTCAAGTAAGACACTTTTTTGTGTTTGTTGATAAATTATGAGGAATATGAACTAGGTGTGCACAGGGTTTCATAGGTGCTTTGTAAACATCAGAGTCACTTGGGTCCTTTTCTCCAAAAGCCTGAAATCAAATTATGCAACCAGGGATCACTACTTTCCCAGACGCTGTTCACAGGCTGCATATTGACGAAGGGCAGAGAAAAAGTCCTCATAACTGATGTTTAGGTGGGAAGGCAAAGAGACAATCTCAGTCAATCTGATTTGCCAGGGAAGAAAGCCTAATGTGCTGTCCACAGGACCAAACTTCAATACTAAATCAGGATCAGGGTAACCATTTGAACTAAGTAAACTGTCTAACGTATCTACATCCAAATCTGTAGATCTCTTTTGCTGCTGGGCTACTAACTGGCAAAAGTCCTGAGCAGCTCTCACAATATCTGCTTTTCCATCTTCTGGGGACAGCACCTTCACTGCCAAATGGCAATTTAAAACTTGATCATCTTTGTCATTACTATTTGCAAACCCCGGTGAGTATTTGGAACAATCTAGGCCCAGAAGTTCCTGCTGTTGTTTTAAAATTTCATCCATCAATCTGGAATTATTTCTTTTGAAAATACCTTGGTGGTCGTAGACGCTAATGTAGGAGATCCCCACAGCCATACACCACACCACGATGCTCGCGATGTCCGAGAAGCTGGGCTCCTGCTCCTCTGCGGTGATCACCAGGCCCATATGTACAGTTAGCTTCTCCAGGGAACGGCCGTCCGCGCGCCAGCGCAGCCGGTGGTGGGCGGCGGCCGGACCCTGCCCCCCGCGCGGGTGCCGGTGGTGACGGCGGTTCCTGCCTACTGCCGGGGGCTTATGGAGCGCAAAGCCGAGCGGCGCTAGGACCGTGGCGGAGGCGGCACGGTAGCAGCGCCTCCAGATCCAGTTCCAGGTGCCGAACCCAACGCGGAGCCAGGAGGTGAGCGTGCGGTGCAGGCAGAGCAGCGCGTGTAGCACCCGCCACACCAGCTCGTACAGCCCCGTCATACTCTTGTGGCGCTCGGGCGCCCACCCCTCCCTCCCACCCACACCCGCGGCGTGATGGCTTTTTATCCTCCCCTGCTGCCGTCGGGGGCCATCACTCCGCGTCCCCCCACCCCCCGCGCCCGAACCCCTTTCCACTGCCAACACTTCACCTCGCCCCCGCCGCCATCTTCCTCCTCCCTTAGCGGCCTGCCTCCCTAGTTTGCTTCTTCTTTATGGCACTAATTCAAGATAACTCGCCTGAATTTATACATCCCAGATAGCAAAAGAAAATTCAAACTTAAAGCATATTTTTAGAATTCAGTAGTTAATTAATAGTCATCTCATGCATGCTATGTTATTTAGAACACTTCATTCTGTAGAAATTTTTTTCTAAGCCAGGTGTGGTGGTGCACCTCTGTAATACCAGTGGCTTGGGAGGCTAACACAGGAGGATCACAAGTTCAAAGCCAGCCTCAGCAATGGTGAGCCTCTAAGCAACTCAGTGAGACTCTGTCTCTAAATAAAATACAAAATAGGGCTTGGGATGTGGCTCAGTGGTAAAGTGCCTCTGAGTTCAATCTTTAGTACCAAAAAAAAAAAAAAAAGAATTTTTTTCATGTGTTTTTACACATTTATTCATGTTCAAAAAATTAAGAAGCTATTTTCTTACATTTGAACTATATTGTAGCTGCTCCAGGATATATGTGAATATATTTATTAACCTTGACTAGCTTATTAAAATTTAACAAGCTTTTAAATGAATATTTAAATAACTAAGTAAAAAACTTCTAAAATATGAGATCTCAGAATGTGACATAAGCATTTGAATATTTTAAAACACTATGATACAAAAAATATAAATCTAAAGTCTTATCATATGGTTATTGAGAGTCTATGCTTCCAGTAGTGGTTATTATTTTTCACAAGACATCTATTTTTCAATTAGATAAAGAGTTTTAAATATACTCTTAGTGGAAAGAGTCAGAAGGCATGAAGAAATCCCTTTTTAATGCAAACATTTTTATAATGTTATTATATTTTTATACATTTATTTACTTAGTTTTATATGATGCTGAGGATTGAACCCCTTGCCTCACAGTACATGGTAGGCAAGTACTATACCACTGAGCTACAACTGCAGCCCCTAATCTAAACATTAATATACTTATTCTAAATTTGTATGTTTCCATAATTTCTAATGTTACTTTAGTGTAAAAATGGAGCCAAGGATAGAAATAATGAAAAAAGTCTCCAAGAAATATATTGAGTAAAATATAAAGGGTCTAATAAAAAAAAAAAAAAACTCTATCCAATGTGCATTATTTATATCAAATTAAAGGCATGAGGGAAATTTCATGATTCTACACAAACTAATTTTTGCATGAGTATTATAAATCATGTAATTATGATTTAAAGTCACACTAATGTAAATCTAACAAAAATTCCTTGACCAAATTTCCTACTGCTTCTGCAATACGAAATTTATTCCTGATGCAATTTTTCTATCAATATGTATTTACTAGTACAATGTTTCTTCCATCCCCCAGCAAACTAAACTCCTCAAGGGAACATTGGCATTTGTACAAGTTAAAAAATATCAACATAATTCTCTTAAAATGGTTTTGTCTGAGCAAATTTGCATAAAATAGATTAGGAAACCATTGCTAAGTTTTAACACCACACAACCAAAAATTCAGAGCAAGAAAATTGATTTCACAAAAATCACTTTACCTTGTCATAATATTTATAGTTGGCCTCATCCAAGGTGAGACAATGATCTTCAGGATCAGTTTTATTAGAAATCCTGTAAAGCAAAAGTGTATAATAATGTAGGTGGATAATATTTTTAATAAACTCTGGCAAAAACTTAGATTTAACTTTATTAAATTGTATTTCTTGACTGATATGATTAAAACATAACTTCTGTTTTATAAAGCTCTTTCTGCCTCCACTTTTTTTAAACTATGAAATATTCAATGAAGGTAGTCTTAATTCCATTTCAGACTGACAGTCAATGTATTGGCAGAACATGAGAATAACTTATTCTCAGAAACTGCCTGTCTTGAAGGCTGAACTTAAAATCCAATTAATAGCTCACACACACACACACACACACTTTTTTTTTAACCTTAAGTGGAACACCCATTTTATAACCCAAGACAGGGTAGCAAGAAACACAGTGGCTTCTCTCTTGGTTATCCATGGATCAAAGACTAACTAAGGTAGTTTAAAATGGTGGTATTAGTTCTTCAGCATGGATATCACCTACTGAAAATAGGTGCAGCGTGTGGTGATGCATGCTTGTAATCACAGCAAATTGGGAGGTTGAGGCAGGAGTATTCATGTTTGAAGACAGTCTCAGTGAATTAGTGAGGCCCCCAACAATTTGGCGACATCCTGTCTCAAAACAAAACATAAAACAATAGGGCTGGGGATGTGTCTCTGTGTTCAAGCACCCCTAGGTTTTGTCCCCATTGCAAAGAAGAAAAAAAATCAAAAAGAAGACAGCAAAAGTGAGGCACTAAGCAACTCAGTGAGGCCCTGTATCTAAATAAAATAAAAATCAGGGCTAGGGAAATGGCTCAGTGGGCAAATGCCCCTGAGTTCAATCCCTGGTACCAGAAAAAAAAAGAAAGAAAGAAAAAAAAGAAAAAGAAAACATGAAACCTTAAAAAAAATTTTGAACATTGTATGTTCAAAGTCAAGAAATGAATGTATATGTTGTTATTGGGAATACTTATTATTAATGTATTATAAATACATTTTTTCCTGTATAGATCCCAGTTTATTCAAATCCACATAAACTAGCAAGCACCTATAACTTTTACAGGCCCTCAGATACCCAAGTGGAAAGATTGCTAGAAAAACAGAGTACTGGTAATCATACCTGTGTTTCCCTAAATATTATTTAAATATCCTCCTTCCTCTGGGATTCCACTCCCCAATCTCTCATCTGCAGGACTCAGTGGAACCCTCTAAACTTTAAATCTACATTCTATGAAGATGCAGATTCCTGATACAAGTTACACTCAAAGGACCAAGAGTCACAGTTCCTTCTGCTTGTGGGAAACTCAGTCACAGGCCTTAGCATAAACATTTTCCCAACTACCTAACTGAAGCTCTTCGATGAATTTTCCAGTCAATTATTTTCATGATCTACTATATGTGCATGTAAGAAGGACATCAATGAGTTGAGAAAAGAAGTAGAGGAGAATGGACACTTGCTATAGGCTGTAGATCCATGTGTCCAACAAATTCTAGTCCCCTGGGTTTTTAGAGTCCCTAAGCCACTCTCACATCTCTAAACTCTGGAGACTTTTCCCAGTGGCTCAAATTATTTTCACATCTTTCAAAAAAACCTTGAATTTTTGTCACATCTTCCAGTTAAACAAACAAGAAAATAACAACCTACCAGGACTTCCTTCAAATCCTATTTTTAATAGGCCTTTATAGAGAGCTTCCAATATTCTATGTCCTTAATATCCATTTTGTGTTAATCAAACTGGTCATAAACCCCAAGGTTTTGGTCGATTTTCTACAACCCTTATTTCTTCTCAACACAGTGCTGTTTCTCTTCAGTTTTGCCCTTCCCTTTGTTAGTGTCACTCTGATACTCTATCACTGGGCTTACTTAGTAATCCCAGTCTTATCCACTTTAGTTGGGTTTCTACAGACCCTCTCTAGTCTGTTATGAACACATTTACTACACAATGATAATCAGGAAAAGTACTGAGTTAGCATGAAGGAACCTCAGTTTGAATCTTATTGCTATTCCTTTCTATATCCACAAAAGTCCCTTTCATATCTATATGTTTCAGGGTCATCATCATGACCATCATTTGGCCAGCATGTCAAATACATATTGAAGGGTGAGAGGGTACATTGATAGGTGAAAATTCCTTAAAATTCTTAAATTCTCTGAGCTTTTGATTCTGTCAATAGGAAAAAAAATGAATATTCAATTGACACAACTTTAAAAAAATAAAGAGAGCACAACAAAAAGTAAAAATAAAAATTCAAGAAAAGATTTTAATCATAGAAAAAGAAAACAAGATTATAAAGAAAAAAAGTCTTCATAAAAGTAAATAGGGGTAGTAGCCTGAAGGAAAATGTAGCTCTTGATTTATAAAACAGTTTATAAAAACAGAGGTCAAAGATACATGGGAGTAGAATACTGAAGGAAACCAAACTGGGAAATCAGGAAGTAGAGATATCAATTAAAATATTCTCTATATGGAGCCTTAATATATTTAATATAACATGGTTTACACAAAGGTATCCTTAACTTCAAGTAAAATGATTCCTTTCCAGGACTAGCCTGATCTTGTTTATGAAGAAAACATGATACCACAGCTTTGTGATGTACAACAAAAGAAATTTTGTTATCAGTGAGACTGTCAAAAATATCAGGACAAACTCTATACCCAGGCTTCTCAGGTAAATTATGAATCAGAATTAACACACAACTGACTTTGACTTTCTGAATTGATACAGATCTGCTTCTTGATTCTAGTACAGCACTGGCATCAACCTACACAGTAGGGCAATACAATGGAGTTGTCAGCCAGGCAAGATTACAGTGTAACTACAGGCCTGGTACTTATTAGTTGTAGGAATATGGGACAATTAGTCAACTTCTATGAATGAGTGAGAACTGCTTAATTAGCAAATAACAGGTTATAATAGCACAGACACTTTCAAAGTCATTGTGATGACTTTAACAAACAAGTGTTAGATACAATTGTCTATCCTAGACTGGAACATTCAACACATATTTGTTCCTTTCATCTTCATTCTATAACTAGCTATCATACAATTTTTTTACTCTATAAAATCTTACCTTTTTAAATTGTCATCCATAGACTCTTCATCCACTATTAAAGAAAAGAGTAAAATACGTATTTAATCAACAATAGAAAATATAAAATATTAAAAGTGTATGAGTCTGATGCTTTTTTATAGAGTATTCCTCTAGGCCCATATATGGAGCCTTTTCTAGAATTAATATTAATTATATTTCTGATAGGAAATTAATGCATTAAGAACTCTTCAGTCCCATACTTTGTACTTTTTAAATGCAAGGAAGATGCATGGGATTTATCAAAATTTGATACCTAAAAGTAAAAGTAAACAGTCCCATGGCTGTACTTTTATCTAAAAGTTACAAGATGGACAGAAAACAATATCATTAGCAGATTCAGGAGCATAGAGATGAAAGTGTCAAACAAGTAGCATGATTTTTTCTGGACTAATTGCAGTAGGAATAAATATCAGAGAATATTCTTAGGCTGTTATGATACACAATAGCTCCAGATTTTCAGTCAAAACTGCTCAGGTTAAAATGAAACCCTTTACCACAAGGAAGGTGAATGCATGGACAGTGTACTTTGCTGCATGGCAAAACTCAAGGAAACAGACCAGGGATTGGAATGCTTACATAGACATTCCAGGTTAAATTTGAGGAGAGCTAAATAGAAATTGATATGTTTACCCTCACTAATCCTGTTCTGCTGAAGATATTATTCTCTTATTTCCAGATGCTTTCTCTCTTATGTGTCATACAAACAAAGCATTACCTCCAATGTGGACGGTGTGTGTGGGGGGGCACTAAAAAGATGACATCCATGAGAGTTTGTACATTCTGGTGTATACTTTGTTGTCATAGGAAAACTTAGAAGCACTAGGGAGGTAGCAGTAAGTTGTCATGTAGAAATAGCTGATATGAGAAAGTATTAAAGTATTATGCCTTCAGAATGTGCCAACCATTGTCTCTCTGATGAGAGAAAAAGTCCTTTCCAATGCATTTAAATTATGAAACAAAACAATGTGACTTTTTTGGCATTTCCCCCAAGAGAAAATCTACTGATAGGATACAGAATGGAGCTTAATGGTAGTGTGTTGCATAGAATACATGAATCCTGGGTTCGATCCCTAGAACTGAAATAATAATAGTAATAAAAATAATAAAAAATTTAAAAGAATGTCAGTTCTGTTAAAATTAAATAGTCTGATTTTATACTCTTCTCTGAAAATATTAGAATTACTTTTTAGATTATTTGAAGTATGTCATTAATTTGTAATGGCAAAAACGTAAAGCATATAGTATGAATCAATCCAAAGGGGTTATACAAAGAAGGGGACATAATTTTAGACAATGTTGTATTTGCTAAATTTAAAGCACTTATGGAATTATTTTACTCAATATACTACCTCAAGCAGATGGCAATGTAATTACTTTTTCTTTGTTTTCATTGGTTCTTTTAATTTAAACATAGGATTCATTTTGATCAAATTCTACAGCTTTGTTTTTTCTTTTAAATTCAGCCCCCAGTAGATACCCTTTTTCTTCCCCCCTTGCTTTGTTTCCTTTCATCTACTGTACTGAACTGTTATTTATTTATATACTTTTTTTTTAAAAAAAAAAAGTATCTTGGTGATATACATGTTGATGAGATTCACTATGGGGCAGTCATAATTGTACATAGCAAATTTCATTGAGATTCTGTTTAGTCAGATTTTTTATTGCTGTGACTACAGGACCTGACCAGAACAATTATAGTGGGGAAAGAGTTTATTTGAAGATTTCAAAGGTCTCAGTCAATAGACTGCCAACTCCATTCCCTGGGACTCAAGATGAGGCTGAACATCATGGTGGAAGAGTAAGGCATAGGGAAACAGCTCACTTGTTGAACAGAAAGCAGAGAGAGACTCTACTCACCAGATATAAAATATCAAAGGCAAACCTCCAATGATGCACATCCTTAGCTGTATTTTACCTGCCTTCAGTTACCACCCAGTTAATCCCATCAGGGGATTAATTCACTGACTGGGTTAAGACTCTCTTAGCCCAATCATTTCCCCTCTAAACCTTCTTGCATTATATCATACATGAGATTTTTGGGGACACCTCACATCCAAACCATCAAAGATTCATTCTGACAACTGAAGAGGAGATAATTTTAATTCATGTTTACTACTTGCTTTCTAGAAAGTTTTCCTATGGCAAGGCTGTACAATACTTTTTGATGACCACTGTATAAACTATGACTTCTTGAGATTGTCAGATTCCACTGAGAAGATTTTATCTGATCCCAGTAGAGTAGGATATTACAGATAGCACTGTGTTGTACAGCATGATCCAATTTTTTTTCATTCCTTTTCATTATGTGGCAAATCGTTATAGACTTCCTGCTTTTTCTGTATGTAATCCGTATGCCCTCATGTCCTATACTGGTGAACAAAAATTGGAAAACAAGGGCTATAAATGTAGCCCACTCATAGACAATGTGCCTATATCACATGATGTAATGTATTCAATCACTAGCAACACAAAATAAAGAAAAACTAAAAAGTATTTTGTAAATGACTACATTTAATTACGTTGGAACTTTAATATTTTAAATATACTATACTTTTCCAAATATAAGGTTACTCTGGAAAAAAATATTCCAGATATAATAGAGATCAGTGGTTGGAAGGGGTTACATGTGTGTTGAGGTGATTAGGAAGAGGATAAGGACAATAAAACATTTTGTTTCTGAAGCTACAACTATGAATACATGCTGTTATCCATTTTTCTAAAAACCACAGGTTGTATAGCACCAAGAAAGAATCCTAATATAAATTAAATATGTGAGTGATAATAATGTATAAATGTAGGCTCATCATTGGTAGCAAGAGTATGCCCCTTGTAGTGGACATTGATAATGGAGGAGGACTGTGAATGTAAAGTAAGTACAGAAGAAAATATCTCTGTGCCTTCCATATTTTTCTGTGAATTTAAAACTATGTATTAGGGACCAAGGATATACCTCAGTGGTAGAGCACTTACCTGGATGCATAATGCCCTAGATTTGATTACAGTACTGTACACACAAAAAGTTACTAAATAAAAAAAATACTCTCTGAGCTGATCATTAACAGTTAATATATATTATGGCAAGACAGTCACCTCCAAATTGGTGATAAAGATCAAAGCAATAGAATATGGGTATTCTCATAAATTGAAGAAATTGAAAATACACAAATGAATAATTTAATTACATATTTACGCAAGAAAATAGTTTAAAAATGCCACAGAGTATTTCACCTCATTTTAATAAGACAACTCATTTTTAGTCACACAAATAACTAATTTTTATTTACTAAATACATTCAACTTATAGAAAAAAATATTAGAAAATACATTTGCTCTTTGGAGCAATCTCAATTCACATTTTGGGTAGATACTGGAGTTCAGACATTTGCCACATCCCTGGGCACACAGACTATAGTTCTTTCTTTTTTTGAGAGAGAGAGAGAGAGAGAGAGAGAGAGAGAGAGAGAATTTTAATATTTTTTTTTTAGTTTTTGGGGGACACAACATCTTTCTTTGTATGTGGTGCTGAGGATCGAACCCAGGCCGCACACATGCCAGGCGAGCGCGCTACCGCTTGAGCCACATCCCCAGCCCACACAGACTATAGTTCTACAGGCAGAATATATGACTTTCTGGCACAACCCTCATAATGCCAAAGTTCTGCAGGTATGAAGGGCTTGCTGCTATGCAGGCATTGACCATTGCCCTGGGCACAGACTAGGACAGTGTGTGCACAGACAACTCATGTAGAAGAAATTCTTGACTAGATTTTGCTTTGTGTTTCTTTCTTTTTAATTATGACTTTGTCATTTTGTTTCATTACTTTTATCTTATTTTCATAATTTAATAGAATTTTTAAAATTTTCTTCCAATTTCTCATTCTTCCTTTTTTTAAAATAAATTTTACTTTTATGAACCTTTAACAATTTACTGGATCCTAAATATTTTATCCCTTTCTTCTCTGTTGTTACTGGTGTTCCTTTTTTTTCTTGATGATTGTTTCTGTATACCTATATCTAGTTTGCCTTCATGCTGTATTATTGTTGTTTGTCTTCTTCCATCTGCATTGGGGATCCAGCCCCATACCTTGAACACATTGGTAGGTACTTTGCAACTTCTAAAACCCACAGCAAAGGTAAGAAAAAATGCATCTTACTTTCCACCAAAGACATACATTCCCACTTATAACTTGACAGGTACTTCAAGTCAAATAACAGGGTAAATAAAAGCCCCCAGCTGACATGTACCCATGTAGGTATGGATCGAATGTACTATAATCCAGTGTCTGGCAGCCACCCTCATTGCATGAGCAGAGAGAAGTGAAAGAACTCTGTTTACAGAGTTGTGCAGGTATGAAGTCTGCACCAAGCAGCACCTCAGCCTAGTTTGTTGGAGGCCATGACCAAGTCAAGATGGCACCTGGCAGTTTGCCAGGAGGAGTGGCTTGTGAGGCAATGTCACCAAGCCATCAAGATGGTGGGGACTCCTTATTGGCTGATTGCTGTATCTGTAGGGGAGCAATGCTATGATTGGATGATGCTGATTGAGTCATGCTTTATGTAAATCAGTTAGACATATATACCTCTGCTGTTCCTCTATAAAGCAGTTAACTTCAGTTACCTTCAGTTCCTGCCCCAACCTTCAGTTGCTTGTCACCTCTCGGTTACTTTTCCCAGCTGGACTGTGGCACTAGGTCTCTCCAGTGCCTTTGCAGATGGAAAATTATTGACAAGGCTACAGTAATGACCACAAAAAATGCAGCCCACATAATCCACTGCCTACATCATGTGACTCCATTCTCACAAGATTGACAAAGAGAGTTGGTCCTTCAGGCTATGATAGTACAAACTGTGACAAAACCCATGAATCACAGTCAGGTAAAACATAAAAGTCTATAATACACAGTCGATAATTTGGAAATAATCTCTACAAAATAAACCAGTAGCCCAGGATACATCATCAAGAGAAGGTTATTTCCTAAGAAGACTATCACATAAATGTGGAAGAAACATACATCCCCACAGATGCACAAAATTTAGCACAAATATAAGAAAGATGAACAAATAAGGTAACATGCATCCTCTAAAAGTTCATAACTCTCTAGCAACTGATTCCAATGACACTGCAGTAGACAAAATGCCAGAAAAAGGATTAAAAAAGATATTAAAAATAATGTATGAATTCAAAGATGATACAAATAGAAGATGAATAAAGTAATAAAAACCTTACAAGGCATTAGAGAACAGTGCAAAAATAGAGCTTCTTAAAATAAATCAAACAGCAATCTTGTAAATAAATAGCTTAATATTTCAAATTTTTAAAAAATAAGTCTAATTTTCAATCATAGACTAGATTAAGCAGAAGAAAAAATATCAGAGTTTGAAGGCAATGATGAATGTCACCTTTAGTTAGTTATGACAATGAAAAGAAGAAGAAACAGAATATACAAAGTCCTTGGTACCTGATTTATATACTAAACTCATGAATTATGAACATAGACAATGATGTATTAGTACAGGCTTATAGGCCATGCAATTTATTTGGAGAAAAAAATAGCAGAAAATTTCTTAAGTTTTTTGAATGCTATGGATGTCCAGATACAGGAAGCATTTAGAACACCAAATGGACATGACCAGAATAGAACTTCTCCACGTTCATTTATAAAAATTGCCCAAAGTACATTGAAAGCTGTAAAGAAGACCAAACCACTTATAGAATAAACTCATAAGAAGAACATAAGAGTTATCAACAGAAACTTTGAAGGCCAGGGAACATGAAATGGTATGTTTCAAGCCCTTAAGAGAAAAGAAAAAACAAAGACAAAAATTTAAGATGGATGGAAAGGGTGGCTATTATGTTAAGTAGAATATGTCAGAAACATAAATCAAATACCACATTCTTTATAACATATGCAATTTGAAAACAAATTAAGAATGACTAGGAAATGTAAAAGGGGTTATTAGGGAAGAGGAAAGGTAAAAAGGGATGAAGAAATGAAGGGACAGATAGAAATGGAAGTAGGGAAAGTGGTTGGGATTCAAGTACTATTTACATATGTATGAAAATATCACTGTAAAATCCACGGATTTGTATACACAGTAAGAGTTGATATCTATAGTAAAAATAGAACATCTCTTTTTATTACAAGTCCACTTTGCTACAATGTCATTATATAGGAAAGACAACATACTAATTTGAATTTTTTTACTTATTTCTGCACATAAATATAAGATTTCAGGGGCCAAGATTAAGTTAGCCTAAAATTTCTTCAGACAATATCATTTCTGATTATAAATTTCCTACAATTAATGGCTTAAATAATCATGAATTCTAGATTATTAAGAAAAAAATTAAGAACAAATATGAATGTAACACATTAATTTTTCCACGGTTCCTTTGCAATTCAAACTTTCTTACTCCTATTTATTTACTTACTTTGGTACCTGGAATTGAGCCCAGGAGAGCTTAACCACTGACAGATATCCCAGTCCTTTTGTAATTTTTGAGAAAGTGTCTTGCTAAGTTGCTTAGGGCCTTGCTAAATTGCTGAGGTTGACTTTGTACTTGCAGTCCTCTTGCCTCAGCCTCCTGAGCCACCTGATTACAGGCTTGCCAACACTGCACCTGGCATACTTTTCTTATATAAGCCATTAATACCATGATCAATTCACTTTCAGAAGTCTTACCTGGGTTGATACTTTTAGGATGTTTAGATTCTTCTTTCATATATTGAATAATTAATTCCTTGAGGCTATAGATAAAAAAAATTAATCAAATTAGCATTTTAATATTGATATAAAAACAATAACCAAACATTCAATATATAATAGTATTTTAAACAATATTAGATCTTATATCAGAGCTTTATAATATGCACTTCAAATTTGTAAGCCCAGACATTTTATTAAATTGACAATTATTTGTAAATTGTTTGGTTTTCTTTTGTTTTTGAGATGGGATTTCACAATGATGCACAGGCTAGTCTGGAATTCCTTGGTTCTAGCAATTCTCCTGCCTCATTCTCTCCCCCAAATAGCTGTGGTAAATACACATGCCATTGCACCCATAAGCTTATATTAAGAAAACAAAGTAAGATAAAATTATCATGAATTGAGAACAATATAGGTGAGTATATTAACTGATATAGCTAGAACTCAGAAAATGTCATGTAAATAATAGCTCTTTCTTCTTGCACAATTAATTTCTTTTAAAATTAAGGGCTTCTTCTAAAAAATAAGGGTTGTACCACTTTAGTTTACAAAGTTGTTAGGAAGACTCAATGAGGTAATATTAAAACATGTCAAAAGAAATAGAAAAATAATGGCATAATTTGATCTTTTTATTCAACTATAATTGGAATCCCAAATAAACCAATGTGTATTCTTCACAGGTTCTAATATTCAAGTGTTGAAATTACTGAAAAATGCTTTTGAGTTCTAATTTTGGTTATTGATTGTAGTCTTTTTTCTGCTTTATGTCTCAGGGCAAATTAGACATTAAATAATTTATAACAATTTTTTTATAAGTATCATATCTCTTTAGAGAATATATTCATCCCCTATTGTGAAACTAATCAATAACACCAAAAAAATGGGAAATTAACCAATGCCAAGAATTGGCTTGGACTGCTACTATTTCTTCTCCACCTAGTTGAAAAGAATCAATGGATAATTTTTAGAGGAAGCTAAATCTCCATGTCAAGCTCTAACTGACTTGGAAGACCAAATCCTCTTTACACATGGATACTAATAAGTCATAATGAGGCTTAGCGCTCTAAGATTCAATGAATCTACTTTAAGCTCAGAGAACTTATCTCTTCCTTGTAAGGGAGAACTTGATATATTCTGAAAACTTTAGACTGATTGCAATAGTTTGGGAAATTTTCTTACTTTGGAAAGCAAATCACTAGACACATCCAACCTGGGAAACATTAATATTGGGCCTCCTGCAGTAAAAGAAAATATACTTCAAGGGATGAGAGGTTTCGAGGAACAGATATTTTAGCAAAGATGATTGGAAATTCTCATCTCTTCAGTGATATTATTTGAAGCTATCTGATAGTTCTGAATGATTAGATTATGCAAGAAAAGACAAAGTCCTCAAAGGATAATGCACCAGGAAGGTCTAGGCTAACATGTGGGTTGTTCCACATAAAGGTTTGAGTTGTGGGACAGGGCCAGAGTTCTTATTATGTGTATGGCTAAAGCTAGGAGGCCAAGTTGCCAAAACAGAATTCTGCTGTTTGGGAATAATAGCTGAATAAACAAGCATATGTATATATGAACTAAAAATAGCATTGTAACTTTTAAATCTAAGTGTGCATTACCATGAATACTCAGGGATTGGGATCAATCAGGACATTTTGTAGTAAAAGTTAATCATCACCAAACTGAAGAGCCAGTTCTAACAGCAACACCACAGCAATAGAATTGACAGAGGAAAATTAATATTTTAAAAGTCCTTCTACCTGCTCTTTAGACTTTAAGGAAATTCTCAGGTCCTTGGGAAATTAAAGAAGGGTGGTAGAAAAGCTAACTTTCATAGGAGAGTAAAAATATTTTCTCCTCAACTGGGCATTTTAAGACCCAAATAGCTAATTATAAAAATCAAAGTGTGACACTATTTCTACTCCACAGTGAGGAGTTATACTTGGAATGAAAGAGATAAGACTGGGAATCATAATGACAAAGTTTTTTTAAAGAATCCTAAGATGCTGACGAGTGATGTATCTCAGTGGTAGAGCAACTTACTAGCATGTATAAGGGAAAAAGTAAAAAAAAAAAAAAAAAAGAAAGAAAGAAAAGAAAGGGGAAGAAAGGAACCTCTGAGAAGACTCTTACATTCATCACTATTTTTGTCTAGATTTTTGCAGGGTTCCTGGCTGATGAGCTCTAATAACTCATTATCATTCCACATATAGCTGTACTATAAAATTTCACCTCATGTGTAAAATGCAATAGTTTTAATTATTTTCAGCCTCCAATCAATATTGATTAGTATTTTAATGTAAATACTTACCTACTATCACCACTAGCAATAGCATAAGCTAATGCCATCTGCCCAAAGTTATCTGCAGCACAGACATCAATACCATTCTGAAGAAGCATCTCAACTATGTGTTTTGATTTTTGTTCCAAAGCAAACATGAGGGCTGTTCTATAATAAGAGAGATAACTTCAACTTTAAGTATTTTAATAAAATTATTCAAAGAGCTAATTTATAATATTTTCCCAATTCGACATCTTACTTTACAGATACTAATAGACATAAACATCTAAGAGAACAAATATTCACTTTTGCAAATCATCTCAAAGTCTAAAAGGAAAAAAAAAAGAAAATCTCTTTTCCCAATGAGGGAGATGTTAACAAACTTAAAATCCTTCAATGGACAGTAACTATGATGAGGTCTTTTATGTGAAATTGGTAAAACTTTCAATGAAGAAAGCTCTATTTCCTTCCTAGTGTGACACAATTACTGTAACTCACAGTCAGCTAAAGGTCAAGCAGAAAAGGCTATTTGCACACTAATAATAATAAAAAAATAATAGTCATTATTTCAATTAATGGTACTGATAAGTATTTGCTAGACATTGAATGCAATGCAATGTGTACAATTTCACAATCATCCTTCAAGCATGTATTATCCTATTTTTCATATCAGGAAATATATTTAGTCATAAGTATTGTTTTTAAGGTAATGTACTACAAAAGCTAGGAATAAAATCTAACTGTGTGAGAATCTAAGGCTTTTTTTTCTCTTTAAAACCAGCCTATGTCTTATATTTATTAAAGAAAATATTTATTCCTTTAAAGCTACTTTCTTCCCTCTGTACCTTCCAATTAAAAGCAAAAGCACCAAAATATGTTAAAAATGAACAGCATTTGGCAGTAGCAATTAATAAACACTTAGGAATAAACTAACATCAATATTCTACATGGAAAGCAATTTAGAACAGCCAACCAAGTAAAAAAATAATAATTTCCAATGCCTATTTATGATCAATACATCTTTTCCAAAAGAAAAATAAATCAGACACAAAAGTTAAAAATATAATAGAAACCAAAATGTAAACTAAAACTCCATATTTTACAAAACTAATAGTAATAGTAAAACTCTTTAGTTAACACAAAATCATGTGACCAACAAACTAATAACAAATATCTGCCAATAATTTTGAATCATATTAATATACTTAGTTGTATTTCTCAATTCAAATAATTGATTTTTTTTACGTTAATTGTGGTTTGTTGTTTATATCACTCTATTCTAAATATGTTAATATTGACCTTCCCATTAAACAAGTCATTTTTCCTTGAGTGATTGTTACTATATAAATTATATAATATGTATATAAAGTACTATACCTTCCCTTCTGGTCAACTGCATGTATATTTGCTTTGTTCTGAATTAATGTTTCAACCATCTGCTGTCTGTTTTGCTCTATGGCAAGTAAAAGTGGTGTATAGCCACTCTGGAAAACAACAAAAAAGTTTACAAAATTATTCAACTGAACTGAACCTCTTACAAAGTGCTGTCTGAACAAAGAATATAACAAATAATGTAAATTAAGAGTAACCTCTTCCTTCTCATCTCATTCCACTTTCATATTTTTTTTTTAATTTCAAAGAATCAATTGTATTGACAACTAACATCTCAACAGCAAAAACAGAACCCCAAAAACCAAGAAATTAACTTTTTCATATGAAAAAAGAATACTGCCAATATGTAATTCTATACAGAGTAAGAATATCAACATCAATTCACAAAGATGGGGAGAACAAGAGATGCAAAACAGCAAAAAATTTTTTGAAAGTTAAAAAGCAAATGAATAAGTAGAAACTGATTTCATAGACTATAGAATCCTAAGGTAGCAGTAGATGATGGAAAACTATCAGGATCCACACTGCAAAATCTTCATAATGTTCAGAAACTGAGAGTTATCAAATACTTTTGCAACTGGGGGAAATATTTGGCTAAATAGAAGATTGGTTGTAAGCCATTTAGGAAAAAAACAAATCTCTGGACATTTTTCCCCTACCATTCATTCACTGGATGATTGCCTGTCTCCATCCCCATAGATGGGTCCTTGTTCTCAAGAGATGACGTGATGGAGGGTGTGTGGACTTATGGAGGCCAAATCCAGGGATAGTAAGTAGGCTTATGCATAGTAAACTTTGAATATGGGTATTCTCAGCTCTCCCTCTGCTGAGTTAGGCTTTAGCTTTCCAAGAAGGCTGGATGACTGTTCTCTGTGCATGTGTCTAGTCTAAGATAACAGGGGATTCCCTACCAAAAGGCTCACCTGATCACAGCAAATCTCAAAGTCAACAAGTCCCATTAAACTGCTCAGAACTCCCAATGAGCTTTTTTTTTTTTTTTTCTTTCCATTTTACCCACAAGGCTGGTTAGAAATCAAAGGAACACATCAGAAGTAAAAGAAAGACTAGAACAAATGTAGGACATAGGGGTAAGGCAACTAAGGGAAAACAAACTACGCAACAAAACAAAAACTTATAATAAATGCCCTTAAAATGGTATTGCACTCATGAAACAAGGGTGGGATGTGTGCTAATTCCATCTATTGGCTCCAAGCCCCATTCCCACCTTTTCAAGTTCTCTGTAACACAGCAGGGTTAGAAGCTAGCCAATTATATTTCCAGGCTCCCTTGAAGGTGCTTCTGTTTAGGTTCTGCCAGTGTGAGATGCAAGGGGGTCCTGGAAGGTGGGAGGAACAAAGGAGACATTTTCTTTCCTGTTTTGGAAGTGCCTTTGGTGGAGGCAGTGGCAGCAGCAGTAGCACCAGCAGAAGCAGGCAAAATGGGGCTTCTGACTTCTTCCTCAGTAGCACTGATACAGTTCAATGCAGTAGTGGCAGGGGCCTGCATTGCAAAGCAGCAGTGAGGATGGGCTTTGGGCCCTGGCAGTTGTTTGATCCTTATCCTCTTTCCTTTTGCTCCTCCATCACTCCTGAAGTGATTATAGCCAATCCCTTCTTCAAATTCCTCTTTGCTTGAAGTAGTTCAAGTGGTTTCTGTTTTGTTGAGTGAACCACTAATTGATTAAAATGTTAGATTTTTTTTTTTTTTGTACTAGGGATTGAACTCAGGGGCACTTGACCACAGAGTCACATCCCTAGTCCTGTTTCATATTTTATTTGGAGACAGGGTCTCACTGAGTTGCTTGGTGCTTCACTGTTGCTGAGGCTGCCTTTGAACTCATGATCCTCCTTCTCAGCCTCTGGAGCTGCTGGAATTACAGGCCTATGCCACGGTGCCCGGCATTTTAAAAAAAATAATAATAAAAAATACTTTATATTAAAAATATAAAAACAGAAAAAATTCAGTGGAAAGGTAAGAATGCTGATAAAAATCACCCAGAAAGTATAGAAGCACACACACAAAAAATTGAACAACAGAAGTGCTCAAAATTTACAGTAAATTGTAACACTGTATAACATTAATTATCATGATGTAAATTACTTATTCTCATGTTATCATACAAATACCATGTGATACAGAAAGCACGCGTCCTGCCTGGCCTAGTGAAATACAGCTAAGTACAATTTCAAGAGCAAAGAAATGTCAAAGAAAACCACAGAAAGTCTATAATCTTCTAATCAACAATACTCTGACAAGAACACTAAGTATATTCAAGGTTAGATAAGCTTTATTCAAATGTCTGCATAAATATGACTTGATGTCAAACAAGTTTTTCCAAAGGGCTAAAATTTATTAAGCAGTAAAATTCAGCGCTTCCCTTTGGTCTGTCTCTGAATTTAGCTGACCAATATATCATTATTAGTAGTCTGCACTCACTGCTCATTTTTATCACTCACATTTCTCAGATCTTTGGGTGGCATTTTTCATTTCTCATGAAATTTCTTAAATTGCATTTAGAAACAGGACGAGGGTTTTACCTGCTCATTTCTACTTCAGAGGCAAAACCACATCCCTTGATTCTCATTTTAATTGTGGGTGTTTGCAAATGGTGTGCAACTGAGGAACTTAATGTTAAAATACAAAAAAATATGGTATAATCTCCATGTGCTAAAACAATACCTTCATTTTAATTTTTTCATTAAAGAATTATTTTTATTATTTCTCCACAAAGAAGCTATAAAAACACCTATAAAAGCATTGAAAAAACACTTTAAAATCCTGGATTTATGACGGGTACCTTGTTAGCACACACCTGTAATTCCTGACACTTGGGAGGCTGAGGCAGGAGGATCACAAGTTCAAGGCCAACCTCAGAAATTTACTGAGACCCTATCTCAAAATAAAAAATAAAAAGGGCTGGGAATGTAACTCAGTGGTTAATTGTCCCTGAGTTCAATCCCCAGTACCCCAAAATTTTTTTAAAAAATTAGAATAAACAAAATCTTGGATGGATATGATATATCTATGATTTACAACTAAAAATAAAATGCTAAATTCTATGAGAGAATTTCTGAATTATTTTGATAGAAATTTGCTAGAAGGAATCAGAATTTTTCAGGCTGGGAGTAGAGTGCATGCTTAGCATGTATAAGGTTCTAGATTTGATCCCTAGTCCCAAAACCAAACAACAACATAAAAATTATTTCTATTTCAACTCCCAATTTAGTTTTGAAAAGCAACACATTTGTTGACAGTCACTAATGATATTAATCTGGAAGGCAGAGATTTGTACATGAGGAGAGTTGGGTCCTTTAAGGTAACAAATGGAAGTGCTCTTCTCTTATTTTTCCCTTACATTTAAAAAATTTTTTATTTATTTATCTTTATTCTTCCCTTTCATTTTCAATAACAGTACAAATATACACATGGTTAAAAAATGCATAAAGTACAGAAAGATCTAAAACAAAGTAAATATCCTTTTCCTATAACATGACAGATCTGATGTCTTCAAAATCCTTTAGGAGTCATATGAGTAACACACCAACTAAGTCTTTTCAGGCCTTTGGAACTGTGTTGATTGTCTCCTATAACACCTCTGCTACAGAGGAAACGGGCATTCTTCTCCTTCATAAAGAAAGTTTAAAGGGCAACAGTCACACACCGCTCAGAGACAACGAAATCCAGGTAGCACCTCAGACACCACTGGGTCTAGTTGTAGCTCCAGAGAGTCCCAGGTAACATCCAGAGACAGTGCTGCAGGAGTTCAGCCAAGTCCTTCCTCGATGCCACGGATCCTCCTGGCCAGCTGCACATCCTTGGGGAAAAGAGTGACTCGGCCAGCATGTAAGGAGAGGAGGTAGGCATCCTCACAGAGGTGAACTAAAAATGCTTCTGCTGCCTCTTGAAGGGCCAACAGGGCCTGGGCTTGCCAACTGAAGTCCACACCACGTGAGAATTTCATACATATTTCTCTTGCCAGGCGGCTGAAGGGGTACTTCCTTATCAAGAGGTCTGTGCTCTTCTGTAGATTTTTGATCTCCTTAATCCAGCCAATTCTCCTCCGACTATGTTGACGAGAGGAAGAACCTAAGGAGGCTTCCCGCCGCGGGGTCCCGCGAGGTGGACTCGCGCTGCGCCTCTTCGGGGTCTCTGGCTTGCGGCGTCGGCGGCGAGGGCCCATCGCGGGCCACAAAGGGTCCCGGCTCCCGGTCGCCCCACGGCTCCTGTTCGGCCTTCCGGACCCGTATCTGAAGGTTGGTTACCAACAGAAAACGAGAGAGCGCCCGGGCAGAGGGCCACTGAGGAGCCGGTCTCCACTTTCATATTTTCTGACCCTTAACTTTGCAATGTCTCTCCTCTACTTAGAGTGGCCACATAAACTCTAGTCATTTCTTGAAGACAGAGACCTCTTTTCTCAATAGCCCTGTACCCTAAAACAATTAGTAAAGGATTTGAATATTATATTTAATAAGCCAAATTTTTAACTCTATATCATCAGGGTTTATTAATCTACATACCAAAGAATACATACTTTTTCAGAAATACCAACCCTTACCAGAAAGGTTCCTTGATTCACTGTTAGAGAAATTTTACAAGAGTGTGCATTATATATCCAGTACTACAGAAATATCTTTAGTATTGCTTAACAATTCTTTGACATTGATTTTTCATAGCAAACATTTACATGTGAAGAACTAAAGTTGCAGGTATACACTTTCCAATAAACATGGAAGTTTTCTTCATGTTACTCAAGTCCTCTTGATTCTATTCCATTTATGGTGTCAGAATCCCACATACCAATATCAAGCATTTGTGCACCAAATTGTTCACAAAAGAAGTGGGCTCTGAATTGAAAGAATAGACTTTGAGTAGATTATGCTGCTTTTTTCTTAAAGGAAAGGAATTGAATCTTGTTTTCTGCTATTATTAGATAAAAAATATTTACCTTCCATGTTATAAAGATGAATACAAAAATATATTCTCCCTGGGAATCAGTGAAAGTCTGTCAGCTACTCAACCAATAGGGGGTTAACATCCAGAATATATAACACACACAACATTATACCCCCCAAACAACCTATTCCAATAAATGGGCAAATGAACTGAGGAGACATTTTTCAAAAGAAGAAAATGAATGAACAACAAATATATAAACAAATGTTCAACATCTCTAGCAATCAGAGAAATGCTACAATAAGGGATAATATCACTCCATTTGGAATGGTAATGAGCAAGAATACAAACAACAATAAATGCTGGCAAGGTTGTGTGGATAAAGGAACATTTGTACATCGTTGGAAACACTGAAGACTAGTATGTTCACTCTGCAAAGCAGTTTGAATATTCCTAAAAAATCTAGGGATCAAACCACAATAGAACCAAGAAATTTCACTCCTGGTTATTTTTGTAAAAGAACTAAATAAAATCAGCATACTATAGTGATATAGCTACTTCAAGTTTATAGTAGTCCAATTCTTAATGACTATGTTGTAAAATCAACCCAGATGCCCACTGATGGATGAAAAAGATTAAGAAATTGTTGTATGTATACACAATGTCATTCTACTCACCCATAAAGAATAATTAAATTATGGAATTTGCTAGTTAGTGGGTGGAAATGGAGAAGTGAAAAAAGTCAAACTCAGAAACTCAAGGGTTGAATGTATTCTCTAATATGTGGAAGCTAGGGTAAAATGAAGAAAAGGAGGAAGGAAGGATAGGATATCAAAAAGATACAGGGAAGATCAGTAGTGTAGTAGGAGAAGATTGAGGTGCCAAGTAGAAGGATAACAAAGGAGAATCAACAAATAATGAATTCTTCAAAAATTATGTTGTGTGCATATATAAATATACCACAGGAAATTTCATCTTTCTGTTTAAGTAAAAAGAACCAATCAAAACTAAATAGAGAAGGGAGCATATGTCTATCAGAGTAGAGGAAAGAGAACAATGGAGGACAGGAAGGACAGAGGGAGAGAGGGTCAGGAAAGGAATTGAATCTTGAACTGAAATCAAATTCCATGCATGTATAATTTTGTTGGGATAAACCCGACAAAACTACTAAGTATAACAATGACTATATATACTACTATGTATTCAACTTCTATGTATAACTATTACAATCTAATAAAAATAAGATCATAACATATATCCTCAGTTTTAATGGTAATTCTGGGACCCTAATGAACATCTGGTTTTCAAGATTCTTTTACTCTTATGCCATTTTAGTTGCTACTTAAAACAATTTATTAATTGAGGCAAAATGTAACTCAGAAATTTTGCATATTGATGAGCTTCATAGTGATCTATATCGATGAACTGTTTTTTGCATAATGAAAGACACTAAACCAATTGCATTTTTTTTTTCTATTTTCGTATCTACTTTCTATCTCAGAAAGTCAGAAGATTACCAGTGAGGAAGCAGGTCAGTGACAGAGCTGAGCAAAGCAGGGTCCAGGCCTGGTGTCACCCACAGACGTACCTACCTTGGGACTTTTCTCAGCCCTGAGTAACTCTGTATTTAAATAGAGGATGGCACAGACAATAGCAGCTTGGAAGAAAAAGGGCAACAACTTTTCTTTTTCCATAAAGAAGGAAAGTGATTAGAAGAAACTGTCTCTAGGACATTGTTCCTCACAGTAATTAGTGGCCATTCCCAAGATGTGGCAAAGTTGAAAGAATGAAAGGTGGGAGGGAAAGGGAGAGAGAAGGGAAACTGCATGGAAATGGAAGGAGACCCTCAGGGTTATACAAAATTACATACAAGAGGAAGTGAGGGGAAAGGGGAAAATAATACAAGGGGGAGAAATGAATGACAATAGAGAGGGTAGAGAGAGAAGAGGGGAGAGGAGGGGAGGGGAGGGGCGATAGTAGCCGATAGGAAAGGCAGCAGAATACAACAGACACTAGTATGGCAATATGTAAATCAATGGATGTGTAACTGATGTGATTCTGCAATCTGTATATGGGGTAAAAATGGGAGTTCATAACCCACTTGAATCAAAGTGTGAAATATGATATATCAAGAACTATGTAATGTTTTGAACAACCAACAATAAAAAATTTTTAAAAAAGACCAAATAAGTGGGTATTCAGCTTCTCAGCCTAGGTAGGTGAAGGAGAAATTTCACCAAAATTAAATATTGGACATTCAAAGAGACTTAGGGATTTCAAAATTTGAGTACAAAAAAACTGAAGAAAGAAAGTGCCATAGCCCATAACCAATGGCTGCCAGAAGTGGATTTGGCACAGACTTGTTGACTTACAAGGGGGAGTAAAGGAGCTTGCATTGCAAGCTGCATCTTTGGAGTATCTTGATTCAGAGAAATCTCACATCAGAAACACTGACTAAACTCATGTGATCCAGAGACTGCACTAGATGCTTAAAAATCATGCTCCGTTGGAAAGGGAAAGGGGAGTTCTATTCATTTCTCCTTTGTGTTTGGCAGCTCAAAGACCATCTGAAAGGGGCCAACAATATGAGTGGTTGAGGGGGAATGCAGTCAAGGCCTAAATCCAGAAAGGCTATGCTCTGGGGCTCCAGTGATTGTAGAATCATCCCCCATGAACCACAATTAGATTTCTTGGGAGGCTTCTGAGAACCAGATCCATTGAAGAAATTGTCTGCTGTGTAGCCTAAGAGTAGGTCAATCTAGTTTCTTCAAAGAAAGCCAGGTGCAACAAAACCTAATTAGACCTGAGGCCAACTAGATCTCAGTGCCAGCAGCTAGAACATCCCTTAAATAAAGCTGCAGAAGTGGTAGCCCAGGAGTGCAACAAACTGGTCCTAATGGACACTACTAACTCATCCCACTTCATGCAGGGAAGAAGAAAATATCTCTTATGTAAACAGCTTCAATCTTAGACCACTCCAACTAGTAACAAAAAAAAAAAAAGCAGGAAGAGGTTAACACCCACTTCCTTTGCTCTATTAGTACATAACTAAAAGTTATACCTAATTTTAGTACATAATTTTTAGTTGTAGATGGACATAATACTTTCATTTTATTTATTTATTTTTTATGTGGTGCTGAGGATCAAATGCAGTGCCTCATATGTGCTAGGCAAGTGCTCCACGACTGCATAACCATCCCAGCCCTCTCATTCTCTCTTATCTTCTGGTAACAACCAAATTCTATTGTTCTCTCTCCCTCTCTTCCAATACCTTTTTTCTTCTATTTTCCTTATCTTCTTCTAAACATTACTGCCAAATATCTTCTGCACTCTCTCTGTTCACTTTCTTATAAATCTTAACTAACTTTGTAAGACATTTCTTTTTTTCTACTTAACTGCATTTTTAACATTGTAGCTCCTGCCCCCCCACCTTTAATGCTAATACAATTGTTAGTATTGTAGGTTATATGACTGACACCTGCTATTGGCTTTAAAGCCACAGCTAGTTCATGGTTATTGTTTATAATTTGACAATTGCTAAATTCACTACTCCTCTTTATGGCTACATTAATATTGAGACGTCAGAGCAGGATCTAGGTATTAATGTTAACTCTGTGGTATATTATTTGGAACAGTTATCACTACTGTTTCTTTCAACCCTATTCTGTGATGTGTTGAGAAGCCACAGGGACACTAAGAGTTCACAGGTTAAAAAATGTGCTGCTGAACTAAACATTCCCTGACATTACTTTAACCCAAACAAGTGAGGAGATAAATCCCCTGAACTATCAACAAGAATCCAAGGAGGAACAAAAGAGAGGAAACTCGGAGCCCATGCACATAAGTTTGTCAAAGTAAACCAAACTACCATTTATAATTATAAAACTATAATAATAATTTTAAAAGAAAGAAAATTGCCAATTTCTAAATTCTAAAATTTAATCCCATTTCAAAGATTTTTATAGTTTGTTATACAATCCAACTTCTTTTTAATTGATAAAAATACCAAGAAAAGTATGAATTCTTTATAAAAATATACTATAGTACAAGAGTTGTATATTTATTTATTGAGGAAATATAGATCATCTGAGCGAATGCTACATTTTGCCAGCCGCAAACTAGAGAACACTCATCTATGCTATGTAGGAGGCACTCTCTGCCCACCACACCACACAGTAACATGGCTCAAAGGGGACCTCATTTGGTTCCAGATTTCTGCCTCAGTCATCTTAATTTTAAATATGGACACAATGCTTAGATGTAAATTAAATAAATTCATGAGATAAAAATGATGAAGAAGATGGACAGAAATTTCAACAACTGTTACTATTCTGATCAAGAAAACCCTGCTTAAAAATCCACATTTGTTGAAGAATGTCACACTTAAAACAAACGTATTTTAAATATTTTGGAAATAATCATGTTTGGTGTATACCGTAGTTCTGGCTTCTATATTTGCATTGAGTGAAAGCAGTTTTTCTACTAGTGTTGTTTTCTTCAGAGAA
The DNA here is from genome assembly GCF_047511675.1 of Marmota flaviventris. NCBI lineage: Eukaryota > Metazoa > Chordata > Mammalia > Rodentia > Sciuridae > Marmota > Marmota flaviventris. The sequence goes on from NC_092502.1 coordinate 7,487,414, forward strand.
AGAGCAAAGTGAAGAGGAGTTTCATTTCGGTTGTTGTAAGCATTTGGATCGGCACCATTTTCTAAAAGGATAGTTGCACATTTCTCTTCCAGATATTGTAGGGCCTGTTGGGTTTATACCAAGAAATAAACTGTAAATTTTGACAATCCAAGAAAAACATTTCATATGTTTTACTAATTAATCATATTAAATAGAATTAATCACTTTTTCTTCTAAGCATTTCTATCATTGTTTTTTTCTGCAGATATTCTTGGCTACATCTACCTTCATCAATGCTGTGTTGCCATCACGGTCACGGAGGTGAATATTACACTTTTTCTTCACTAAAAAAGCCACCAATTCTGGGTGGCCAAAGGCACAGGCATAATGTAGAGCAGTCCTATGAAGGCAAGAGGCTTTGTTAGAAGTTCATAAAGCATGCTCTCAAAATACATGATTATTTATGCAATTATCAACATTAAATAGTATGCAAGTCCTCTACTATTTTCTAAAGAAAGTACAATATTTACTAGCTGTTAGTACACACTAAGTTAATAAATGAGCAGCCTATTCTGTTGATTTTTTCTTTTGTCTTTCTTTTTTGGATACTGCTAGGGACTGAAGCCAGGAGCACTCAATCCAGGAGCCATATCCTAAGGCCATTTTTATTATTATGATTTTTTTTTAATTTTGAGGCAGAGTCTCCATAAGTTTCCCAGGCTGTCATTGAACTTGCAATGCTTCTGCTTCATTCTCCCAAGTAATTAGAAATATAGGCATGAGCTACTGGGTCTGGTCCCATTGATCTCTTATTTTTGATTATTTTGTTTTTTTGGTGCTGGCATAGAAACCAGGACCTGGAGCCTCCTAGATAAAGTCTCTACCATGGAGCTATATCCCATCCCAGAGTGTCCTACTTGCCTAGAAAGAGCATGGACCTTGAATTTAGCTCAACATTTGCTTGAATTCTACTTTAACCTCTGTGACATGGTATTTAGTTCTCCTATCCATCAATTTTATCTCCAATAAAATACTGATTAAAATTAGTAGTTACCTACTGAGATGATAATGTGATGCTTAAAATTAAAATCTATGTAAAATGTTTGAACAGTTTCTAGCACAAGCAACAGCTCAATAATTGTTGGCTATTGTAATTATTACTATTACTATAAATCAACAGACTATTTCACTTAATGAAGAAGTACTATTATAGTGATTTTACAAATATCTTGTAGGGGCTATGTATTTCAATTAGTCTTAGATGCTCTTTTTTTTCTATCATTTTGACATCACTGACATTAGAAAGCCTCTACAAGTATAATGGCAGCATTCAATTTTTTTATTCATACATGAAATAAAGGACCATCACACAGTACCTTACCTTAAGTGAAATGTGATACACACAAGAGGTCTACAGTGGTTATAGTCATATGAGTGGCATTTAAATTAATTTTAGTTGTTAAAAAACTATAGGTAAGGACAGATGAACGATAAAACAATAATAAAAGACCAAATTAAAACCATAGTAATCCTTGCTTTTCTTTTTTTAAAGTAATTTAAAGCTAAAGGAAATGTAGGACTCAAATGAATTAGCATGGTTCAATCTATTCAATATTTAGATTTACAGGATATACATAAATCATGTATTTCCAATGTTCAGTTTTTAACACTGTCTTAACTTTTAAAATGGGCAGTTTATAATTTCCTACCACCAGAGTGCTTCTGTTTAAAATGGAAGAGGAAAAGTTTTACTTGAAATTGAGTCCTATCTCTGAAGTTTTAAATTTCTGATCAATCAAACATAAGGCTTTTAAGGAAGAGTTTTAAGAGTCATTATGTCAATTACATACTAGGTATTCAGAGTACGGGTATAAATGAATAAAATAAAAGAACAGATAAGTATACTTGAGTTCAGTTTCTTAAGCAAAAATTATGAAGGAAAGCAATAATTTGGCAGTAGTAATAACCTTTATTACTTGTTCTCTTTTTTATCAGCATGCCACTAAAACAGAATTATTAACCTATAATTGCATGTATGTAACAAAACATATCTATAAGAAATGTAATAATATCTATAAGCACAGATGAAAAGTTCCCCTTTGCTTCTACATAGAAATGTACTAGAAGAAAACACAAATGCCTCTTTATACATTTTATATTGGCAAGAACTTTCCTAAGAAAGAAAGAACTGAAAAGAAGACTTCTTTTTTTCCGACCTCTTTTAAAAATCTTTTATTTATTTATTTATTTATTTAATTCTGGTGCTGATGATTGAATGCATGGCCTTGAGTTTGCTAAAGCCAAAATGACTTATATTGGACAATGTACTCTTTTTCCAGATGCTCAAGTAACATATGAACATAGGAAAAACATATTTGTGTTTCTGGTAAGAGAATGAATTTAATTTTACAAGAAATGAAATATATTTCAGAGCTACAAAATTTTGAGGATGCAGAGAAGTTGTACTTACTCTGCAGCTTAAGGTTCAGCTACTTAAGACTCATTCCTCAAATAGATGATTTGATGCTAAGTTCTGTGCAACATTTAGAAAGTATATGTTTCTACCCACCAATTTTAGTATACTAAATATTCTTTCAGATATTTTCATGTTTTGTATTTTATCCTGACGTACTCACTTATATTTTGGCTGTTGGCAAAGAAGTAATTCATAAAAGTTTACAATGTATTTTGATACCCAGACTGGCAAGACTTTGTCTACTACATAAACATTTTCCTAGTGTCATCATGATCTTAAATACTGCAAGCAGGTGGGACTCAAAAATGTTATAACCCTGATATTTTAATTAATTTTTTATTTTAAAATTTTTGTGAAATTGGTAACCATAGAAACACATGGAGACAATGAATATTCCTTTTCACAAACACTGTCACTAGGGCACAGACCTACTATGGATAGGCTTTTTTCCCTTGAGAACAAGGCAGAGCAAGGGACATTAGGGGAGAATCAGGCAGCTTGTGTAGCCTGGGAACCTTCTGTTTGCTGGTCTCTTGTTCTTCTGACTGAAGGCCTACACTGCCTGATCCTGTGGACCAATGCTCTGCTCTCTCTGTTTAAATAAACAAATAAACAGTAAGAGATAACTTCAGAAAGTATATTGGAACAGGGGAATCAACAATTTTGTGCAGAAAGTTTTGGCACATTTTTTAAAAGTGTAATCTGCCTGAAGTGGTACAAAATTAGGAAAGCAACATGTGTTTGATGCTTAGAAAGTGGGAAAGCTGCCAGTGAACTCTATTGTCTGCTCTCTTGAAAAGTAACTTAAGTGAATGAAATATTTGCAAAAAATTCAGGGCTATTCAACAAGCCTTGCTATGAAGTTGGTTGGCTAATGAAGATGACATCAAGTTATCCTTCAGAATTTGATGAACTAGTGAGTTAGGCATGTGAGAAATAAGTAATATCTAGTGAGGAGTGAAAGTGTTCCTCCTAAATGTACTAGTGTGAATTAAGGTAAAAAACAAAAGAACAACAACAAACGTGGAGCCATGTTCTTAATTCAAAGAGTTCTAATAAAGGTTCCTCAGTAGACAACAGATGGTGGGTTATATTTGAAGAATTTTTTTTTGTCCTCTTGTTGCTATATTATGAGTAATATTTTTTCTCATTATGCATTTTTCTACAATGTATGTGACCTACTTGTGAAAATGTGTACATTAACAATAAACTGCTGTATGTACTTAATCGTTAAACAATTAGTTTAACAATTAGGAATTATATGCCCCTGGGAAACCAGCTACAGATTTGTTTTTGTTTTACTGCTCATTAAGTCTGCCTGGGTGCTAGACATCCAAGGTTTGCAGGTACCTGGTACAGAAGCCTCCATGGGGGTATGAAAGTCAAGTATCCTGTTGAAAGAAGGGTTGGTCTCACTCCTGCTCTGCCCCCATGGGCACAGCTTCAATAGTGAAGACCCATTACCCTGCTTTCCCCAGTTGGCCCCTTGCCCTTCAGCCCCTGACTTCCCAGATTCCATACCTGTACTTTCTGTCCGTGTCATCAACGTGTCTTCCACGATTTAGGAAATATTTCACTTGAGGTAAGTCACCATATCTGACAGCCTCGTGAAATTTGTAAATCTTATTTTCCAAGCGGTAGGCAACAATTTTCCTCCAGGCGGAGTTCATTGTGAGGCATTGTATATTCGCTCCCCTAGGGGGCTTCCTCTGCCTCCAACGCGGATTCTTGGAACTAAAGATTAGCTGAACTAAATCGCTGCAAAGCGCCCAACAGTATAGCCGCTGCGAGATTAGTATCTCTCCACGGTAAAATAGCCGTTGCCAGGCAACACCAATAAACAGAACGTTTTGGGGGGTCATGGCCTCTTCCTGGATAGAATCAGCTAGGCCACCAGTGATTGGCTCCTGGCAGATTCACCACCTACTAGTCAGTTATTGGCTCTTCTGTCCAGTAGTAGATGGAAGTGTAGGATACGCAGTATTATAGGTGGCGCTAGAGCGGAAGTAAAAGTGGTTGCCTCAGGCCCAATACATCCAATATTGATGGGTGAAGGAAAGTTTCACCTTGTCATCACAGCTTGCTGCTGCTGCTGCTGCTTCTGCTGCAGCAGCAGAGATAGAGCTAGATGAATTTTAAGCCTCGTGGTGGCAAAACAAAACTTACTGAGCATGGTGCAAGGAGAAGACCTACCTGAGCTTATGGAAGGACAATCTGTGGCATGTAGATTCACTACCTCCAAGGCCACCCTGCTGCACCCAACATTCATGGCAGGCCACCTGGAGTCCCCAAGATCCAGGGGCCAGTCTGCAGTTTAGAGAGGGTAGAGTGATGTTTGGACTCACTCTCTTTGGGGGCTATACTCTGGCCCAGCTCTTCTTTGGAGTCCCTGGGTTCTAGCTTCCTAAGCAGCCCAGAGTCATGGCTTGAGATTTTCCACCATGTTGCATGCCCTGTAGTATGCCAGGAAGTACCCTGCCTGAGCTGGAGCAGACACCCACAGGCTAAGAATGAGATTCTGCCAGTTCAGCTGTCCCTGTGTCACTGGGGATATCCCCTCCAAGACAGCTGCCCTTTCCAAGCTGTAGTTGTTTACCTCCATGAAGGCTGAGGACACTGGGATGAGGCTCCAGGTGATGGCTCAAAGTCTGAACTTGTCCAGGGTACCTGCTCTGCAGCCTTCCTGACACCAGAGGCTGATGACTGGGTAGATCAGAACATCAGGATGCTGAATGCCTGGTCTCCAAGAAAACTAGCTTAACACAGTCTCCTCAAACCTATATATCCCTCCCACATCCACTTGGTTCCTAGCATGGCTCTAGGGGAATTTAGCACATGCAGTAACAGAGACACAAACTTTTGAGGAGAAGCCAGTAAATTCTCCAAATATAATAAAAAGCATTTCTGCTTGCCCCCTGCCCCTTCCTATTGGATTAGCTTTCCTTATATGCTTTCTTCTGTTTAATTTCCCATTTTAAATCTGTAATCAGTCCATGATTTATTGTGGATCATGGTGGCAAGGTGTAAAGCTTAGGAAAGACTTTTTTCCACTGATATTTATTTATTTATGAGGAAGGAAGATGGAGGGCTAGATCTTCTATTTCTAGACACTTTAGGCACAGGGTCTCTTTTCTAGTGCCTAAGTCTTTGATCCACTTGAGTTGATTTTTGTTTAGGGTGAGAGATAGAGGTTTAATTGCATTTTGCTATGTGCCAATTTCCAGTTTTGCCAGTACCACTTATTGAATAGGCTATCTTTTCTCCAGTGAATGCTTTTGTCACCTTTGTCTAGTATGACATAACCATATTTATGCGGGTTTCTTTCTGAGTCCTCTATTTTGTACCATTGGTCTACAAGTCTATTTTGGTGCCAATACCATGCCATTTTTATTACTTTAGCTCTGTAGTATAGTTTAAGATCTGGTATTGTGATGCCTCCTGCTTCGCTTTTCTTGCTAAGGATACCTTTAACTATTCTGGGTCTCATTTTTCCAAATAAATTTCATGATTGTTTTTTTCTAATTATATGAAGAATGTCATTGGAATTTCAATAGAAATTGCATTAAATCTGTATAATGCTTTTGGTAGTATGATCATTTTCACAATATTAATTTGGCCTATCCAGGAGCATTGGAGATCTTTTTATCTTCTGAGGTTTTCTTCAATTTCTTTCTTTAGTGGTCTATAGTTTTCACTGTAGAGATCTTTTACCTCTTTTGTTATATTAATTCTTAAGTATTTTATTTTATTTTTTTTGAGGCTATTGGGAATGGAGTCATTTTCCTAATTTTTCTTTCAGTGGATTCTTTGCTGACTTATAGGAACACGTTTGATTTATAGGTGTTTATTGTATATCCTACTACTTTGCTGAATTCCTTTATTAGCTCTAGAAGTTTTCTGGTGATATTTTTTGGATCTTCTAGATATAGAATCATGTCAGCAGCAAATAGTGATAGTTTGAGTTTTTCTTTACCTATTTGTATCCCTTTAATTTCTTTATTTTGTCTAATTGCTCTGGGTAGAGTTTCAAGGATGATGAATAGAAGTGGTGAAAGAGGACATCCTTGTCTTGTTCCAGTTTGTAGTGGGAATGATTTCAATTTTCTCTATTTAGAATGATGCTGGCCTTGGGTTTAGCATATATAGCTTTTACAATGTTGAGGTATGTTCCTACTATCCCTAGTTTTCTAGTATTTTGAATATGAAGGTGTGCTGGATTTTGTCAATTGTTTTTTCTGCATCTGTCGAGCTGATCATATGATTCTTGTTTTTAAGTCTATTAATTTTAATTCTATTACATCTATTAATATGATGTATTATGTTTATATTTTTATATGTTGAACCAATCCTGCATCCCTGGGATGAATCCCACTTGATCATGGTGCACTATCTTTTTAATATGTTTTTGTATGTGATTTGCCAGGATTTTATTGAGAATTTTTGCATATATATTCATCAGGGATATTTGGTCTGAAGTTTTCTTTCCTTGATGGCTCTTTATCTGGTTTTGGTGTCAGGGTGATATTAGCCTCATAGAATGAGTTTGGAAGGGTTCCCTCCTTTTCTGTTTCATGGAAATTTCATGGACTGTCTTGAGAAGTATTGGTGTTAATTCTTTGAAAGTCTTGTAGAATTTGGCTCAGAATCCATCTGGTCCTGGGCTTTTCTTGGTTGGTAGGCTTTTGATGGCATTTTCTATTTCATTACATGAAATTGATCTATTTAAATCATGTATGACCTCCTCATTCAGTTTGAGTAGGTCATATGTCTCTAGAAATTTGTCGATGTCTTTCTATTTTATTAGAGTATAAATTTGCAAGTTTCCAATTTTTTCTGTATTTCAGACATGTTCGTTGTGATATTTCCTTTATCTTGTATTTTAGTAATTTGAGTTTTCTCTCTTTTTGTCTTCATTAGCATGCCAGGGGTTTATCTATTTTATTTAGTTTTTCGAAGAACCAACTTTTTGTTTTATCAATTTTTTTTCAATTGTTTGTTTGTTTCAATGTCATTAATTTCAGCTCTGATTTTAATTATTTCCTGTCTTCTGCTTTTGGTATTGATTTGTTCTTCTTTTTCTAGGGCTTTGAGATGTAGTGTTAAGCCATTTATTTGTTGGCTTTTTATTCTTTTAATGAATGCACTCAATGCAATAAACTTTCCTCTTAGTACTACCGTCATAGTGTCCCAGAGATTTTGATATGTTGTATCAGTGTTCTCATTTACCTCTAAGATTTTTTTTAAATTTTATCCTTGATATCTTCTACTATCCACTCATCATTCAATTGTGTATTATTTAGTCTCCATTTGTTACAGTAGCTTCTATTTTTTTTAATTTTATCATTGATTTCTATTTTCCTTCCATTGTGGTCTATTAGAATGCAGGGCATGAGCTCTGCTTCTTTGTATTTACTAAGAGATGCTTTGTAGCATAAGATATGATCTGTTTTAGAGAAGGAGCCATGTGCTGCTGAGAAGAAAGTATATTTGCTCATTGATGGATGAAATATTCTATATGTGTCTGTTAAGTCTAAGTTATTGATTGTATTATTTATTTCTATAATTTTCTTTTAGTTTTTGTTTGGAAGATCTGTTCAGTAGTGAGAGAGGTGTGTTAAAATCATCCAGTATTATTGTATTTTGGTCTGTTTGACTCTTGAAATTGAGAAGGGTTTGTGTGATGTACATGGATGCTCCATTGTTTGGGGCATAAATATTTATAATTGTTATATTCTGCTTATACATACTTCCCTTCTTTTTCTCTTCTGATTAACTTTGGTTTGAATCTACTTTATCTGAAATGAGAGTGTAAACTCCTACTTGTTTATGCAATCCATATGAGTGGTAAGTTTTTCCCATCCTTTCACCTTCAGCCTGTGGAAGTCTTTGCCCATGAGGTGAGTCTCTTGAAGACAGCATATTGTTGGATCTTACATTTTAATCCAATCTGCCAATTTGTGTCTTTTGATTGATGACTTTAGGCTATTAACATTCAAGGTTATTATTGAGATATGGTTTGTATTCCCTGTCATTTTGATTTATTTCTGATTTTTGATTTGTCTTAGTTTCTCATTTGGTTGAATGTCACTTTACTAAAGATCCTACCTTTGCTGGTTTTCACTTTTTCCCCCCACTTTATTCTCAAGGAATATTTTGTTGAGAATGCTATGTAGTGTAGGCTTTCTAGTTGTGAATTCTTTTAATTTTTGTTTATCATGGAATGTTTTAATTTCGTTTTCAAATTTGAAAATTTTGCTAAATATAAAATTCTTGGTTGGCATCCATTTTCTTTCAGAGCTTGAAATATATTATTTCAGGACCTCCTAGCTTTGAGGATCTGGGCTAAGAAATCAGTTTGGATCTGAATTGTTCCCCCCCCCCATATGTAATTTGATTTTCTTCTCAAAGCCTTTGGGATTTTATCTTTATTCTCTGCGTTAGTCATTTTCGTTATAATGTGTCTTGGTGTGGGTCTGCTGTAATTTTGTACTTTTGGGGTTCTGTAAGCCTCTTGTATTTGATTTATCATTCCATTCTTTAGGTTTGAAAAAATTTTCTGCTATTATATCATTGTAAGATTTTGGATTCCTTTCATTTGTATCTCTGCTCCTTTATCTATTCTGATAACTCTTAAATTTGGTCTTTTCATGTTATACCATAATTCTTGGATGTTATGTTCATGGTTTCTTAACATCTTCTCCACATGTTCAACTCTACTTTCAAGGTTATATATTTTGTCTTCATTGTCTGTGGTTCTGTCTTCCAAGTGATCTAATCTGTTGGTGATACTTTCAATTGAATTTATAATTTGGTTTATTGATTCCTTCATTTTGAGGATTTTTATTTTTTTAACTCTTTATTGAAGTGGTCTTTAACATCCAGTATGTTTCTTTGATTTCTCTCCTTATACTATACTTCACATATCAGTTTAACCATATAAGGTCTGAACTCCTTCTTAGACATTTCTTCTACTGTGTTATCAGTGGCTTCTGTTGTTGAAGCATCTTGGTTTGTTTGGGGTGCTTTATTCCCTTGTTTTGTCATGTTTTTAGTGTTCTTTCCTACCTAAAAGTATGGATCTAAGTCAAGATAATTTCTAACCTGTAGACCTATAGTGTCCCTGAAGGTTTCCAGTGCTTTGCCTTTACTGGTAAGACCAATAACAACAGGACCCAATGAACACAATAACTTAACCTTATAAACTAATTACTCCCTTAAACCTAATAACTCCCACTAAGGCATCTACTGCTTTCTCACATAGAACCAAAAATAATTAGTTCAATAACTATCTATAGTATAAACAAAATATTTGCTAAAACAATTTATGATTAAAATGGTAAATGAGAGAACAGAGGTAGTGTAGTATGCAATATTCACGAGGGAGGAAGATAGAAGCTAGAAGTAAAAATTCACAGGAAGTGTGGAATAATAACCGACAGAGATTGACTTTTGGTTGGAGAAAGAAAGTCCAAGAAAATAGAAAAGGTAAAGGAAGAATACAAACAAAGAGAAAAAAATAAAGACATAAGAATACAACAAAAATGCAAAACACCATTCATATATCATTGTCTTCCACACACTGATGCATAAAAAACAACCTGTTCCAAATATGGTAGAGAGATTAGTGAATTAAAAAATAAAATAAAAATAAATCTTGCTGTAAAGTCGAACTGTCAGTGTTCATCAGTTTCTCAGCCCTATCTCTGACATCTCTTGGGATCACCAAACCCAGATCAGCCCTTGCAAACCCAGCCTCTATCCCACCAATCTGAGCTTCAGATACCTCAGGATTGGCCACGCTGCAGTCCCAAGATCTCAATGCTACTCATACTTGCTGAGAGACCACGAGGGATACACTCATGCAAAGGAGCAACTCTGAGATGCAGCAGCAGAAGACAATGGCCACCAGCACTCTCACCAGGAAGATCCCAGGCTCCCCCAAACCTTCTCGCACCCCCACACTGGACCTGCATGTCCAAGCAGGAGTCCCCAGACAGAGGCTCTTGTGGTGGTAGACCTGCTGGCACCCAGGCCCCTACACTGGCTGGTGTCCCCAAATGGGTGCAGCCACATGCAACCAAACCTTAAGTCTCCCTCGAAGTAGTCCTCTAGGCTAAGGTAGCAGTGATAGTGGTGGTGGTTGCTGGCAGCGAGTCAGCAGTAGTGGTGGTTGCAGCCATAGCTACAATAGCAACTGAGGGGGCATTGTCTCTAGGTGATCTCCAAGGTCAGCAGCATTGTAGGCTTCAGTTGCTTCCAAGGCAGTGGTTTCCTTCTGTGGCAGTAGCATCCAGAAAGAAGACCTCCATATGATCTCAGGTTGGCGGCAGCGGAATCAGAGGCAGCAATGGAGTAAGCAGTGCAAGTGGCAGTTGATTGACAGGAGACTTCCGGTTCAGCAGCAGCTACCTCGGAGTTAGCAAAGGAATTCACCTCAGAGGTAACTGAGGCCTTGCCCAGAGAGGAGACCTCCAGCACGGCAGTGACTTCTGCTTCAGCCCAGAAAGAAGACGTCCAGGTGATCTCAGGCTGGCAGCTGAAGAATCAGGGGCAACAATGGTGAGGGCGGCCGTTGATAGGATACTTCCAGTTCAGCGGCTTATTTTCATTTTTCTTAATTAATTACATTTTTTATACTGTGTATAGTTTGTTTTTTATTTAATTATGTCTTAAATAATTTATTTATATAATTTATTTTAGATAGAATACATATTTGACAGATTTGACGTTCTTATAATAAATTTAGATTTTTTAGTTAAATGTACTACTATTTAATTTCAATGATTTAAAAAATAAGACAAATTCTGAACCTGTTTTTGTTTTTTAGTGCGTTCCAGTTATAAATAATGGTGGGGTCATGGTTAACATGTTCATAAGTACACGTAGTTTTCTTCATTTCAATACTCAGTACTCCCTCTTTTCATGCTTTCTTCTGTCCCCTTAGTCCCTTTGTCCATCACTACTGTTCTTCCATTTATTTATTTATTTATTTATTTATTTTCATTTTTTTAAAAAATGTTCCTTTTAGATCTACATGACAGTAGATTTTATTTTGAAATATTTTACATACATTAAGCACAACTTATTCTAATTAGGATCCCATTCCTGCAATTGGACATGATACAGAAATTCATTGGTCTTATATTCATATATGAATATAGGAGTGTTATGTCTGATCCATTCTTTTGTCTTTCCTATTCCCATCCATTTTCCCTTCCCTTTATTTACCTTTGTCTAATCAATTGAACTTATATTCTTTCATGTCCCTGTTCCTTGTTGTATGTTAGTATCCACAGAGAGTATATGGGGCCTTTTCTTGGATGGGGATGAGGATTGCTTATTTTGCTTACCATGATATTCTCTAGTTCCATCCATTTGCCAGCAAATGCTATAATTTTATTCTTCTTTATGGCTGAGCAATATTCCATTGGGATTAGTGGAAAGTGGCTTTTCTCACAGCTCTATGATTCTGAACTCAGTGAGAAAACTATTTCTCTCTGAGGGGAGTGAAAAAAAAAGCACTTGACTGATACTCAATAGTGGACAGATAACCTTGAAGACTGGGAAACTGATGGTACATCAAACAAAGATGAGAAGAGAATTTTAGCTAAGCCCCTGTAAACTGTGAGGAAAATTAGTAGACAAAATGGAAAAATATTAAAAAGTGCTGGGGAATTCATGGCATGGGAAATACCAGGATCAGAGGGGAAGCCTGCACTGAGCTGATCTAGAGGCTATTTGACTCATTAAAATGCATGAAATTCAGCTGGGTCTATCTTAGCCCAGCATGGAGACATTTTGGTATCTGCATGCAACAATAGCACCAAACTGGATTGGGAAATTAGATCCATGAGTTTGCCACTAAGTCCAATACATGAATTCAGCAGACACCAACCAAGAGCTCTATACTGAGCCTAACAAATCAGCAAAATTTCCGGCATAGAGAATTTCTGGCATGGAGACCATTTTGCAGGGGGTCATACAGGTTGGAAAGGCCAGAGGAAACCCACGCTCCAATGCTCCCTTGAACCTGGCAGCACATAAGACTAGTTGTAGGCAACTCAGTGAAATCCTATCTCTAAATAAAATACAGAATAGGAGTAAAAATTTTTACTCCTCACCCTTCAGATAGAGCCCTAATATCCATAGTATACAACGAACTCAAAAAATTAAACAATAAGAAAACAAATAACCCAATTAACAAATGGGCCAAGGACCTAAACAGACACTTCTCAGAGAAGCATATACAATTAATCAACAAATACACACACACAAAAAAAAATGCTCACCATCTCTAGCAATCAGAGAAATGCAAATTAAAACCACTCTAAGATACCATCTCACTCCAGTAAGAATGGCAGCCATTATGGAGTCAAACAATAATAAGTGCTGGCGAGGATGTGGGGAAAAGGGTACACTTAATGTATGTTGGTGGGACTGCAAATTGGTGCAGCCAATCTGGAAAGCAGTATGGAGATTCCTTGGAAAGCTGGGAATGGAACCACCATTCAACCCAGCTATTCCCCTTCTTGGACTATTCCCCAAAGACCTAAAAAGAGCATACTATAGGAATACAGCTACATCAATGTTCATATCAGCACAATTCACAATAGCTAGAATGTGGAACCAACCTAGATGCTCGTCAATAGATGAATGGATAAAAAAAAAAGTGGCATTTACACACAATGGAATATTACTCAGCACTAAAAAATAACAAAATCATGACATTTGCAGGGAAATGGATGGCACTAGAGCAGATTATGCTAAGTGAAGCTAGCCAATCCCTAGAAAACAAATGCTGAATGTCTTCTTTGATATAAGGAGGGCAACTCAAAACAGAGCAGGGAGGAAGAGCATGAGAAGAAGATTACCATTAAACAGGGATGAGAGGTGGGAGGGAATGGGAGAGAGAAGGGGAATTGCATGAAAATGGAAGGAGACCCTCATTGTTATACAAAATTACATATAAGAGGATATGAGGGGAAAAGGAAAAAAAGAGAAATGAATTACAGTAGATGGGGTAGAGAGAGGTGATGGGAGGGGAAGGGAGGGGAGGGGGGATAGGAAGGGGATAGGAAAGGCAGCAGAATACAACAGACACTAGTATGGAAGTATGTATAAACGTGGATGTGTAACCAATGTGAATCTGCAATCTGTACACGTGGTAAAAATGGGAGTTCATAACCCACTTGAATCAAATGTATGAAATATCACATGTCAAGAGCATTGTAACGTTTTGAACAACCAATAAAAAAACACAGAATAGGGATGGCAATGTGGCTCAGTGGTCAGGTTCCCCCAGATTCAATCCCTGGTAATCCCCCTCTCCCCAAACACACACAAAGAAAGGGTATTGGCTGGGAGATCTCAAAGGCAGGTACTTTCATTCACAGAGAGGTAATTGTGATTTTTCTTGTTACAGCAACAGATTCACATTCTTTGTGTTGGCTTAGTAGGTTAACCACATAGTTTGACTGAATATGTGCAGTTTGAAAACAACTTGTATGAGAAGCAGTGAATCACAAGAGGCAGAGGGATCCAAAGGCAGGTTCTTACTAAGATGACAGAGTGTTGGGAATTGTTCCCTGTAGCATTACCAGGTTTATATTATTCATTTGAAAGCATCAGGGCCAGTGCTCATTGTGGCCAAATATATGTAGTTTGAAATGGCTTATAGGTCTCCATATATGTGCTCCCACAGCCTCCAGTGAGCACTCTAGGGAAAAGAGTAAGCAGAGAATCATTAGTAGGTGGTACCAGGGTTTTGAAGTCTAATGTAATCAAACACTTAAACTTTTCCTAAGTTTTTAAATATTATGACCCTTTAAATTTAATTAATTAGCTTATTTATTTATTTTATAGTTCTAGAAAAAGAACACAGAGTCATTCTATAATATAGGTACATCCGTAAGCCTTGCTTATTTTTAGTTTTGAGGCCATCTCATTAAGTTGCTGGTACTTGCCTTCAACTTGGAATCCTCTTGCCTCTGTCTCTTGAGTCACTTGGAATTAAATGCATGTACCAGTGAGTCCAGACAAGTTTTGAACTTTAAAGGAAACAACAAATGTTTGTCATGAAAGTACATTGAGGAAGCTGTTGGTATTACTAAAAATGCATGGGTATAAGAGTTAGAATGACAGTTCTGATTGGTGGAAAGAAGCACATTAGTATATCTGCATCAACTTCACTTTGATCATGATTTGTACGTGCACAATATAACCAGGTAGAACTCCAAGAGGGTGGAATAGAAGGTACAAATGAAGAAATATTTCTACCCCTTGCCCTAGACATAGGTCTGACCTGCTGAGAAGTCCTGTGGTAAAGCAACTTGCCAGAGAGGCACAGCCTAGGGGAAGTCAGGAAGTCCTAAACACCTCACAGTTTTCACAGGTCACAGGGCATTGCATGCACACACAATGCCACATGGCTCAGGGGAAATTTTCTTGGCAGATCTGAGGAGACAATTTCCAGTCAATGTGGGAGAACTAGGGTCTTGTCAGAAACCTAGGAATCCAACCCTCCTTTTAAGCACAGGTGTGAAGGGAAGGGAAGGTATAACAGTGGGAATTTTCAGGGCCCCCTAATCCCAGGAGGGTGTGGTGCCTATGATGTTGTTGTTGCATGATCTTACCTGGGAGGTGGAGCTCCCACAGTTCAGGGTGTGCAGGAAAGCTGCAACAGTTCACTAAAGCTACCTTGCATTCAAGTGCATATTTAGACACTTTTCTGCTCCTTGTAGTGGCCTTGGCTAAGGCAGAGACCAGCAAAGGTACTGAGGGTGTTAGGTGATGCCACACTTTGTCATGAGCATCAACCCTGATCTTCTGCCGATGATAGAACCAAGCCTGGATCACTGTTACCCTGAATACTATGCCTCCAGAACTTAGCATGCAGTCTAGGCTTTATTCTTTTTGTTGTGCTGTGTCTTGGAACTAGCAGTTCAAGAGGCACCAGTCTCTTCGTACAGCCCCTGAGCACCAGCTGGCAATTAATGACCTTCCCTAGATTGGCTAGGTAATTTAATGCCCCAAGTTAGGGCCCAAAGGACCTTAATAAATGTGATTCTGGGACAGCAGTATGGATGCAAGTTTCCACACAAGGACACGTCACCGCTGGCCAACAGACAGCCAAGCCAAGTTCACAACTTCAGAGAAACTCTTCTGCTCCTCCCAAGAATTCATTCCTCTTTATTCTGACAGCAATTGTCTAATATGTCCTGACACTGATGCTGTTATATCCTGGTCATCACCAATTCCTATGGAAAAAAAGTGTACTTCAGCTTAACCTGATTTTCCCAGGAACTTGCTCAAGATAGCATCTCTTCATCTAGCATATGGTTCCCAAACTGTGCCTAATCAAATTCCTTTTAAGTTTGTCCAGAGTAGCATTATTAATCCAATGTGCCAATATTGGGCCAAGAGAACACTCAGGAATGTGACTTTCTGGGGCCCCAGACTGGGTGCTGGTTTCTACTCTTACACGGTTCCCAGCCCAACCTGGGGCCAAGTCAAGGACACTTCCTCAGAGAAAAAATTCCCTCTCCCACCCCGAATTTCCTGTTCCCTATTCTGCCACGAATTATTTCAGAATGCCTGAAACCAGAAACCTTAAATCCCAGCTGTCCTCAATTTCTGTGGGAAACATTCTATTTAGCTTACCATCCTTCTAATAGTAATTAAGGCAGAGCAAACTTCTCAGTGTATCCCCTGGCTCCCATCTGTGACCAATGTAGCTCTGAAGTCCTGACGGGGGGTGGGGGGGGATTATTCCAGTAAGCAAATCATAGGCCAGAACAACCCTGAGTGATGTGACTTTCCAAGTCCTCATCCTGGGTGCACTTATCCATCCATATGAACTTCACACCCAGACCCAAACTTGGGACCAATGACATCCAATGACCAGGAGAACCTAGGCTTCTTTTAGGACGTTCTTCCTCTGTTTTTGTAGCAAGAATATCCTCAGGTTGTGTGTACAAGGCAAGTTTTTATCCTGATTCACCTTCTTTAAAAGAAAATTTATCTCAACTTTAGAAAACTGATCCTAGAGTTATCACAGGTAAAGTACTTTTATGGGGGTCCTGATACCCACATGTGACCAATCTTCTAAGTCTTGTCAGGGGAAGCATAGCTCTAATGTTCATGTTTGGGCCATAAGAACCTACAGGAACGTGCCTTTGTAATTTGGTCCTAGTAGGAACAGATCTCCCTGCATGCAACTTTTACATGTCACCACAAATATTTGGCCTATCCAAGCACCCTCACTAATATAAATATTTCTTATATTTCCAGGAATTTCTTTATCCCTCTTCATACCATAAATGGCCTCAGGTTGCCTGCAGCTGGCTCAGTTGGAGACTGAGTATCACCTGCTTCTGTGGCAAAAATTTTACTTCCACTCTTTCTGCTTCTCCTAGTAGTTGGGATGCAGTAAGGTTCTTCATCCAGTCCTTGGATATCCAGCTATGAATAATAGATCTCCTTATAAAACTGGCTAGGAGAAGAGAAGGTAATTCACAAGTCCAAAAGATGTGCCAGAAGAATCCTCAGAACTCCTCATAAACATGGCTTTATAAGACATCAGACTTATTGCAGGTTTTCATACATGAGCACATCACAGCCCATTCATAATCTGCAGTCAAGCCAAGACTGTCCCCTGATAGAAAGTGTTGTTCTCTGCCTAGGAATTACTTCCTCACTCTTATGCCAGAAGTCACCTCAGACTATCAGAGACTGGCACTCTTGCAGCATTGGTGTATGCTATTTCTTTAGAAAAACTTTGACTTCTATTTACCCTTCATTTTCTTTATATCCAGCACCTGGATCCCACTTGCAATCAATTCATCACTTCCTAAGTATGGCTATGGGAGGAGTATTTCACTGAGCCAAGTTTGGGACCAAGGAAACCTCAGGAATGTGGCTTTCTGGGGCCAAATCCTAGTTTCAGGGATCCAGGTCTGCATGCATCACATGCCACCACCAACATGAGGCCAAGCAACTCCCATTTCTGTGGAGAACATTTTCTCCTCATTCTTGGAAATTATTTCTCATTATTCCTGCAAGAAAGGAATTCAGATGGCCTGAAAATGGCAAGTTTGCATTCTCAATTTTTTTTCTACTTTTTAGTGAATCCTTTATCTCATTTTTTTCTAAGCTGCATGTAGGGTTATCACAGGCAAGTCCCTTCATGTGTCTGCTGGCTCCCTACATGTGACCAAACTCTCCCCTTCTAACTCTGTTGAAGAAGGGGTTATTGCAATATTTACATTTGGGCCAAAAGAAACCTCAGGAATGTGACTGGGATCCCATTCTGGGATCAGGAGTCTAAGCATGTGCACTATGTATCCTGCCTCCAACTTTTGGCCTAGACATGTTTGTTCAAATGTTTCTCCTATTTCCAGGAATTTCTTTACAGCTCTTTCTACCACAAATTGAGTCAAGTTGCCTACCATTGGAACACTGAATCCTGAGTGTTTCCAGATTCTTCTCCTAATGGTTTGAGTCAGACAAGTCTCTTCATTTAGCTCCTAGAACCAACCCCAGCTGAGAATAATCAAACTGTCCTTAGCCTGTCCAGGGGAGTGTAACTCCTATTCCCAAAGGTTAGGCCAGCAGTGCCCTCATGAGTGAGGCTTTCTGGGACATCAAAAATCATATAGGTTTCCATGAATGTGCATTTCACGATCCATTCAGAGCCTGGAGCTGAGCTATGAACACCACCTCAAAAAAGATTTATTACTCAGCCATAAAGAAGAATAATTTATGACTTTTACTGGTAAATGAAAGGATCTAGAGAATATCATGCTAAGTGAAATAAGTCAATCTCTCAAAAGCAAAGGTTGAATGGTCTCTCTGATATGTGGATGCTAACACACAACAAGAGGAGGAGATAGAGGTTCAGTGGATTAGAAAATGAATATTGAAGGGAAAAGATAGGGATAGAAATAGGAAAGACAGTGGAATGAATCT
This sequence comes from Marmota flaviventris, assembly GCF_047511675.1. Lineage (NCBI taxonomy): Eukaryota > Metazoa > Chordata > Mammalia > Rodentia > Sciuridae > Marmota > Marmota flaviventris. The sequence goes on from NC_092502.1 coordinate 7,505,835, forward strand.
GACATAAGTTTCTTATGTACATATATAAATCCACCACAGTAAAATATCAACACTGTGTACATGCACAAGACTGGGATACTATTTAGAAAGAATAACTCCATCTTTGAATAACTGTGTCAAAAGAGACTCTACCATCATGTATAACTAAAAAGACAATGTGTGTGTGTATATATATATATATATATATATATATATATATATATATATATATACACACATTTATGTATATAGAAGGAACCAGGACTAGTGTTCTATAGTATATTAGGATGACTATTATTAACAAAAATATTATTTATTTTGTGAAAAATGAGGACAGGAGTATAAATGTTTTAAACACAAAGAAATGATACATGTTTTAGAAGGATACTGATTATCCTGAGTAGGTCACTGCAAATTGTATTCATTGATTGCAATATCACAGTGTACCCCATAGATGTAGACAATTATAATGTGCCAATTGGAAAAGAGAAAGAGACCCTGAAGAGCTTGCTAGCTCCTTCCACCACCAGAATGAAGAGAGAAGGCACTGACTACAAAGAACAGGACTAAGACAGACCATGTAAATGACAGAAACTTGATCTTGAACTCTCCATCCTTCAGAACTATAAGAAATAACTGATTATTGTTTATAAGTCAAAGAATAATACAGAGTGAATGTCTGAATATAGCACAATGGATTGTAATTTTATATATAGCTAAAATGTATCAATTAAAAATGAATAAATTGAATGAAGACCACTAGAGTAGAGAAAGGAGATTGGGGGAGGGAGAAGGGAAGAAAAAAGGGCATAATATGGAAATTTCAATGGCAAAAACTGTGTTCTACACATTTATGAATGTCAGGATGCATCCCTACAATTATGTATACAATGTACTAAAAAGAACTCATAGTAAAATATCATAATAAAAAGAGTTATTCTAATACTACATATTTCCTTTACCATCTTCTAGCAGTAATGTTTTCAGACTGCCTAAAACTGGCACACTTAAATCCTGTGTGTCTACTATTTCTGTGGAAAAATATTTAATTTATCCTGTCCTGCTTCTCTAGCAGTGCAACAAGGGCCATTTTTTTTTCAGCCCTTGACTCCTCAGAGCTGATCAATAAATCTCATAAATGTGGCCAGGGAGAATTATTACAATGCACTAATGCACTAAAATTGGGTCGTTAGAATCCTCAGAAATGCATCAGTCTGAGAAATGTGGGTGCAGTTTTCCACACATGGAAAACTTCACATAGCAGCCAAGGAAATTAAGAGATCAAGCCAAGGAAACCACCTGAGAGAAACATTTCTCCTCCTCCCAGGGACTTCTGATTGCAGCCTACCTGACCTCTTCTCAATTCCTACAACTTTCTGTGGTAGACATCCCATGTGACTGGCATCTCTTAATCTGAAGCTTTGGGTTTCTGCTCACTTCTTTGCTCATCACTCTCTGAGAGTCAGTCCACAGAGAATCTGACCCTGCTACACTTTGCCTGCTCTCTCAGGCCTTCTTTTGAAACAATGTAAATACAATAAGCAGTGGAACCCTCCATGACACCCTAACTCCAAAATCATGCAATTCTGCAGAATCAGCATCTTGTGATTAATGCCAAGATCTAAAATCATGTCAAGCAAAGCCTCCTGGGGATCACAGCTGTAGCAATCTCTGAGTGCCCAGGTAACTGATCATGGTGAAACAAATTCCTAGAGTTCTCTATGCAGGAAGAGTGCCCCACTGGTGTATTCTCAAAGAAAATTTTATTTTTACACCCTTGATCCTGAGATGAGTGTGGTTTTGATATTTCCTGGGACATCATCAAGTCATCTTTCCTATTGTTTCTGGGGAAGGTGATTGTTGTAATCTCTTTACCATATTTTCCTTAACCCCAATTTTAGTCACTTTTTGCCAAACTTCTGGGTTTTTAATTCTTTTTCTCTGCTTTCAGCTTATTATCACAGAAAACTTGACCAAATACTGCTAGAAATATCCATGATATACCCTGAATGCTATGCTATCTTGAAATTTCTACCTCCAGATAAATTAGTCCATTCAGCCTCAGAAAGTTTTGGGATATTGGCAAAATGAAGACAACTTCTTTACCATAATGTAACACAAATGGCCTCTAGTCCAATTTCTAATAGAGTCCTCCTTTTCCTCTAAACCTCATGAGTATCGTTTTTAGTGTCCACTGTCTTTTGACATTCTGGTCTTCTGAGTTTCCTCCAGAATTACCCATTAAACTCTGCTTAAAACAATCTAAGACTTTTCCTTCTTGTATCTGTAAACTTTCCAAACTCCTTCCCTCATACTTAGCAATGGAGGGGAAAACATTGCTTGTCACTGCCATTACTTGCCTTGTCTTTATTAATATGACTTGGTCATAAAGGGAAAGCCAAGCCTTGACTATCCTTGCCTTTTGTTGCCTTGCCTTGCCTTGCCTTGCCACGGATTAACTATAGAATGAGGCTTGAGTTGTTTTGCCTTACTTTGCTTTGTCTCACAATTCTTGGCTATCTATTGAAAGGCCAGTTACTATGGCTTGTCTTTACTTAGAATACATTGCTTGGCTATTGAGAGGAAGCCAAACCTTTCCTTTCCATGTTTTGACTATCAAGGGGAAACTGAGTATTGCCTTGTTGCTTTGCTGTAACTTGCCTTGCCTTTCCATAGGTTGAGCATACTGGGAATGCATTTTGTATCTGGTTTCCCTTGATTTCCATAGTTTACCTATTGGGGAAAGGCAAGGAAGTCAAGGCAGCTTTGCTTGCTGGCATATTGATAAGCCAGGCCAATCTAAGCCAATCCAATCCAAATTTTGTCTTATTTGGCCTTACCACATCATGGCTTGGCTATTAGTGGAAGCTAGACCTAGCTCATTCTTGTAGGTACTTGCCTTGAATTTCCATGATTTGAATATACAGAGGAAGCAAAACATGCTCTTTCTGTGCCTTGTCTTGGCTTGCATTGCTATGCCTTGGCTCTCAAGACGAATCCAAGAATGGCCTTTACTACCTTTGTTTTGCTATGCCTCGCCTAACCTTGTCATGGTTTGGCTATCAAGGAGAAGGCCAGTTTTGTCTTACCTTGCCTTGTCTTGACTCCCATGGCTTGGCTTCTAGGAGAAACCAAGCCAAACCAGGCTGAGCCATGTTTTTCCTTCCCTCTCTTGCTTGTCTGCCTGGCCTTGCCTTGCTTTGGCTTTCATAGATTGGCTGTTTAGGAGAAACCAAGAAAGTCTAGCTTAGCCATGCCTTTTATTGCCTTGCCTTGACATGGATTGCCTATTGAGAAAAAGCCAGGTCAAGCCAATTCAAGACATGCCTTCAAGTCTTCTTTGCCTTGCCTATCCAGATATAAACATACCATAAGAAAGGAAGATGTGCAAATCCAAGACTTGCCTTGCTTATGTTATGGTGCCTGGATGTGATGTAGTTATTGAGCAGAAGGCAAGCAGTACCTTGCCTTCCTTTGGCTTATGTTGTCTTGCCTTGCTGTGTCCTGACTATCAAATGGAAGCCAGACTTTATCCTACCTTGCTTTGCCTTGGGTTGTCTTACTTTGCCATGACATGGCTACTGAGAGGAAGCCAAACCAGGCCAAGCTTTGCTTTGCCTTGTATTACATTGCCTTTCCATGCCTTGGCTATTAGTTATTAGCCAAGGCAAGGCAATCACAGCAAAGTCTTCTCTTGCCTCCCTTAATTTATCTTGCCTTTTCATATTTTGGCTATTTATTATCCAATTTAGATCAAACCAAGTTGCTGTGCCTTGTCTCCTCTTGCCTTTCTATGGCCTGATGTGAAGAGAAGCCAAGCTAATTCTAGCCAAGTCAAGGCATGCCTTGCCTTACCATGCCTAGCTGTACATTTCCATGGCTTTACTTGGCTTTACTTTATTTTACTGTAAAGAAGACAAGTACAGTAAAGCTATGCCAAGCCAAGCCTTGACTTGCTTTGCCTTGCCTTGGCTATCAAATCAAAGCTAGGTTTGCTTTGCCTTTATTTGAAATTTCTTGCCTTGACTTCCCTTTCATTTCCTTGTTTTGCCATTGCTTGGCTATTGGAGGTAAGCCAACACTGTCTAGCTTTGACTTGACTAGTCTAGCCTTGCTGTGTCTTGCCATGGTTTGGCTATAGAGGGAAAGCCTTTCCTTGCTTTTCAATGGTTTTGGTATCAATTAGAAGTCAAGCATTGCCTTTATTTAACTTATTTTATGTCACCATGGCATGGGTAATGAGAAATATTCAAGTCTTGTCTAGTCCTGACTTACCTTGATATTTATTGTCTTACTTTTCATTGCCTTGTCATCATATGTCTCTGGAGAAGCTAAGCTATGTCTAGTTTAGCCCAGCCCAGCCAAGTATTCCTTTGCCTTGTCTTGCTTTGCCCTCCTTCACCTTGCCATGTTTTTGCTATCCAGAAAAGCCCAGACTAGCCAATCCAAGACTTGTCTAATTTGCCTGACTTACACAGATGCCTATCCTGTCCCAGCTAATGCTTTTGTTGCTCAGGGACTCCAGCTTGTGCGAATTTTACAGAATTCAGACCTCCCCTAGATGGCACTCCACTGGAAAGAAGGACTGGAAGGGTCAAAAGTTGACAGGCCTCACACAAACTCTCCTAAGTGGTTTCAGGGATTAATCCACCTGAACTGGGGGCAAGGCACCTGACAAGTACATCCTTGAGATACCTGTAACACACCACTTTCCTCTGGCCTAGACCTTGTTCTTAATGAATGGTGAGGTGGATTTGTGTTCCTACTTCCTGAACCTCCCTAGGGCTCAGTCATCTTTTCCCTTTAAGAACAGTGTCTTGGTTTCTAGGCTCCCTCATCTTTGCTCAAGAGACCCAGGTATTGAAATTTCTAAAAGCTTTCCATAAGAGACAGGAAACTATACATAGAGGGAGGATACAGAGATAATTTCTTACGAGCTGCTCAAATGGGAATAAAGAAATTCTCTTTCATGAGAGCACAACGTTCAAATTTTTCCTAAGGGCACCTTAAATTCTGACATCATTACCCCTGGATATGTGCAATTTTAGAGTGGCTTATAGGAACAACAGTGAAATGAAAGTATCAAGTAGGTTCCAAATTCAAACCGAATTCACAAATTAGTCCTACTTGAATTGAATTCTGCTGCAGCACAGGCTTCAGTTTCTTCCCAAGGGCTTCATAGTCAATCAGGCCCAACCAGGCCCAATATCTGGATTTGGAAAAGCTAGAATGAGCAGGAGGGAAATGGTATATAGAAAGCTTCTCCATACGGAATCAATCCAAATTCTTTATTTTGACATTTGGAGTCATCCCAATGTTCCCATACATCTTTGGGACCCTTTAGGTCCAGGACTCAGATTTGATGCCTATGTGCAATTTGTAAACTGCTTTTTATAGAAGCCAGGGAACTTTATTTGGAGGGAGTCTTCAGATGAAATTTCTTCATAAAGCTCAAGGGGGCATTAAAGAATTTTCTTTCAACACCCTACATCGTGCACATTCATCCTAAGTGCAATTTTTTAGTCAGCTTTTCTTTTCTGCTGTGATTAAAAGACCTGACAAGAACAGTTTTAGGTGGAAAAGTTTACCTGGTGGCTCACAGTTTCAGAAGTCACAGTTCAAAAAGAACTGGCTCCATTCCTGGGGGCTCAAGGTGAAGCAGAATACCATGTTAGAGGTATGTGGTGAAGGAGAGCACATCAGGACATGCCCACCAGGAAGCAAAGAGAGAACTCTTCTCAAAGTGGACAAAATATATAACCTAAATGCATGCCCCCAGGGACCCACCTATTCTAACCACACACCACCTGCTTACTGTTACCTTTCAGTAAATACACATCAAGAGATTAATGTATGGAACAGGTTAAGGTTCTAATAATTCAATCATTTCACCTCTAAACTCTCAGGCATTTTCTCATACATGATCTTTTGGAGGATACCAAAATCTAAACCATAACAGTACTGCAAAAATCCTGAACTCAATATAGCTAAATATCTGCATTTTGAAAACAGGTTATAAAAACAGGAGTGAAATAAATGTGTCATGTATCTTCCAGAAGCAAATTCAAATGAAACCATGAAAGAGCCTTGCAGAATTGACTCCTGCTGCCACACAGGCTTCATTAATTACACTGCTCAACAGGGCCATGTATCTGCCTTTAGAAAAGAGCTAGAAAAATCAGGAGGGAAGTGGGAAGTAGAGAAAATCTCACAATGAAGAATCAAACTGAATTCTTAATTCTGACATTTGAAGTCAACCCTTGTTTTAAGTTTAATGTTTCCAATAATATCTGTGGCCCATTAGGCACAGGACTCAGATTTGAAGCTATGAGCAATTTGTGATCCGTTTTTATAGAAGACACAAGAGTGTACTTAGAGGGAGTTTGGAGAGATAATTACTGTCATGACACTCAAGTGGATTAAGAAATTGTCTTTCATGGCAAATAAACAAACAAAATTAAATAAAAAGACCTTTACATTTATCTTAAGAATACCATAAGCCCTGAGCAAAATACAGCCAAATATGTGCATTGTGAAAACAGCTTATAGGAATAAGAGTGAAATGAAAGTGTCAGGAAGATTTTAGAAGCAGGTTCAAACTTAATTCACAAATGGGTCATACTGAATAGACTCCTGCTGCAAGACAGGCTTTACTTTCTTCCCAGGGGATTCCTAGTTAAAATGCTCATCAGATCTAATATCCAGATTTGAAAAAATTAGAATGAGCAAGTGGGAAATGGTACATGTAGAAAGCTTCACAATGCAGCGTCAAACTGAATTTTTAGTTCTGGCATTCAGAGTCACTCAGAACTGTATTCTATACACCGGAATATGAGCATTTTGAAAATGCCTCATACAGGTAGGAATGAATCACAATTAGGAAGCAGTTTCCCCATGCCAAAGCAACTGAATTCCCAAAGGGGACTTACTGAATTCATTACTTTTTCTATAGCAGATTTATCTTTCTCACCAGGGGTTTAATAAGTACATTGCTCCACAGCACTGAGTATCCACATTAAAAACTCGTAGAATGAGCAAGAGTAAAATGTTACATATAGAAAGCAGCACAATGTGTGATCAAACCGAATTCTCAATTCTGGCATTAGGAGTCAATCCTTGATGAACTACAATATGCCATATTTCTCTATAGCCCCAGGTCTCAGATTTGAAGTCTAGGTGCAATCTGTACATTTCTCTTCATAGAAGATGGGAATTGGTAATGGTAGAGAGTAATCCAATTTAATTTCTTACATAATGCACAAGGGGGTATTAAGAAGAAAGTATTCTAAGTCAGCACTGAGTTCACCTGCATTTCCAAAGCATCTTCAGGCTTTTCTCAATGTATCTGAACACCTGAGTTTTGAAAATACCTAATAGGGATAGGAGTAAACTGCAAGTGGCAGACTGTTACTGTGAAATATTATTCCTTAATGCCCCTTTGTGCATTAGATTAAAAAAATGTATCTACTAACTTCCTACAACTAATGTTTTCCATCTCCCACATAAGCAACTTACAAATTACACATATACTTCAAATATGAGAAGAGGTTCTAAAAGACCACAGTGAGCTATGGCAATACTGTAGTTCATTAAAAAAGGACTCCCAAAGCCAGAGTTGAACATTAAGTTTTATCATGCATTTTGAAGCTCTGTACATGTACTGTTTCACTCCTGCTCATTCTAGCAGTTTTCCTAATACAGATATTGTTTGCTGTGGAGCATAGCACGTATTATGCCCATGGGAAGAAAATGAAACTGCTGTTGCAGCAGTAATTAAAGGTAAAAAACATTTGAGAATTAAGTTTGCATCATTCTTTGCAAACTATCTGCCGCTTACAATTCTGACTTATTGCTATAAGGAGTTTTCAAAATGCACATACTTGTCTGTATGTGTGCAGATACCTTGAGGACAAATGTAAAGTTTTGCTATTGTGAAACAGTACACTTTAATGCTCTCTTGAGCATTAAGAAAGAAATTGCATCTCCTAACTCCCTACCACTACTATTTTCCCATATAATACCAAAGGCAGTTAAGAAATTGCACATAGATTTCAAATCTGAGACCTGGACTAAGGGCCTCAGTAAGGCATGCCCACATTTTGGTCCATGAAGGAATAACTCCCAATGTCAGAGTTGAGAATCAGGTTTGATCATGATTGTGAAGCTTTCTACATGTATTCTTGTTCTTTCTAGCAGTTCTCCTAATGCACATATTGGATACTATGAAGCAATGTAACAATTAAGTCACTGGGAGGAAATTGAAATTGCTGTTGCAGCAGGAGTAAGTTCAATAATTACCCTTGGTATTCACCATCAACCATCAGTTGCATCAGTTTACATCAACCTTTGGAAATCACCTGCCATTTGCAATTCATTTCTAATTCTCTAAGTTTTCAAATTGCACACTATTCATCTCTATTGTATTTAGACCCAAATAAATCCTGAGGACAAATGTGAAGAGAGGGTGCTGCTTTTAAATACAATTCCTTAATGTCCTTCCTCCTGAGAATTAGGTAAGAAATTACATCTATTAACTCTCTACCACTACCAGTTTCTATCTTCTAATAAAAGCAGTTTGCAAATTTCACCAAGACTTGAAATCTGAGACTAGAGCCTAAAAGGCCTCAGGGAGGTATTACAACAATATAGTTCATCAAAGAATAACTTCCAATGTCACAAAAGAGAATTCACTTTGATGATTCTTTTTTTCCTTCATTTTCCCCTACTCCCCACAAAAGTATGTTGGCTGGGCTATTGCATTATACAATTGCCTTCATAAGATTGTACATGGTGGTAATTCAGGTGCTACCTAGGTTTCTTTACAGCACAAGATCCTAGAGTGAAATGTAGTATATTTCAGTTTGTAGCAAACAGAGTCACAGCATTAGTCAGCTTTAAGTTCACATTTTAGATTTTTTTTCTTTCTGAGGTATGAATACCTTTATGAAAGAAAAATAAACCATCTTTGAGGTACTGCACTCCTAACACAAAGATAAAAAGAAATGTGCCACCACTTTAAACCTCCTACAGCCCTGTCTTATGGAATAGGTACCCCAAAAGATACAGTGCCCATGCAGTCTGAAACCCAGGCACCTGGCTGTGTTCCAGAAATCAAGTGATGGGTATGCTTTTCCTTCTTTGTAGAAACTTATTTCAGCAAAAATTTTAATACCAAGCATTAACTTAGTAGAAAGGCAAAAATCCAAACTTCCACCTAGAAGAAGTATTTTTTTTCTTTTCAATTTGGTATTAAGAATTTAAAAACAAAGATTGAGTAGAATAGGATGGTTTTATAAATCAGCAATAGTTTTAGTTTCTCTATAACCAGCAGAAATTAGCAATACAGTCTGTTCCTTCATGTTTCCTTTTTTTTTTGTTGTTGTTGTTATTGTTTTTGAACCCTGGCACAAAGAAAAGACTACTAACTTTTGTTTTAAATCAAATTAAAGCAAGCTTGTATTTGTGTACACAAAAGCTGGCCAGCAACCATCTCACCCAAAATCCCAGGCTAGAGATCAGTACCCCAGCTTTCCAGGAATACAGTTTTATAGCACAAAAAGTTGCAAAGGGGAGTGACTTGAGAACTTACAAATAACAGGATTTTGACAAGCATAATACAAAGGCAGATAACAGGTTAATGATGTACGTGGCATGATATTTGAAGGTAGGGAGTAAATTCAGATTCCAACATTAGAATTTATGAGGCACTGCTGAGGTTTCAGAGAGGGTTGTTATCTGGTCAGAGGGAGCCAGGATTTATGAGGTTCCACTAAGGTTTAAGAGAGGGTTGTTATCTGGTCAGAGAAATCCAGGCATGGGTGAGTTCAAGGCATGGGCAAGAATTCCAAAAAAGTTTAGAAATCATAATAATATATAGTCAAACAGAAATTAACTTTTCATGACTTTGTGATGAGATGGCTCCCAATCTTAAAATGGAATTAGGCTGGGTTCATCAATCTGGGTGCCAAACAATTCATGTAGCATTCATGAAAAAGTAGCTTAATACTATATTGTAAATTCATTGTAAATGCGTGTACTTCATGATAAAATTTATAAGTAGATGTCCAAAAAGAGAAAACTGACAAATTATCCCCACTCATTTTAAAGGTTTTTCATGCTTTTAAGTGTTAGTATTCACAAACCTCCTTTTAAATAAAACCTCCCATAATACATTCATAATTCTTTTATTCATATTTTAATTTTCATACAAAGCATCATTTTTTTCTGAAATAACTGTAGGATCAGTGTGAAATCTATTTAACTATTCACCACATTGATTCATTTTTTTATTTTATTCAGCAAAGAATTGTAATTGCCCACTGTTCTCTTCAGCCTGTCATTATGGGAAAGTTCAATGAAAAGCATAGACTTTTCTTATTACATGCTTTTTTTTTTCTGGAAGCACAGACTGCTTTTTAGTGTAAAATACTGAGCTCCTACACTTTCTCCATTCTTTTATCTTGTCGTAGCACCCCCTTTCTCCACAGAAAAGTCTTAACTGGGCTTTTCCAGAAATCTTCACCTTGGCTGATTTGGGAACTGTCAGCAAAAGAGTCTTTACAAAAGAGTTCAATGTAGATAAACTTCCTATTTTCATGTTGCCCTGTTTTACTTGGGAAGAAATCAGCACTCCAGGTGCTGGACACCCCCTTACAAGTTTTTCACAACATTTATCCAGTATAGTAGTTTGTAGAAATGTATAAACAAGTCCTCTGGCTTTGAGCTGGGCTTCACAGAGATGTCTACATTTTTAAGATAAGTTACCCACTGGGCTCCATGGTAACAGCTGGCAGGGGGAGGAAAGAAAGGGGAGAAGAAGCTCTCCCCTTCTAAGGTGTTGTCCTTGAAGACTTAACTTGCCCAAAACACTGAAAGAAAAAGCTGCTTTTATGTGAACTTCTGCAGACCGTGAATTTCTGAGCCCCTCCCCTTGCATGCTGGGTATAAAACTCTGAAATTCCCTGAACTCGGGGTTCAGGGGATTGATTGATTACAGCAAAAGCTGTGCCCTCTGAACCTGGCTGCAGCCAAATAAAACTGTTTCCTGTTATCTTCGGTACCTTGCCTCGGCTGTCCCTACAACAGTCTCTTCTTGGCTTTACTCTCTCTTCCATATCCCACTTGAATTTCATGTTTATTAGGATAAACTCTCCCTTCCAGATAACTTCATGTTTCTTTTTAAGAATATTTTTAGTGCATTACAGTTACAAATGACTGTAATTTTGTCTATTTTGATATAATTATAAAATACAGATTATAATTTCTGCCTCTTCAATCCCTAGATTTCCTCCTTTAGTTTCCCTCCTCCCCCTCCTTGTTCCCTTTCCTCTATTCTATTAGACTTTCTTCTATTGGTACATTTTTTTTTTAAATTAGTGCATCATAGGCATACAGAAAGACAAAATTCACTGTGCTTTATTCATACATGTACATAATTGAGTTTGGTTAGTTTCATTAAACTGTCAATCCCCTTTTTTGTCCCTCCTCCCTTCCCCTCAATGCCCTTCCTCTACTACACAGATACCTTCTGTTTTCATGGGGTTCTCCCCTTTCCCCTTATTTTTGTCTAGCATCCACAGGAGAGAAAAATTTTGACCCTTGGCTTTCTGGGTCTCTTATTTCCCTTAGAATTGTGTTCTCTAGTTCCATGAATTTTCCACCAAATTCCATAATTTCATTCTTCTGTATGATTCAGTTAAAGTACATTGTGCATATGCACATTTTCTTTACCCAATCGTTTGGGTATGTGGACTAGTTTCATATTTCGGCCATTACAAATTGTGCTGCTCTAAACACTAATGTGGCTGTTAGTGCTTATTTTAGCTCTTTGACTATATACCAAGGAGTGGAATGGCTGGATCATATGGAGATTTCATTCAGTTTTCTGAGAGATCTCCATAGTTTTCCAGAATGCTTGTACTAATTTGCGGTCTCCTGAAACATACATAAGTGAACCTTTTCCTCATATCCTTACCAGTGTTGGTTAATAGTTTTATTATTGATAATTGCCATTGTGACTGGACTGAGATGAAATATTCATGCAGTTTTTATTTGAATTTCCCTGATTGCTAGGGATTTTGAACATATTTGCATATATTGTGTTGGTCATTCCTATTTCTTTTCAGCAATGGGTGTTTAGTTGGTTTTTTTTCCCATTTAATAATTGGGATTTTTCATGTTGTTTTTGAGATTTTTATATATTCTGGATATTATTTCCCTATATGAGGAGCAGGTGGCAAGGATTTTCCCAAGAGAGGCCCTCTCTTTACTCTCATTTTCTCTGATGTACAGAAGCTTTGGCATTTGCTGCCATTCCACTTGTTGAGACTTGGTTTTATTTCTGTGCTTTAGAGTTGTGTTAAGAAAGCTGACACTTTTGTCAATATGTTGGAGTGTTGGGCTTAGTTTTTTTCCTAGCAGTTGTAGAGTTTCTGGTCTACTTCCTAGGCCTTTTATCCATTTGAAGATGATTATTGTGCAGAGTAAGAGATAGGGATCAAGTTTCATTTTTCTATTTAAACATATTCAGTTTTAAGAGCACCACTTGTTGAAAAGACTATCTTTTCTCCAACATAGATTTTTAGCACCTTTGTCAAGTATTAAGTGACTGTATCTTTGCATATTTGTGTCTGTATCTTCTCTTGTATTCCATGGTCTTCAGGTTTGTTTCAGTGCCAATGTGATGCATTTTTGTACTAAAGTTCTCTTATACAATATGAGATCGAATATTGTGGTATCTCAAGAATTACTCTTTTTTCTCAGGATTGCTTTGATTGGTCTCTGTGTCTTCATTGTCTAAACAAATTTTAAAACTATTTTTTTTCTAATTCTGGCAAGAATGTCATTAACATTTCATGGGGACTACATTGAATCTGTATATTGCTTCAGGTAGTATGGCCATTTTGAGAATACTAATTCTGTCTATACAAGAACAGGAGAGGTCTTTCCCCTCTCTAAGTTCCTCAATTTCTTTCTTCAGTGTTCTATAGTTTTCATTGTTGAAGTCTTTTACCTCTTTGGTTATTTTGATTCTCAAGTATTTATATTTTTTAGGTTATAAGATAATGAGATACTTTCCCCAATTTTCTTTTCACAAATACACAATTAGGGTACAGTAAAGCAATTAGTTTACATATGTTGATCTTGTATCCTGCTCCTTTACTATTTGTTGATTTGTTTATCAACTCTACAAGTTTTGTTGGGTCTTCCAAATAAAGGATCATGTCATCAGCAAACAGATCATTTTAATCCTTTTTTCTCTATGTGCATACATTGAGTTTTCTTCTCTTGCCTGATTACTCTGACTAGAATTTCAAGGACTAGGTTGAATAGGAGTGGTGTTTTATTCCTGCTTCTAGAGAAAGCACTTTCCATTTTTGTCCATTCTGTATGTTGGTTGGGTTTGTCATGCACATCTCTTACAACATTGAGATTATTTCCTTCTATCTCTAGTTTCACTAGTGTTTTAAAAATTAATGTGTGCAAAAAATAAAAATAAAAAAATAAAGTGTTCTGGGTGTTTTTAAATTGCTTTTTGCATCTGTTAATTATGTATTTTTATGTCCTTGAATATGTTTATTTGGTGAATTACATTTATTGACCTGCATATATTAAACGAACCTTGCACCCCAAGGATGAAAGATGCTTGATCATGATGTACTATCTTCTTAATGTGTTTTGGAATGGCATTTGCCAATATTTTATCAAGTAATTTTACATCATCAGGGATATTGGTCTGAAGTTTTCTTTCATTGATGTCTTTGTTTTCAGTATCAGGGTGATACTGCCTTCATAGAATAAATTTGGCAGTGTTTCTCTCCTGCTCTGTTTCATCAAGTAATTTGAGGAGGATTGGCAATAGCTCTTCTTTAAAGGTCTGTTAGATCTTGAATGAGAATCCATCTGGTTCTTGGTTTTCTTACACTAGGTTTTCTTGATCCTCCCAAATTTCCTCTACACCTGATAACATCCCTCCTTTTGGTAAACCTTGGGCACTTGAAGGGGAATTCACACAGCAGAAGGGCAGTTTAGAGTCACTAATAAACAAATTTAAATGGAAACTCCATATTGGCTGAACTTTGATTTTCTAAGGTACTTCCCAATTATTTGAATAAACTATTTTATACATAGCCCCCATGCATGCACAGATAACATTGACATGTTCTGTTGATGACCTATCCTCAAAATTTCTTAAGACATCAGTAGGTTATTTGTCAGAAACTTCCTACTCATGGATTAGTTCTCAGTTATTTTAACTTTAATTGTAAGCTGTTTTAAATCTGCTCACAAATACCTGCTTCAGGTGTTAGCCAGAGGTGTGGGCAGAAGGTGTCCACAAAACTTGGGGTCCCCACTATCCTCTCTGGCATTTCCCTTCATTTTCCATGAAATGTGGCTATCACTATTTTTTCTAGCTTTACAAGCCAGTCAGAATATAGATTTTTTTTGACATGTTGTTAACCCTCCATCCAGGGGCCTGTTCACATGCTAAAAGATGAATAAAGAAGAAACTCTTTCAGTGTTGTGCCATTGTCTTCGTCAAGTGTTAAACTTTTACCTCTACCACCTTAATTTGGTCATTCTTCAGTGCCTTTGGGTAGTACTACACTGGTTTCTTTGTAAAGAGTTTACAGTTGTTGTCTGTGCCTATGTGCTGGGGATAGGAAAAGATTGTCAGTTACATTTAGAAGTGAACTTCAAAGATCTCTTTTATATTCATTATGGTGTGAAAATCCATAAACTTTCATTTCAAAATTCAATACATATAACACCCAAAACTTCTTGGCACCATCTTATAAAATTGTAATGCCCTGTCCATCGTTCTCTCTTCCTTCTACTTTCTTAATGACATTTTTCCTCACTTAAACCCCTCCTCAATTTTAGTGCAAAGCAGTGTGATAGATATTCTCATCTCTTGAAACCTAGTCATTTAAAATCCAAACCAAATGCAACCGTCACTAAGAACATTCCCCTCACTCCCAATGTGTAGATGTGATTAACTTTCTTCAGCCAGCCTTTAATGCTTTGTTTCTACCAATATCATTTTATTTACTAACACTCTTACTTTTCAACACCACTGGCCTTGCTCCCAATGACATTATAAACTTCATCTTGATCAAATAAAGTATGACTCAGTTTTGCCATGTACCTGCTGCCTCACATATACTTGGTTGAAGTTGAGATCTTGAAAACTATATGGGGAATTTTTGCAGTAGGAAGAAAGGATAAGAAACTCTAGGACATTGACTTTCTATGTATTCTCTTTAGTTGAATGAGACAGTAGGTAGTAAAGCATTATTTATTTCTGTAGAACAACATAATGGTGACAACACTTCTCTTCCTCCCCTCTCTATTCTCATTTTGTCCTTTTCTTACCCCCTTTTTCTTATTCTTCCCCACTCCTTTTAACTTTTTTTGTCTAATTAATTGTAGTCTTTTTCAATCTTCAGTTATTTAACCTGGCTAGTCTCCACTTTAAAATGGGAAAAATGCATGTATCTGTATGAGACACTTTTTAATTTTAAATTATTATTGAATCTTTTTGTGCATTATATTTATATGTAATAGGCAAATTCATTTTGATACAATCATAGAAACACAGAGTATAAGTTGCTTTAGTTCAATAACCAGTGGTTTCTCCTTCCCTCACTTCCTCCTATGCACAGCATAAAGAAATTTGCTTTTTAAATTATTTTAGTTCAATAATAGACATATTCTTTCACCTTTGAGAACTCAAATGAAAACTCAAGTAAAAAGTCTAATGATGGGCTGGGGCTATAGCTCAGTAGTAGAGTACCTACTTAGCATGTGTGAGGCACTGGGTTCAATCCTCAGCATCACATGAAAATAAATACATAAATAAAATAACATGTTGTGTCCATCAACAAACAACTAAAATACAAACAACAAAAAAGTCTAGTGATATCCCAAAAATGGTTAGCACAACAATCCAAATAGATAATGTTCCTTATATTGTATAATATTGTAGTATAATGCTGTAGACTGAATTATTGGTTGCTGGCAAGGTAAAATAAAGGAAAACTAACTTATGGAGCAGTTTAAACCATGAATGAGCTGAGCTAATGAGCAGCTGACTCATCATTTTTGTATTATGATAATTATCAGCATTACATGTTAGCAAGCAGTAACTATAAAAATATAAGACATTTTTATATTCTTATGCCCAATTTTCCTTTCTAGATAGTGTCATGAGTTTCTCAGATATGTTCTGCTGAGATAATAATCTGCTGCATGCAGCATGTGTTATTTTGAACTTCCCTTCACCCTATTTCCTCACAAGGTCTTTCTTCAGAGAAACATCCTCAAGTATAAGATAGAGCCAAAAAACAAAATAGCATCACTCATGGCAATTAATTTTCTGCACTGTGATTTCCAAAGTTGGTAATCATGGACATTACAAATATTATATTTCCATGGACTATTATAAAAAACAGTATGGAGAAGAAATTGTAAAAGTAAGTTAAAGTGGATTATACTGGTGTTTTGAAAAATATTTCTTCTTAAGTTCATTTCAAAAGATATTTAATTAGAGATCTATGGGGTAATAGTATTTCTCTGAACAAATTGAACATATCATCACATCTTCTAAGCCAGCATTTCTCTTTGTAATGTCTATACTAGATATTGTTGAGAATGAAAACCTGCCAAAATATGCTTTGGTAAGTTTTGTTGAGTCCTGAAATTAATGGGAAATGAATTTTAGAAAAAAAATGCTGTAAAGTGTAAATATATTCCGAGATGGAAAATAATAGGTAACCTAGGCTTTGACTAAGAATTTTTATTCATAACTCACAAAAATTTAAAAAATAATTTAGTTTTGGCAGAATCATAAGGAAGACAATCTGGTCTACTTGTTTGAAGAAAGAGCAATATAATCTTTTACTTAGATAAATCAGAATTTGATCTATTAACAGAGAATCTACATTATATACCACAAATCTTCCTTAAACTCTAGATTTATCAAAAATCTCTTTTTATCACTTTGGCAGTGTTGAACCTTGACACAAAGAAAAGACCACCAACTCCAATTTTAAATCAAATTAAAGCAAGCTTGTATTTGTGTACATAAAGACAGCTGATCAGCAGCTGTCTGTCCTAATTATGACTAGGGACCAGCACCACCCCAGCTCTCTTGGAACAAGGCTTTATAGCACAAAAAGTTGCAAAGGGGAGTATCTTGAGAACTTACAGATAACAGGATTTTGACAAGCATAAAACAAAGGCTGATAGTAGGTTAATGATCTACATGGCATGATAATTCAAGGTAGGGAGTAAATTCAAATCCCAGCTGATAGTAGGTGCAGCTGTATTTCAGAGAGTGTTGTTATCTGGTCAGGGGGAGTCAGGATTTATGAGGTTCCACTAACATTTTAGAGAGGGTTGTTATCTGGTAAGGGAAAGTCAGGCATGGGTAGGAATTCCAAACAAGTTTAGAAATCACAGTAATTTATAGTAAAGCAGAAATTAACTTTTCATGATCTTGTGATGAGATAGCTCCTAATCTTAACATGTAATTAGGCTGGGTTCATCAGCAGAAGAGACTCTTCAATCTTATACTTTCTGAAGTTTTAAATCCTGATTCTTTGTATTTCAAATATCAAGATATATTTTCAGAATGTTGGCCATTTGGAAGTCTTGCAGAGAGCTAAAAGAGAAACAGAATTCTAGAGTTTAAGAGTACCTACATTGTGAATCTCTTGTGATAACATCTGCCTTAATTGTAGGAAAAGTTTATCCTTTATACACCACATCATGGAGATATGTAGCAAGATATGTGCTTTTTTTAAATCATAATTAACATTATTCCTGGCTATAAAGAGCCATAGTAACTCTAGAATCTAGAAAGTCTGCCACAGTAAATGATCATTTGTCTTACAACTGTAACAAAAAAAATTAAATTGCTGAGCACTGAAAATTATACTTATTTCCATAAATAAGCCTAAAAGTATTCCTTTCTCTCATCCCCAAATGCTTTCTACTTTAAAAGTGAAATAGAAATGCCTCCAAATTGTTTTCTTCATTTATGTTTACCACATTTTATATTCTTTACCATTCTGAATCCATGTTTTATTAAGTTCCACCAATAGTTATAGAGCTAGAGTGCTCTAAAATGTTTTGTTTCACAAATTCTTAGAAATGTCTTACATTTTTTGAAACTTCACTTTGGAATCAGTTTCAAATAGATGTTTTAATTGCAGCAAAGGTTTCTTCAGGCTTCAGGCTTCCATTTCCCAAATGGTTGGTGTGCTTTGGATCCAGGGGTAGAGAAGGGACCCAAATGCATCCCAGGACCTTCATCATAGAGAAAAAAATAAGAAATACATGATGAAGATGACTTTTATATTTCTTTACCAGTTGAATGGCCAGATACTTATAGTACCAACTACATAACTTCATAAAAGTCAGGTGTTTCTTGGTAAATAGGTCAGGTCTATTCTTAAATCCTATTCTAGATTTATGTAATCAAATAACACTCAAGATAAATCTAATATAGCTTGGACCAGGTTTCAATTTCTCCTCAGGCCTAGAATACAATAACCTATTGAACACTTAAGTATATGTGCATACATGCACACACACACACTCCAGAAAATGTTTTTGTCTACATATAACTTGGTTTTCTCTCATCTGTTTACTTGGGAAGTTAAAATCTATGATTAAGAATATTTTTCATGGGGCTGGGGTTGTATCTCAGTGGTAGAGTGCTCACTTTGCTCATGCAAAAGTTCAATTCTCAGCACCATGTAAAAATAAGTAAGTGAAATAAAGGTATTGTGTCCAACTACAACTAAAAATAAGTACTTAAAAATATTTTTCTTATCCTGCTATTTGTCACACACTAAACTTCTTAAAATTACTTACTAAAATTTTGAGCCTATTGCAAAGAATTTAGGTAGAGGGCTAGATTTTGTTTCAGATGGCAGGAATATTATTTGTCCAATGTTAGAAAAAAACAGTAAGTGACCAAAATTATTGAAAAGTATGGTTAAATGGGTTTCAAGCAACAGAAAATTTATCATCATATCAGTCTGTTTTATTCCTATGTAAGCCAATGAAGTTTCAGGAAACCAGATAATTTTTCTTAAATTTTAAGTTTTTTTTTTTTTTACTTTATAATTTTCTAATTTTGAAGAATATTTTCAAAGATACTTAATTTTTCACTTATACCAGGTTTGCTTAAAATGTTAAGTTCACCTCTCTACCAACAAATATCAAAAATTGCTTGAGACATTCTGATTGCTATCCCAAAGACCTTTGAGGAAAAAAAAATCCATGTTTAATTTAGAGTGTATCATTTCAAATGAATTGGAGAGTTCCTGTAGACTGCACACTCCAGGATTAAGAGCCAGGAATTTTTGAATACCCAGGAAATTCTACATACTCAATTCTGAGGACCACCATCTATACTTCCCTATACACAATTCATTCTTCAACCATCACTGACTAACACTTAAAAAAAAAAAAAAAAAAACATTCCTTTAACAAGTCAAACCTAAGAACCTGGAAATCCCTGGTTCTGAAGGGATAAGTATTTCAGTTAAATTTTGCAAATTAGAATTCATAATTCAGAACTAGTTCTCATATCATTCTTAAGTGTAATTGTGGTTATATTCCATAAATTTAATTCCAGCTCTGGGAAAGTATTCTAAGTTATGATGTTATGCTCGAGTTTGGGACCCCCCAAAGACCCCAGAGACCAAGATCGATGTAAGCAGCAAAGAGGTGTTTATTGTGAGCTAGCTTGGTCCTCGTGTGCACACAGCAACTGGTGATGCTGAGAGACCCTGAGCCTAGGGTTTCCAGCAATTTTATACCCTCTTTGGGGAAGGCAGGGACTTCACATACATCATAGCATCTCTTATCAAATCATCAAACACCATGGGAAAATCATAAAACAACTCTGAAACATGATTAGTGTATCAAATGGTGGGAGAGAATCTGGAAAGGATTATTGGTTAGTTCAAGGGGTTGAAGCACTTAAAAATGATTGGTTTAAACCATGAGGATGTTGCAAGGGGGGTACATGCCAGGCTGCAGGGCTTCTGGTTTAAATATTGGTCACCACATCTAGGTGGGGGCCATCTGGAATTTCAGATATTTTGATATCTTGGCCTATCTTAGGTGATCACCATCTGCATTGAGCAGGGCTTTCTGTGGTATTTCCTGACTTTAGGATTGCAGTAGGTCAGGGGTTAAGTTTCAGAGCAAAATGAGGTCCCAAGTAAAATGAGGTTGCTTAGGTCTTTCAATGAGTTATTAGTTTCCAATTGTATCCTTCAGAATTAATGATGCTTTTCTTTAAGAAACATCATAAGTTTGTTTTCCACTTAAAACTTCTAATGGGAGCTATTGTCACTATATCATTTTTAAATAACATATTTTGTTTCTCCTAAATCCTTGAAATCTGAAGTGTTTTTTTAATGTATTCTTTTCTTTTTTTTTTTTTTTTTTTTTTTTTTTTGTTGTTGCTGTTTTTTGGTACCCAAGGATTGAACTCGGGGACACTTAAACACTCAGCCACATCCCCAGCTCTGTTTCGTATTTTGTTTAGAGACAGGGTCTCACCGGTTTGCTTAAAGCCTTGCTAAATTGCTGAGGCTGGCTTTGAACTCATAATACTCCTGTCTCAGCCTCCTGAGTCACTGGGATTACAGGCATGTGCCACTGGGCCCAGCTCTGAAGTCTAATTTTGATGTGGTTGTTACAAATAAAAAACCCAGAACAACAATCTAAAGAGCACTGGGCATATCCTTGTTTGGTGGGGGAGGGGAAACTTCCTTTTAGAGTACTTAAAAAAACAGAATCATAAATGTTTCAAAATTTGTAGATTGCACAATGAGACATATACAGGTTAAAAGAAAAGAGATTAGGTCAAGAAGTGTAAATGCTCAACTAAATCTTCTACTAACTGGACAAGGAGTGTTAGACTAACATATATGTAACTGCTCTGGACCTCGTATTCCTCATCAATAAGACTATTTAACTAAGTCATTAAAGAAGTTACTTTCAGTATAAAATCCCATGGTTCTAGCTTTAGAAAATTTGGGGGTTAAAATATTTTTAAAATATTTTCCATCCCTTAATTTTCAATATACAGTCCTGTTTCTATTTTTCCACTTATATCTTATGAGTGAGTGTTAAGTTACTCACTCTGATTTTCCTCAGAAAAGAGGTTTACTTTTAAACATCTCCCTAGCCAAGTTACTTTCACAAAACACCTAAAGGCAACTGCATTGCATGGAGAAGAAAGAAAATGCAAGTAATCAAAAAAACAAACAAACAAACAAAAAACCTTCAAAGAAACATTCTGATAGGTTTGCACCCTTCAGATAAGAAGAGGTCAAGGTCAAGCCCAAAGTCCCTCAAAGCTTCTGCATCTTCAGTGTTACCACAGTGAAGCACAGGCAAAGACTGAATTTGGGCAGCTTCTCTACCACAGTGTGGACTGGCACCACATTCTCAGGGGACAGCTTATTATTCCTCCACCTCATCTGCCTTTAGCCCAATTTGTTTCAAAGCATCTTGCTCTGATGCATCCCTTCTTACTCAACCTCTTCGATATCCATTTAACCATGGCTCTCAAATTCCTATGCTATATGCTGATATATGTGTTGCACTCTATTGTTTGTCAAATAGTCGTCTAAGTCCCTGCATCAAAATCACTTGGGGTACTGGTTAACTATGTCATCTTCTTGGCCCATACTGTAGACCACCGCTGTCCAAGAGACGCAGAATATGAGTTCCATGTGCCATTTTAATAAGTGTTCTGGTAGACACTTGAAAAATAAAGAAAACAAGTGGAATTATTTTATTTTAATCCAATGCATGCAAATATAGTTTTTATTTTTAATCATTTAGAAAACATATTGTGATATTTTATATTTTTCCCCTCATCTTTGATATCTGGTACTTTGTACCTTAAATTTATTTCAAGTGCTTAAGAGCCACTTGTCAATAGTGACTATCAAATTGGGCTGGCCTAGCCTTGGGGAGAGAGGATTAAGAGCCAGGAATTTTTGAATACCCAGGAAATTCTACATACCCAATTCTGAGGACCACCATCTATACTTCCCTATACACAATTCATTCTTCAACCATCACTGACTAACACTTAAAAAAAAAAACATTCCTTTAACAAGTCAAACCTAAGAACCTGGAAAGCCCTGGTACCTTCAGTTTAGTCTACTCAGATGCCATTCAAATTTCTACTCAGATGCCATTCAAAGTGGCCTTGCTCCTTCATGCTACCTATTCTCCAATTAGAAAACATCTTGGGTTCTTCCTTAAAGTTTTCCTAGATGAACATGCTAATGCTCATATTTTCAATAAATATCTTTAAACATTTCAGAGGAATACCATCATTCCTGGTATAAAAGAAAAATCAAAGTGGAGGACATAGTTTAGACATACCCAAAGTCAAGTTCCATAGCCACATAGCCAAAATTTATGTCATCTGATCTCTCAAAAAAAATTCTCTATTTAGTCACAAACACAAGACTCAAGATTTATGGCCATATAAATGACAGTATGAGTCAGTGAAATCAAGCTAATATACTATAGAAAAGACAGTTTAAACAGCAGTTGGTCCTAAGAAACTATTTCAGCATGAAAAAGACAATCACAAAAAAGGTCACAGCACTTCCTCCTGCTCTTGACAATTTTGCTTGGCTAAGTCTCTTGGACAACAAACTTTTAGATTCACTCCCAACTTGACCTTATTGTATTTTTGACACACAGTGGAAACATAAAGAAATCATTATGCAATTGTTAACAATGAAGGAAATCCTTTGAAGCAGACTCATGTGATGCCAAACTTCAGGTCAAGACCCTAAACTATCTGAGGGTCCAAAGCAAATTTCTAACATTTAGGGCAATGTTTAGGTAAGACAGACATGAGCCTATTAGAAATGTGAACAATGAAAGTGTATTCTTAGCTAGAGCAAAGCACACTGAAGTAGCCCTGTGTGGAAATTCCATGGATAGCCAAATGTGGAAAGCAGTCATGGGCCAGCTGGCTGTGGGGACAAGTTCATAAGAAATGCAGCATTGCACACTTGCTCATTCCTTGGTCATCTGGAGCACTTGCACCATTGCAACACAGGTTTCTGTGCACCTGCACTTCACACCCACAAACAACATGCTGTATAAACCAACACAATGTCACTATTTGAGCATCTCCACACATACATGTACCTCAATATAAAAGGCACAATAAAAGTACTATAGAGGACTTTTATATTACAATTGTACTCTTATGGGACCACTACCCTGTTAATAGTGATTGCTGTTGATCAAGATGTCATCATGCTACAAATGTCTGTCCTCTGAAAAACAGCCACCAAGGCAGGCAGGAGACAAGACAGGGCCAAATTTGTGAGCCTCCTTATAAAGTATGGTCATTTTGACAGTATTAATGCTGCCTATCCATCTTCCAAGTCATTCTTTAATTTCTTTCTTTAGCGTTCTGTAGTTTTCATTGTAGATGTCTTTCACCTCTTTCATTAAATTGATTCCCAAGTATTTTTTTGTTTTTGAGGCTATTATAAATGGAGTGTTTTTTTCTGGTTTCTCTTTCAGATTATTTATCACTGATACACAGAAATGTCTTTGATTTATGGGAGTTGATTTTATATCCTGCTACTTTGCTGAATTCATTTATTAGTTCTAGAAGTTTTCTGGTGGATTTTTTTAAATCCTCCTCTGGCAAATAGTGATAATTTGAGTTCCTCTTTTCCTATTCATATCCTTTTAATTTCTTTTCTCTGTCTAATTTCTTTGGCTAGAGTTTCAAGAACTATGTTAAATAGAATTGGTGAAAGATGTTATCCCTGTCTTGTTCCAGTTTTTAGAGGAAATGCTTTCAATTTTTCTACATTTAGAATAATGTTAGCCTTGGGCTTAGCCTAGATAGAGGTGTATTTTGTTATCCCTAGTTTTTCTAGGGTTTTGAACAGGAAAGAGTGCTATATTTTGTCTAATGCTTTTTATGCATCTTATTCTTATCTTTAAAATTCATTGATGTGATGAATTACATTTATTGATTCCCATATGCTGAAATAATCTTGCATCCCTGGGATGAACCCCACTTGATTGTGGTGTACTATCTTCTTAATACATTTTTGTATTTGATTTGCCAGAATTTTATTGAGAATTTTTGCATCTATGTTCACTAGAGATATTGATCTGAGATTTTCTTTCTTTGATGTATCTTTGCCTGGTTTTAGAATCAGCATGATAATGACCTCATAGAATGAGTTTGGAAGTGTTCCCTCTTTTTCTATTGCATGAAATAATTATTGGTATTAGTTCTTCTTTGAAGGTCTCATAGTACTTCAGCTCTTTATCCATCTGATCCTGGGCTTTTCTTGGTTGGTAGGTTTCTGATGGCATCTTCTACTTCATGGCTTAAAATTGATCTGTTTAATCTGCATATATCATCCTGATTAAGTTTGCTCAAATCATAAGACTCTAGAAATTTGTTGATGACCTAAATATTTTCTATTTTACTAGAGTACAAATTTTTAAAATAATTTCTAATTATCTTCTGTATTTCTGTAGTGTCCATTGTGATATTTCCTTTTTCATCATGGATGTTAGTAATTTGTATTTTCTCTCTTCTTCTCTTTGTTAGCAAGGCTAAGGGTTTATCAATTTTATTTTTTTCAAAGAACCAACTTTTTCTTTTGTCATTTTTTTCAATTGTTTCTTTTGTTTCAATGGCATTGATTTCAGCTCTGATTTTAATTATTTCTTGTCTTCTTCTGCTTTTGGTGTTGGTTTGTTTTTCCTTTTTTAGGATTTTAAGATGTAATGTTAGGTCATTTATTTGTTGAATTTTTTTCTTCTTTTAAGGAATGAACTCCATGCAATGAGCTTTCCTCTTAGTACTGCCTTCATACTGTCCCAGAAATGTTGATATGTTGTATCAGTGTTCTCATTTACCTCTAATAATTTTTTAATCTCCTTTTTTATTTCTTCTGCAACCCATTGTTCATTCAATAGCATATTATTTAGTATACAGGTGTTGAAGTAGCTTCTATTTTTTTATTTTATCATTGATTTCTGATTTCATTCCAGTATAATCTGATAGAATGATAGTATCTCTACTTTTTTCCATTTGCTCAGAGTTTCTTTGTGGCATAATATATGGTCTATTTTAGAGAAAGATCCATGTGCTGCTGAGAAGAAAGTTTATTTATTTGTTGATGGATGAAATATTCTATATATGACTGTTAAGTCTAAGTTACTGAGTGTATTGTTGAGTTCTATAGTTTTTTTGTTAACTTTTGTTTGGAAGATCTATACAGTGGTGAAAGAGGTGTGTTAAAGTCACCCAGAATTAATGTGTTGGTCTCTTAAACTTGAGAAGAGTTTGTTTGAGGAATCTACATTCATCAAATGCCCCATTATTTGGGTCATATGTATTTATATTTGTCATGTCTTGTTGATGTATGGATCCCTTAAGCAGTATTTAATGTCTTTCTTTATACTTTTTGATTAACTTTGACTTGAAGTCTACTTTATTGGATATAAGGATGGAAACTCCTTATTGTTTCCACAGTCCATGTGAGTGGTATTTTTTTTCCGAACCTTTCACCTTCAGTCTGTGGATGTCTTTTCCTATGAGATGAGTCTCTTGAAGGCAGCATAATGTTAGATCTTTTTTTTATCCAACCTGCCAGTCTGTGTCTTTGATTTATGCCATTAACATCAGGGTTATTACCGAGACATTATTTGTTTTCCCATTCATTTTGTTTATCTTTGGTATTTAACTTGACATGGTTTCTCTTTTGATTGGTTTTTCCTTTAATGTAATATCTTCCTTTGCTGATTTTCATTATTGTTTTTTATTTCCCCCTCATGGGATATTTTGCTGAGAATGTTCTATAGTTGCATGCTTTCTAGTTATAAATTCTTTCAGTTTTTGTTTATCTCAAAAGGTTTTTATTTCATCATCAAATCTAAAGCTTAAATTTCCTAGATATAAGATTCTTGGTTGACATCCATTTTATATCCGAGCTTCATATATGTTGTTCCAGAATCTTCTGGCTTTTAGAGTCTGGGTTGAAAAACCTGCAGAATTCTCATTGGTTTTCCCCTATATGTAATCTGATTCCTTTCTCTTGTGGCTCTTAAAATTATCTCTTTATTCTGTATGCTAGGCATTTTCATTACAATGTGTCTTGGTATAAATCTGTTGTACTTTTGTACATTTGGTGTCCATTAAGCCTCTTTTATTTGATTTTCCAATTAATTCTTCAGGTTTGGGAAATTTTCTGATATTTTTTCACTGAAGAGATTGTGCATTCCTTTGGTTTCAATCTCTGTGCCTTCCTTTATACCAATAAATCTTAAAATTGGTCTTTTGATATTATCCCATAATTCTTGAATATTCTGTTCATGGTTTCTTACCATATTTACCGTGTGATCAACTTTATTTTCAAGATTGTATATTTTGTACTCATTATTTGTCTAGGGTTTTGAGCTGTAAAGTAAGATGATTTAATTGGTAAGTTTCTATTCATTCAAATAATGTTCTCAATGCAGTGAACTTTCCTCTTAGAATCACTTTCATAATGACCCAGAGAGTTTCATAAGTTTTTTTTTTTTTTTTTGTAATTCTCATTCACCTGTAAGTATTAAAATTTCATCCTTGATTTCTTCTATTATATATTGGTTATTCAATAGCATATTAATTAGTCTCCAGGTGTTAGAGTAGCTTCTATTTATTTATTTTATCAGTGATTTCTAATTTTATTCCATTATAATCTGATAGAATGCACCGTGTTATCAGTGTTAGCTCTATTTTTTTTTTTTATTTTCCTAAGAATTGCTTTGTGGCCTAAGATGTGATTAATTTTAGAGAACATTCCATATTCTGCTTAAAAGAATGTGTATCCATTTCTTTATTGATGAGGACTTATATTATATTATATTTTTAATTCTATAGCTTCTTTATTTAGTTTTATTTGAAGGATCTATCTAGTGATGAGAGAGGCATGCTAATGTCACCAGTACTTTGTGTTGTGGTCTATTTGATTCTTGAAATAAAGAAGGGTTTTTTTGATGTATGTAGATCCTCCATTGTTTGGGGCATAAATATTTATGATTTTTCTGACTTGTTGATATATAATTTTTAAGTACTATGAAATATCCTTCTCTGTCCCTTCTGATTAACTTTGGCTTGAAGTATGCATTACCTGACTTGAAGATAGAAACTTCTGCTAGTTTACAAGATTCAGGTGAATGATAATTTTTCCCATCCTTTTTCCTTCAGTCTGTGAATGTCTACCAGGTGAGTCTCTTGGAGACTTCATATGTTGTTTTTTTTTTTTTTTTTAAATACAATCTGCCATCTGTCTTTTGATTGATGTATTTACACCATAAATATTAGAGATTATTGTTGAATATGACTTGTATTACCAGTCATTTTGGCTTATTTCTAATTTTTATTTGAACTAGTTTCCCCTTTGATTTATTTCTCCTTTAGTGTAGTTCCTCCATTTACTTGTTTTACTTTAAAAAAAAATCTCATCTTTATGGAATATTTTGTTGAGAATATTCTCTAGTGCAGGCTTTCCATTGTAAAATCTTTTATTTTTTGTTTATCATAGAAGGTTTCATCTCCAAATATGAAGCTTCCTTTTGCTGGATATATAATTCTTGGTTGGCATCCATTTTCTTTTGGAGCCTGGTATATATTATGCCAAGACCTCCAAGCTTTGAGGGTCTGGGTTGAGAAGTCAATTGAGATCTGAATTGCTTTCCCCATTATGTAATCTGATATTCTTCTTTTGTATCCCTTAAATTTTATATTTATTTTTTTTATTTATTTTTATATTATATATTTTTTTATATTTATTTTTTATATTATATTTTCATTATAATTTGTCTTGGTGTAAGTCTCTTGAAATTTTGTACATTTGGTGTCCTGTAAGCCTTTTGTGTTTAATTTCCCATTTCATTCTTTAAATTTGTGAAATGTTCTGATATTATTTCATTGAAGATATTGTGCATTCCTTTGGTTTGTTTCTCCGTGCCTTCATTTATCCCAATAAATCTTAAACTTGGTCTTTTTATATTATCTGATAATTCTTAGGAGTTCTGTTCATGGTTTCTTACCACATTAACTGCATGGTCACCTTTAGTTTCAAGATGATATATTTGTCTTCATTGCCTGACATTCTGTATTCCAAGTTGTCTAGTCTGTTGGTGAATGTTTTCCTTTTTTTAAATTTGTTTTATTAATTCATTCATTTCAAGGATTTTTGCTTGATTTCTTTCAGAATCTCTATGTCTTTATTGAAATAATCTTTCACCTTCTAAAATTTATCTCTGATTCCACTCCTTACATCATTCTTTACATTGCAGAACAGTTTTACCATGTGCATTCTAAACTCTTTCTCTGACCTTTCTTGTACTATGTTGTCAATGGACTCTATTATTAGGGCACCTTGGTTTGTTTGGGATGCTTGTTGCCTTATTTTTTTTGTTGTTGTTGTTGTGCTGTTTTTGTATCTTCCCATCTGAGGCAGTACAGTTTCTACTCTGTAGACTTATTGGCTTCTAGTACCACACCTTTAAGGGGGAGACAAATAATAACAGCACCCAGAGCAAACAATATACAACCTTAAACCAAATAGCTCCTATTAAGACATTTAGAGTTTTGTAACATTAAAGAAAATTAATGTGTTCAATGATCATCAACAATATAAACAGTAAGTCAGCAAAAAGTTTACAACTTGAAATGGTGGACAAAGTGAGAACAGAAAATGGGTAGGATGTGATGTTTGTGAAGAAAAAGGAAAAAAGATAGAAGTGAAAATTATAAGAAGAGTAAAAGAGGAATTAATAGAGGTTGGTTGTTAGCAGGAGAAAGAAAGAGAATCCAGGGAAACAGATAAGTGACAGGATAGATAGATAGATTATAAAAATAAGGAAAAACTAAAAAATAAAATGAATAAAGTAAAAATAAAAGAATACACAACACAACTATTTAGATTTCTCTGTCCTCTGGTGCATAAAAAGTACTGAATTTCAAAAATGGTAGAGGGCTGGGCTTGTGGCTCAGCAGTAATGTGCTCACATAGCACGTGTGAGGCCCTGGGTTCAATCCTCAGCATCACCTAAAAATAATAAAAAATAAAATAAAGGTATTCTGTCCAACTACAACTAAAAATTAAAAATTAAAAAAAAATGTTTAAATGGTAGAAATGCGAGAGACAAAAGAATGTGAATCCCAATGAATAATTGAACAATTGTTTCTGTTGAAGTTCAAGTTTCTCAGCAAGTAGGTATTTTCTAGAGTTTGATGATAGCTCCACCCTCAGGATGGTTGGGTTACTAGCATGAGAGGGTTAGTCCTGGAGATGAAATTCCTGGAAGCAGTGTGTAGGTTTAGGTACACTCTGGTCTCTTTCCTGAGAGCCCAGTGGGCTGGAGATTTTAAGTCAGCACACCTCCAAGACCCAACAATTTCCAGGCCACATTGAAAGACTTTGCTCACTACTTCACCTGTGGACCCCATGATTCCTGGTCCCCAATTCAGTCTCTGAACTTGATCTCTCTTGCGCCCATTTCATTGGGTTGACAGTCAGGTTCTTCTGTCCCAACCAGTTCTGTAAGCAGCTGGATTAGAGGGAGAAGGGGAGCCAGGTGGGTTCCCATAATCAAGAATCCCCTGTGAACTTTTCCCCATGCTTGATTTTATCCTGGTCACTTAGGCACACTCTCTGTTATGCAGCTCATTTGGAGGGCCAGACTTGGGTCTGCCAGTTATCAGCAACCCCAGCATCCAGCCCCTGTGCCACACAGCAAAATAGTTCTTTTCACTGTCCTTCATGCATCTAACCCAGAGAGATCACAGCTTCCCTCCCAACAAGAATACCGTGCACCACAGCTTAATGTTTTTTCAAGCAGTTTTTCTGATCTCTAACTCTTTACACCCTGACACACTTCAGTCTTCCCAAGAATGGGGGTTCCTTTAATTCCTTTATTGCTTTACTGCATTCACATAGGGTTTGTTCTGATTTGCATCTCTAGCTGCTGTCACAATTTTAGAATTGGGGATCTTTCCCTCTTATTTTATTACACAAGATGTCCCATGTCTCTGATCTATTTTGAGTTTCCAGTGAATTCTCACCTAATTCTTGATCATTCACCCACCTTGTTGAAAAGCTCCCTGTGCTTTTCTTTGTTCATGTAATGGATCTACCAGGGAAGCAACCCTCTATTCAACCATCTGCCTGAAACTCTCCTGAACTAAATTACTTATGCATAGTTCTTATGTCAACTGGATTATGATTGGTGAAGTGTAGTTTTTAGTCTATCTCAAGTGAGATCTGTGCAATTCCTGATCCATTCCACAGGTCAGACACACATACACTATAATAATAACTTATTTTTACTATTTTACCCAAATCAGTTTTTGCTCATTTTTTACTATTTTATTTTATATATCTTCTTAGGTATACATGAAAGTAAAATACATTTTTGAAAAAGTTATGCAAGCATAAGAAATATATTTATTTTGAAATTTAAAATCAGAAAGTTATGTTGAGAGCCATTGCCAAGTAGGAATGATGCATCGCAATTTCTTTGTCAGCCTACTCCATGTTGCTTAGAGGAAGGACTCTCCATGGTGGACCCAGGTTTTGCAGTGACTTTGCATGAAAGGTGACCTTGCTCAAGGACCAGGGCGGATCCAAGTTTAGGGTAGATCAAGGTTTAGGGCTGATTGGGATTTAGGGCATTCCGTGTTTAGGGCAGTTCCAGGTTTAAGGTGTACCCTGCTGGGAATAGCACGTATCCTGCTGCCTCAGGCACTCCCACTCCTTGAGTTCCTGTTGAGTTCTTGTTTGAGTTCTTGCGGGATTCAGAGAGTATTTGGGATTCAGAACTCGTGGAGTGGCTGGATTTTGCCCAGAACGTGGATTTTGCCCAGAACGTGTTTGTAGAGTGCCAGTGTGAGTTTGGGAATAAAGAATTGCTGTTTGAATCTATAAGGCTGTGAGTGGCTCGTGATTTTGTGCCCAGCCAGACTGCGGCAAAGTTATCTTAAATGAATAAGTGTTAGAGTAAATTTTATGACTGGTAACCATGCCTTGACATAGAATATCCATGAATCATTGACTGCACTTACATGCATGTTCTAAGGGCTATCATAACACAGAACACACAAAAACACTCATAGAAATGCACACACAGATACACATACCAACACATTCACAGACACACAATCATTGCCATAACCTTTAATAGCACCAGAAATATTCACAAAATATGTGAAAAAATATACATAGAACACAAAAAGACATATGGCAACCTCATATTCCACATATTTTTACTGAGTCCACACATGCACAACCACATGCACTGTTCTCAAATATGAGAATATGACAGATAAATATTATATACGATATATATAATTTATATATATAATATTAATATTATATATATATATATATATATATATATATATATATATATATATATAAACATTTTCACAGCCATCTGGACTCCTTAGAATTAAAAATTTATTTACTAGAAACCAATAAATTACATTAAAGTCTTCCATAATCTGGTCCCTCTGAGACAACTTTAATGCAGAATTTGAAGGAACTGGGTAATTTCTTCTCCTTTTCATATATCCTATTCCTATTTCACAGGGTGAATAAGCCATTTTTATGATCAATCCCTATGAGAAACAAAAGTGTCTTGAAATGTTAATACAAACATGTCTGAATAAAGAGGGGGTACATGACAGAGAGAAACTCTCTAAATAGAAGGCAAGAATTCAAACCATTTCCTTTCCTGAAAAGATTCATACAGAGGTAGACCTTTTCATATGTCCACAAAAGAACTCCTTATGGGCCTACTCTCTGGAAGGAGACTGACAGATCAATGCAACTTCCTCCTCTGGAGGAGATTTCTAGTGCCAGAACCCCAAGTGGCTGGTTGGCCTGGAGAGTGGCTACAGCTGTATGGACTACTGAGTCTTCACTAGCTTAAAGGCCCTTCACTATCATGTGCAGCATGGGGTCTGTGAGGGATTTACCTTGCACCAGCAGGCGGAGCAGATGGCTGAATAGGACCCTTCCTGCCTCCTTCTGGGCTCTGGTCATCTGATTACTGCATGTGCATAGCGGATGGCTGGCTGGGCCCTCTGACTAGGCTCTGGTCATCTGCTTACCGTGTGGGCAGAGTGGATGGCTGGCTGGGCCCCCTGGGCTTGGCTCTGGTCTGCTTACAGTGCACCAGCGGGCGGAGCAGATGGCTGACTGGGTCCCCTCCCACCTCTGGTGTGCTCTAGTCGTCTGTTTACCAAGTGTGCAAAGCTGATGGCTGGCTGGGCCCCCCTGACTAGGCTCTGGCCGGCTTCTTAGTGTGTGGGCGGGTGGAGCAGATGGCTGACTGGGCCCCCTCCCGCCTCCAGCTCTCTGGTCTCTGCTTACCCGTGGGTGGGGTGGATGGCTGGCTGGGCCCCCGGGCTAGGCTCTCATCTTCTGCTTACCGCAGGGGCAGGCAGAGTGGATGGCTGACTGGGCCCCCTCCCACCTCCGGCTCAGCTCTGTTCCCTTCACTATTATCTCCTGTGGAGGTTAGTGTAATTGCTACAGCCAGTCTCACCAGAGTCCGGAACTCCATTCCTCCAGTTCTTGACTCTTTTTCGTTCCAGTCGAAAAACTTTCCTAACATCAGGTTGCCTGCAGTCCCGGCCCTATTTGGGTCTCACAGATCGCACTTCATGGTGACGACCAGGTAGTGCCCTCTGTATTTCCTCGCAGTGGTCGGTCAGTTTGGGGATGCCCACTTGATCCTCTGTTCGCCTGAGCTGCCAGGAAGCTCTTGCCAGCCCGGATTTTTTCTCCCTTCCTCTCTCTTACCCTTTCTCTGACTCCCATCTTGCCCTTCCAGCATGGGAAATTCCTTGTCCCTCCCGGCGGATTCTCCCTTGTGGTGCCTCTTAGATAATTTGAAAACCCTGAGCCTGGCGCCTGATATTAAACCGAAAAGGCTCATAAAATTCTGTACCCAGGACTGGGCTACATACCCCTTAGACAACCAAAATGTTTGGCCCACGTGTGGGTCTCTAGATCCCAATTTACTCCGGGATATTTTTAATTATTGTGAGCAATCAAAGAAGTGGACCGAGATTCCTTATGTGGAGGCTTTTTCCTTGCTTAGATCTCATCCAAATCTCTGCAACGGATGCAAGCCTCAACAGCTACTTCTTGCTCTCAAGCCTCCTTCCTCCTCTTCTCTACCCTCTGCCTCCACACCTTCTCCTCCTCCTTTCTCTTCTCTGCCCTCCTCCTCCACTTTTGATCTGGCTGATGAACCGCCTCCATTCCGCTCTCCCCCCCACTCAGCCCTGCTTTCCCCACTTTCAATTCCTCCCACTTCCCTGTCTTCTACATCTGGGGCTTCTTTCACTTAGCAGGATATTCTCCAACTCCATCTGTTACCGTAAAATGCCATAATTTTATTTTTTTAAGGCTGAGTAATTCTCCACTGTGTTCATTCTACATTTTCGTTATCCATTCATCTGTTGAAGGGCACCTAGTTTGGTTCTATAGTTTAGCTATTGTGACTTGAGCTGCTATAAACATTGATGTGGCTGTGTCATATAGTACGTTGTCTTTAAGTTCTTTGGGTATAATCCAAGAAGTGAGATAGCTGGGTCATATGGTGTTTCCATTCAAAGTTTTCTAAGAAATCTCCTTACTCCTTTCCAGAGTGGTTGCACCAATTTTCGGTCCCACCAGCAATTTATGAGTGTACCTTTCCCCAAAATCCTCACCAACAGGTATTGTTGCTTTTTGTTGATAACTTACATTCTGACTAGAGTGAGATGAAATATTAGAATAGTTTTGATTTGCATTTCTCTAATTGCTAGAGATGTTGAAAATTTTTTCATATATTTGTTGATGAATAATACATCCTCCTCTGTGAAGTGTCTGTTCAGTTTCTAAATCTTTATTGATTGGGTTATTTGTTTCTTTGGTTTCTTTATATATATATATACACACACACACACACATACACATACATACCCTGGAGATTAGTGTTCTTTCATGTACATGTGTTAAAGACTTTCTCCTATTCTGTAGGCTGTCTCTTTATGTTCTTGATTTTTTTCCTTTGTTGTGAAGAAGTGTTTTAGTTGATATCATCCCATTTATTGATCTTTGATTTTATTTCTTGTGCTGTAGGAATCTTTTTAAGGAAATATGTCCTAAGCCAACATGATGAAGATGTGGTTCTACTTTTTCTTCTAGTAGGCACAATGTATTGGGTCTAATGCCTAGGTCTTTGATCCATTTTAAGTTGAGTTTTGTGCAGGGTGAGAGATAGGGGTTTACTTTCATTTTGCTACATATGGATTTCCAGTTTTTCCAGCTCTATTTGTTAAAGAAGTTATTTTTTCTCTGATGTATTATTTTTTGGCACCATTGTTAACTATGTGATAATTGTATTTATGTGGTTGGTCTCTATGTCTTGTATTCTCTACCATTGGTCTACAAATGTATTTTGGTGCCAAAATCATGCCATTTTTGTTACTATGACTCTGTAGTTTAGTTTAAATTTCTATGCTGTGATGCTTCCTGCTTTACTCTTCTTGCTAAGGATTGCTTTCACTATTCTGGATCTCTTATTTTTCCAAATGCATTTCAAAATTGCTTTTTTCTATTTCTATGAAGAATGACAGTGGGATTAGATAGGAATTGCATTAAATCTGTATAATGATATTGGTAGTATGGTCATTTTGACAACAATAATTCTGTCTATTCAAGATCATGGGAGGATTTCCATTTTCTAAGGTCATCTTCAAATTCCTTCTTTGTTTTGTTGTTTTTATTGTAGAGGTCTTTTTATTTCTTTTGTTACATTGGTTCCCACTTATTTTTATCAATGCATAATTTAGTGAATAAATATAATTCAACATATTTGCTGAAATTTTTTGAGGTTATATATATATATGGAAGATTCATCCAATATGTCCTCTTACTTATATGAAGGGCATCTAGTTTGGTTCTATACTTTAGCTATTGTGACTTGAGCTCCTATAAACATTGATGTGATCAAATACTGTGATAGAGGATAATTTTACCAACTTAATCTAGAGATAACTTACACTCCATAATCTATTCTTACTCAGAGCCAGTGTCAAATGTGCAAGAACTGTGATATATAATTTTGTCAATTAATTATTTGAAAATATAGAAAAATCAAATCCTAAAGAAATTATGACCAAAAATCCAGAGAGAAACACAATAATATCCCTCTCCATCTAGAACATGAAAAAAGAAGAATTTCTTTGTCCATGAAGTAAACGGAGGGCCATTGTTACCACCCCTTGTGTCCTGACAATAAACCCAACTGCTGGGGAAGGGACCCCACCTTCCTTAACTGTTCATGAGTGACCCAGTGTCAGGAACCAAACCCCAAGCCTGAAATGCAGGTCATCTTTTGGACAGTTTTCCTCCCACACTGTAATTGTCTGGCCTCAGTGTCTGATTATGTGAACACTTTAAATTTCTCTCACTTTACTAAACTTTTAAACATCTATCTGTACTTGTTTCCTAAAACCTCGTGGCAGTTTACTTATTTTTTTTTCCTGAACAACAATTGAATGCAGGGGAGCTCCCTAGCCTTTTATGTGTTTAATATAGAAACAGGATCTTAGTAAGTTGTTTACTGTCTCAATAAGTTGTTGATGCTGGCTTAGAAACTCTTATTCTCCTGCCTTAGCTCCTGATGCACTGGAATTGAAGGAGTGCGCCACTTCCAAGTCTTGTGGAAATCTTTCATCATCTCACAAAAGTTATTTCTCTCCAAATATTTTAGTGTCCTCATTGACATATGCTTTGTCAACTATGAATCATAAATGACATATGCTCATATCAAGTTACCTAGGAATACTTATATAACAAAAAGATAAAAAAATATAATATGAAAATATTACATCAAATTCTAACTTTTGAGAAACAATTTTATTCACCAGTACAGTAATAGGAAAAAAATGAAAAAAAAAATGTACTGTTACTTAGGTAAATTTAAAAGCCTGAACATATTTGATTGATTAGTAAAGGCATTTCTTAAAGTGTGCAGATAGGGGAATACTTGTAATAGGAACCAGTGAGCACCCCAGCACTGGCTGCTGCAGGGAGCCTTGACTTGCTTAACAGGATCCACACAGAACACAAGCTCCATCCACACATTGTGTCTATGGCTTCTGGTTCTCACTGATCCAGTGTTCCCTGCTAGAGCAGAAAGACCTTCAGAGAATCCCAGATGAATTCTGCAAACTCCGTATTTACATGCATTTCCTCCAGAACTATAGCTTATTGAACCTCTATGGGTGACTAGTATCAATAATTTTTGAGTTAAGTTAGGTGGGTAAAGATGAATTCAGAATGAAATTAAATTGCAAAACCATCCCTAATTATATGTATTTATCTTGACGAAGACTTTGGATGTTTACCTTATGTTATGTTTTATATTGAAAGAATCGGTGATGAAGGAAACCAAAAAAGAAAATATTGATATAATAACTTCATGATATTTCACATCCTGTATCAAATTATACAAAAACACTGTAGGTGTGTGGGTATAATATGAAACTTCTTCAGAATTTAGAAAAAAACTTTACTTTGTGTGCTAGTTTTGTACAAAGAAACACATTTTATAGTAAGACAAATGTGTGATAATATCTATTGTAAAGATAGTGACCAACAAGATATTATGGTAACATAATCCACTGAGAGCTTTCAGGTAATATTCATGACTGACAATATTATGCTATAACCATTACATTTTTCCATGTTTTAAATAGCCTTTACAATATTTATAACTATACCAGAGACATATAGCATTGTAAGAAAGCAGTGAATTATTTTAGTAGAGTTAAAATCCATATTTGATAAGAGTTTTAACATGATCATTGAGAAAACGAGGGCCAAGGAAGGTGTGGTGGTAAAGACATTGCAGTCCCTTAAGAGATGTCAACTATTTCAAACTGATACTATATAGAAGAGGCTGAGAGCATGTAAGGAATTTGCAAGACCACCTCTGTTGTACACTCAAGGATGTAGAAGACAAATTCCCTTCCAAACAGTCTTGGGGCCACCCCACTAGCACAGGGGCCCAGGAAGTGAGTTTACCCTGCTCAGCAAAAAAGATATTCAGAAATCATCACAGCAGTAACTCCAGGGACAAACTGTAGCATAAGCTGTCAACAGACTTTGGCACTATTTACATTGTGCTGGCTCTGCAGGAATGCAGGGTGCTCAAGTTAAGGGGGCATGCTGCCTTTCACCATCATCACAATAAAAGGCCTCATATGCCAATCAAACTGTAGCAGGGTCTGAGGCCCTGCAAGCTTCCCCTGACCAGGTGATAGGTGAAGCTCTGAAGGTGAAGCCAAAGTTCTAATGGAATTCTCAGAAATTAGTAGTTACCAAAAGGATGAACTGCTGGCCAAGAAAAGCTGCTGGCTACAGAGATAGCCAAAGGAAAAGAGAGCATTTGCCTGTGCTCTGAAAATGGCAAAGCCAAAGAGCAGGAATACCTAAGCACTTTGGAAATAGTCAAGGGTTTTCAGCAACTACTGATAGGTATAGAGGCAGAGTGTTCCCATGGGAGAACAATTTCTTACATGACATGGAGTCCCAAGGTAAATTGGAGTTTCTTTGGTCATTGCTCATTGGAACAATTGTATATTTTACTGGATCCTAACTTATCAAATTCCTCCATTGTTGATTGCTATAAAAATTACGTTCAGATTTCACTATGATAACTGCAATTAACAAGGCCCACTCTTTATACTTGTTGGTTATTTTCTAACTTTCTAAAAGTGGAATTTTAATTAATATTGCGATAACCTACTTACTCATGTTGCTTGACTTCTTAAAAATCGTGCCAACTTGTGTTCTAACTAATATGACATGGATTGTTAATTTCATGATATAATAAACCCTCAATAATCTTTGTATTAACTGAATTTCAATTGAAAAAATATGTTTTTTTTTTCATTATGAAGTAAAAATGTAGAACACAATGATGAAAAAAATAATAACGTCCATGTTTTAGTACATCCTAATTCCTGTTCATTCTACATTTATGAATCAACTGACTATTTACTAGGACAGACAAGTAAGAATGCTGCTTACTATTAATTTAGTAATAATATCTATAGAATCTACATGTTAAGTGTGTTGTTCATCAGATTCTTCTACTCTGAAGGCACAGGCATGAACTAAGCAAGCTGAAGAAACAATGTCACCAACAAGCAGAAGCTCCCCCAGACTACCTGTATACTTTCACTCTCATATAGCTATTTAATTAGACCAAAATATTACATGATATTTGTACACAGACTTTCCAGACACGGAAATGGAAGTACTGAAAACTCCAGTAACATTCTAATGCAACCCTTCTACAGATAATCAAATGGCTCCTTGGGTAGTGCAATGTTCACCTGAAATTTGTGTTATCTTTCCCGCTGTTGTGAGAGATCTCTGGACCTGATGGACCCTGGAGGTTTTTGGTGTTGTCATCTAGGGCTCCTGCATTCACTGGAAGCTCTATGTCAAGTCCTGTTGGCCACATCAAAATTGTTAAAGAAAAATTGAGACAAGTATAATGTAACAAAGTTTATTTCAGTGAGAAAAAGGTCCTAGCACTGACCAGCATTCCACACAGAAGGACATTGCTAACGTGCCCCAGCCCTCACAACCAGGAAGACAGGAAATGGCATGCAGGGAGTCCCCAGTGGATGAGGCCTGGCATTGGCTACATTTCAGCATCACCGGACAGGCTTTGGCCTAGGATTGGCTGAGGCTCAGTTGCTTAGATATAAGAACACACTGATGGGTCATGTATACCCTGCTAGGAACCCAGCTAGGTGGTAGTTCACTATGTATGGAGACTGGTACATGCTCACTCACCATGAACACAGAGGCTTGCCTGATCTCCAGTTCTGAATGGGAGGGATTCCCCGCAAACTCCCGTGTTTGAGCAGGAAGCTGTGGATATGATTGGATCAGGAGAGCTGAGACCTAATCAGATCATCCTAGTTTGAATGGACTGACTAGATGACTAATGTAGACAGGTGGGGGAGGCTGGAGGAGATGGGTCACTGGAGGCATATTCTGGAAAGATGCATCTTCCCTGCAGACCCTTCCCTCTCCCTCCCTCTGCTATCTGGCTACCATGAGCTGAGCAGGTTTTCTCCTCCACATCCTATGACCATGGCCCAGAGCATGGAACTGGACACCATGTTCTGAACCTCTAAAACCAGTGACCAAACTGAACATTACCCTAACTTATTCTTGTTGGGTATTTTTGTCACAGCAATGAAAAACTGACTAACCCACCAGTTTTTGGTCATCCCCTCAAATTATGAGAGTTTAACAAAACTACAGATGTGGGCAGTGACAGCGCCTCCTGCCACCATCACAGCCTGATGCCTGTGCAGGTTATCTCACAATGGCATTCCATTTAGGTGACTGTTATGCTCTCTTTTATTATGCCAGTCACAATAGCACCATGACACATGAGAGATGTCTGCCTCCAGGTGTTCAACACCTCTGGGTGACTACAACACAACCCAATATCCAGAGAAAAAAGACTGAAAAATTCACACTTCCTCATTAAGGGGAGTCTCCAGGATGCAAGCCTGTCAATTTTCAAATACCTTTTCACTAAAGCCTTTTCCTGTTTCAATGTTAAACTTCTCTAAAAAGGAAGAAAACTGGCATCAAAAATATCATTCCAATAGGAGAAAAAAAAGAAATTTGCTTCCACAGCAGGACGGTTGCTTGATGTCAATTGTACTGGCCAACCAGGCCCCTGGAGCTCCTCTCAGGTTTAAGGCTCAGGATCTCTCTTCCACACTCAGTCTTCAGAAATTCATCAGCATTGTCCTGTAAGTGTGCCACAGTTTATGGCCCCAGCAGCTTTGCACCAGGCAGCTGCTCTTGGCTGCCCATCTACCCTCCCCTATTGCATTATCCATAGCCCATGGAGGGGCAGCAGCTCTGAGGCCTTTAAACAAAACACTCAGAAAACTCCAGCAGAAGCAACTGACAGACATGCACCCAGCTTCAGTGATTTACCATTTGACAAACTCTGAACAAAGACCAGACAAACTTCCCTGGACACTCTCCTCACCTGCAGAGGGCTGCCTGGGTCTGTTGTGTCGCTCGTGAGCTCTTTTGTTTTTTCTCCTTGTCTTCCTTGTTGCTGATGTGTTTCAACAGGTAACTCAGAGTCTGTTAGTTACAAACACCATCATTGGTTAGTGATCAGATGGCTCTGGCTCTCCATGCCCAAGGAACCATCCTTACCCTAATGTGACTTCATTTATGGTTAGAATCAAAATTTGGGAGGACTTTGGGGCTCTGAAAAGAGTGGCGTGAGGGTTTGCACTGCTAAATTTCCCGATCTACAGGAGCATTTGTGAGTCCATGTTCATTAGCCCCGGTCACCAGGTGGAACAGGAAGGAAGACACCAGAGCTTTTGGAAAAGCTGGAAGGGGAGACTGGGCTTCCTTCCCTCCTCCACGCCAATCCAATGTGGCCTGGCTGGGGCCACACCCCTCACTCCCCCCCCCTTTCCCGCCCTTCAGGCCCCACTCACGCCCTGAGTTGGCTGGTCTAACTGCTACAGATGCAGGGTTAGGACTCAGACCCACCTGAGCCACGTGAAGTTGTGTTCAGTAGCCAGCAAGCAGGACTCTACCCAGGTGCAGCCCAATAAGGATTCTTGTACTGAGAAATGGAATTTTACAGTTTCTTTCAATGACTGATCCACAACAGACTTCTGGTTATGTAAGTGAGGGCTTGGCTGAGACTGTGAACTCATGCTGAAATGGGATTGCTAGGAAGATAGTGACTGACAGGAACTCACATTATGGGTCAATAGGAGATAAATCCAATCCAGAGGAGTTAGGATGAGTAAACCTGAAGGGAGGAATTTGCATAGGGAGGAGTAGCCTGAGTTCATTCTGAAAAGCTGGGAGGAGGGGAAGTGGGGAGCTTGATTTTGATTGACAGAGCTGTGTATCCATTTGTATCTGGTCAGGAAGAGAGAAGTGGACGGTTAGGCATTTTATCCAAGATAATTTAATATGGAGACTTGTTTCCAGGTGGATAAGGATTGCAAACAATTGAAGGAGTC
Organism: Marmota flaviventris; assembly: GCF_047511675.1. Classification (NCBI taxonomy): domain Eukaryota; kingdom Metazoa; phylum Chordata; class Mammalia; order Rodentia; family Sciuridae; genus Marmota; species Marmota flaviventris. The sequence continues at coordinate 7,547,020 of NC_092502.1, forward strand.
CCTGGACATTCTTCAGCTACACTTCCAGGCTCCTCTACTGTGCTCAGGAAGCCCAGGTTTCTTTGTTGTGCTGGAAGATCCATGTGGAAAATGCTGGACCCTGACAGGGAGAATATTAGGGGCTGGAAGTGGTTGGGACACTTCAAGTTCACAACGAAGAGGTCTTGCTGCCAAGCAATACTCAAAACAGCAAACCTCACTCCACACATGAACTAGACCTCCACAGCCTCAGAAATGCTTCCATACATTGAATAAGGATAAAACAACAACAACAACAAGAGTCTGGGCACAAAGAAACAGAGAGGAAACATATGTCCAAATCCTGGACATTGACTACTTCAGCAAAGACAAAGAGAAGTCCCTAGAACCAAAATGATAACTACACCCAGAAGGACACACATTTAACAGAGGAAGGAGTCCATTTCAACTGAAGTGCACATTCCAGACCTTCAAAAACTTGAGGAAACGTGCAAAAGAACCTTCCCTCAAACTTACAACATACCAACAAAGGATCCCACAGATAAAGAAGTTAATGGACTTCCAGAGAAAGATTATAAATATCTGATTATTAAAATATTCAATAAACTAAAAGAAGATCACAGGAATTAGGAGAGCACATTTGAGCTAAAAAGACCATTTAGGCCTTTAAAGAAGAACAAGGATTAGTCTTTTTCAAATAATTTCATGAAATTGAAGAGTAGGAATACTCCCAATTACATTCTATTAAACCAGTATAACCCTGATTCCAAAACCAGACAAAGATATATCAAGGAAGGGAATCTATAGACCAATGTCACTGATGAACATAGATGCAAAAATTCCTAATTATTTTTCAGCAAAACACATTTAAGAATACATGAAGATGATAATACACCATGATCAAGTTATTTTATCCCAGTGATACATGGGTGGTTTAACAAATGCAAATTAGTAAATGCAATACACCACATGAATAGAATAAATAGATTTAGAGCTATAGTAACAAAAAAGGCATGGTGATGGCATTAAAATAGACATGAAGTCAAATGGAATTGAAAGTAGGTACAGAGACAAACCCATGCACAGTCATCTGACTCTTGACAAAGGGGCCAAAAATATATGTTGGAGAAATAATTGCTTTAAAACACATGCTGCTGGAAAAACTGAATATTCACATTTAGAAGAATAAAATTAGGTCCTTATATCCCACCCTGCACAACAGTCAGATCAAAATGGATTGAAGATGTAGAAATCCAGCCAGAAACGTGCAACTGCTAGAAGAAAGCATAGGGTCAGCATGTATTGGTGCAGTCACTGATTTCCTTAGCAAGACCCCTGAAGCTCAAGAAATGAAAGCAATGATCAGTGAGGTAGCATTAAATTAAAAAGCTTCTGCATAGCCAAGGAAATGATAAAGAGGGTGAAGAGAGAACCTTCAGAGTGAGAGAAAATCCTTGTCAGCTATTCTTCTGACAAGAAATTTATATCTAGAATATATAAAGAAGTAAACAATCTGAACACCAAGAAATCAAATAACCCAATAAAAATTAAAAGAACTAACCAGATATTTATTTTAAAAAAATAAATACAAATGGCCAGCAAATATATGAAAAAGTGTTCAACATATCTAGCAATCAAGAAAATGCAAGTCAAAATTACATACAGATTTTATCTCACACTAGTCAGAATGGCAACTTTCAAGAATACAAATAATGAATGTGGGAAGGTATATGGGGAGGAAAGGACCCTAGTAAATTGTTGGTGATACTGCAAATTAATACAAACATTCTAGAAAGCAGTATGGAAATTCTAGGAATGGGATCATCATATGACCCAGCTTTACCATTTCTTGGTATTTATCCAAAAGAACTAAAATCAATATACTATAGAAATAACAGCCATATCAATGTTTATGAAAGCACAGTTCACAATAAGCAGTTATGAAAGTAGCCCAGATGGTTGTCAACAGATGCATGAATAAAGAAACTGTGATATATGTACACAGTAAATTTTATTCATTCAAAAGGAATAATTAAATTGTGGCATTTTCTGGTTAATGGATGGAAGAATAAAACACCATGCTAAGTAAAATAAGACTCAGAAAGTCAAGGATCAAAAGTTTTCTCTCAAATGCAGAATCTAGAGTAAAGTAAGGGGGGAAATGGAGTCAGATATCATAAAGATATATGGAAGACCAGTGGAATTGAGGAAGGAGATCCAGAGAAAGGGAGAGGGATGGGAAATTGTTATGTGCATGTATAAATATATAACACTGGATTCCAACTGTATGTGGATCTATAAAGCACTAATTAAAAATAAATAAATATAAGGCAGACAAGTCAAGTAGAAGAAGGGGAAATCAGAGGAGAAGAAGAGGAGAGAAAATAGGGGAAATCAAGAAATATAATGCACAGGGAAAATTGTAAAAAGAGAATCTCTAATACACTCACTTCTCAGAAATTAATGGGGAAACCTATAGAGGATTGATACTCATTAAATTACATAAGAGGTTGAGATAGAGGAGAAACTTTTATGCTGGTGAATTTGCCTACAGTGGCATTTCTGTTCATTATACTGTACTATCAAAAATCAATTAAGAAAAAAATCATATTTACATTCGCATCAAAACTATGTAGACACTTCAAAATATTGTGATCCTTATTAGAATAAGATGTACTCCATGTTTGTATAAGTATGTCAAAATATACTCTACTGACATGTATAATTTAAAAATAATTAAATTATATATCAACTCTTTAGGGCAAAATTTAACCTAAGAGTGAACTATCTGTGGTCCTAAAACTACACAATATTGATGAGTGAAATTGAGAAAGAAAAAAAAATAAATGGACTCAGGCCTCTGGACCAGGTGGTGTGAGCTGCTGTGTGCACAGCTTGGCCAGGCCGTGAGGGCAAAGGCCACCCAGGCTTGAGCGGCAGCACCCATGTCTGTTTAGGGATACTAAGCCAGGCAGAGAAAAGTTGAAGACAGATCAAAAGAGACAGTGGAGGAGATCAGATCCCAGAAGACAGGAAACATAGTAGATTGGGTATTCCCGCCTTCATACCCATTGTGAGGACTCCCAGTGTAAGTGGAGTCTCTGAGCCACTGTGAGGAGAGAGGAACATCCCCTCAAGGTTTGTGACTGAAGTTGTGGGACACATCAAATAAAAAACAAAAGACAGTAAAATGATATTGACTAGCCATATACTTAGGTCAGTTGGTGAAATTCTTGTAGCTATAGTTGAGAGAAATCCGAGTACTCACATATTACTGACAAGAAAAAAAATGAGTTCAACATAATATGCACAAATTTGTCCACCAAATATTGGCATAAGTGCATCCTGAAAACAACCCACATAAATGCTGCCTGAACTGGGTACTTTGTATGTATTTGGTACGTGGGAAAATGTGTGCCATTTTATATGTGGTCATAGACTATTGATTGATCATTCTTCCATACTTCTGAAGCTGGGAAAATTTTGGTTTATGAACTTTTTCCTGATGATCAAATTCCTTTGCAAAAATAAAAAGTAAACAAACTTTAAATGAGAGACATTAGAAGACACTACAAAACATCACTTTTACTAAGACTATTAATGAAAATGGAACCATAACATAGCAAAACCTAGACATTCATGAAGCACTACTAAGGAAAAAGGTGTAACACTAAATGCCTACATCAAAAAAGCAGAAAGTCTAAGAACAGATTCTACAATGACAGTAGAAAAGCAAACACAAACCACACTTAAAGTAAGCAGTTGAAAAAGCAGTGATAGATATTGGAGAAGAAATAAATAAATTAACACTAAATAACAATACAAAAAGTATCAATGAAAGTAAAAGTTGTTTATGAAAATACAAACAAAATCAACAGACCTTTAGCCACACTAACAATAAAAAAGCCCAAGGTAAATGAAATATCAGAGAATAAAAGAAACCTTATAACTGATGTTACAGAAATGCATTAGCAACTCTTATGAACAACCACATCTCAACATATTGAAAAATATACAAGAATGGGATAAATATGGGACAAATATAACATTCCACATCTGAATTATGAGAAAATACATGACCTGGACATCCATAATGACCAAGAAATTTGAATCATTAATAAAATACTTCCGAGTAAAACAAACAAAAAACAAAAACATAAAAATCTCCAGCAGCTCATGGCTTCACTACTGTTCTACCAACGTTCAAAGACAGGTGAGACCACGTCTCCTGAAACCACTCCAGGGAACTGAAATGAACTTCAACTCCTCAAGATACATTCCACAAAAACCATCATTTCCCTAGTATAAGATCCAGAAAATTACACAAAAACCACCAAAGAAGAGGATTACAGACCCATATCCTTGATCAAGACACATGCAAGTATTCTCAGCAACACCTAGAAAATGAAATCCAACAGCACATCAAAAAGACAGCACCCTGTGTACATATGGAATCTATCCCAGAAGGGGAGAAGCCCAAAGACAGTGACCAGCAATCCCACACTATGCTAACAGAACAAAGGACCATAATGCTCATAGAAGGATATATAGACTTTTTAAGTTGCTGGTATACATATATAATGGAATAGGGTTCATTCTCTAAAAGAATAAAATTGTGATAAATACTACAATGTGGACTAATTTGAAAAACATGTGACTGACTCAAGTCATAAAAAAGAACCCATAATGAATGACTCTACTCAACCAAACCTGGAAGACATAAATTTAAACATGGAGATTATACTTAGTGTATTCAAGTGACTGCAAGTAAGGATACATAGGGACAATGGATAGTGTTTCACTGAAAGTGATAAAACTATCTGGGAACAAGATGTATTTGGAAGTTGCACAATTTTTTAATGTGGTAGATAACACTAAATTGAAAACCATGAATTGTTACAAAGGTTAACATGATATCATGTGATTTTTTTTTTCAATGGTAAGAAATTTTTGCAGCATAACTGCAGTTAATGCTAGAGGTTTCCCATTTACAGGTTGGTGAGTGAGTGAGAGTTGCCCACCACCCTCAATATTATCTGATTCCCAAATACTCCTAATTCACACTGAAGTGAAGGAGGGCAGAGATGGAAACACACAGTCAGAACCATCAGTCTCTCCTCGGTGTTTCTCATTTCTCTACTTATGTCCAGCAAAGGAATTCCACTGCTTCATCCACTGTCCATGCTGGCATGTGGTCAGGTCCTCTCTCCTGGGCTTTTGAGGTGCTGCTGCCTGGTAGTATGCTCAGGCCTCTTGCTGTCTCTGCAGGCTGAGCTCTGGGCTCCCTGGGGTCCTGCTCCCACTGGCCAGGCACCAGGTTCACATAAAGCAGAGGTGACTGAGCTTCCTACATCCCACATAGCACTGTGCTGACTGCACAGAGGCACTCTGACTGCAAGAGAGTGGATGGGAAAAATCAAGGAGAGATGCATTTCTGCTCCCACTTGGAGAACAGGAGACACTCAGGAGTGAGTACTTGGCAGTTAGAGTCCAGGCACTTCTGAGCCTCATTTTTATTCTGCTCAACAAACCGCAGTTTCATCCAGATTGTCAGGCACCCCAGGAAAAAAATGGTTAACTCTTCAAAGAATTATAGGAACAATGAAGACTTGTAAACACGGTACTATTTTCTGATTTCCAGTGCTTCAGTAGTATTATACCTGGAGCGTGGTGGACATCTGCACAGTGTTTGCAACTAATACATGTGATTGTTCTTCATGTTACCACTTATTGGTTTAAAATTCTTCTATTCAAATAGCTTTTACTTATCACCCATTTAGAAAATGCACAAAATTATCTGCACAGTTTTGATGGCTGACAAAGAAATATCTTCAGATTAAGGCAACAGGGACAAAATGCCAAATACGTTGCAGGTGACAGGGAGATAGATATGAATTCGTTTATGCAAATTACATTCATTCATATTTTTCAGTAGCTGTTGGAAATAAAAAAATCCAATATGGTATTCAATTTTCATTGAAGTATTTTCAATTCATCAACATCACCTTTTGTCCTAATCACAAATATGTTCGCATTTTCAATAATTGTTCACATTTTAGACTAAAAAAAGCATATCACGTGTAATGAGGATGTGTGTCTAGTGGTAAAAATATAATAATAGGGTCATGCAGCCTTTAGAAGCACATAATGAGAGTCAGATGTGCTAAAGTGCTCCTCAGCATCCCTCAATGACTGATCAATAACACTAAACCATAATTGCTAATATGAAAAGTGTAATTTAGAAAATAATTAAAACCTGTATTTTACAACACAAACAATCCACTGCATTTTTTTAATGCAATCTACTTAGTTGATAGTAAAGAACTGTCAGAGAAATACCAAAAGGGAAAACTCCCAGCTTTCTCCACTAACAGACGAAAGTATTTGCAGAAGCCCTTCTTCAAATTACTGGCATTAAAAATATGCTAATTTCTCTTTATGATTCTATTCTTGACCTTCTTGTTACCTGACCTTTGTTTTATTTATAAAACCAACTTTTGGTGTTTATATGAATTTTCAATAAGCATTTTCATTAGAGGACAATGTAGTTGTCTACATTGCTAAAATTGTGAGGTCAAATTAGAAAATTTGAAGGCTTAATTCTTTTTTTTTTTTTTTTTTTTTTATGCCTTCAGGAGCATGTTTATTGTGTTTGAGATGATACATCAGTGCTCTCTGAGCTACAAAGGGTAAAAGGAAATCCTCTCATTACAAACTGACAAAGGTAAAACATTTTCACAACAGCATGAACCACATACTCAGAAATAGATCTGGGTTTAATACAAATGACATAATTCCTAGTCATCTACGGCTACTTTTATAACTTCATACAGATAATGAATTAGGCTAAAATGCACTATAATATTTGGTAGACTTCAGGACCAGTATCCTTAGTACATCACAAAATACATTTTGATATCCCAAAGAAGCAAGACTTGCAAGTAGGCATTTTAAACATAACTAATCTACAGCTACAAAGTTCTACTCTTGATAGCATTTACCTTTTTGGGGAGTCTCCCAGTCTCCAAAGGATAAAAGCGGAGAGTAGAATCAGTATAACATATACACAGAAGTCCGTATTGTAAAGGCTATAAAGATTTGTAGCACAGTGAGAAGATGCCTTCTGCTCCTTCACACTGCATACAAATTATGTGAATTATGTTGCGTATCTCTTGGTCCACTGTCTGGCTATCCTGTCATGTTCTGCTCTGTTGGTCAAATACTGAGTGGCTATGCTTCCAACCAGAGGATCCGCAGGGTTGCAGTCTGTCAAAAGCGAACAAATAGACAGCAAAACCTTTGAAATAGTCAAAGCAGGACTCCAGTTGTCTTTAAGGATGTCCAGACAGATGACTCCCTGACTGTTGATGTTGCAGTGATAGATTCTCGTGCGGAAAGTAACCTTTGGTGGCTTAAATGGATAATCTGATGAAAATGTGATATCCAGAAAAAACACACCACCTTCATATACAGAACCTGGTGGACCAAGTATGGTTGATCTCCACTCATAAATGTTATCTCCTTTAGGCCCAGCACTGCAGTTAGGAGGAGGATCAAGGGTTATTTCAGCTAGCTCCTTCTGGATTCTTTTAGCACTAGTGGATAACTTAGCAGTGGTTTTGCTAGAGAGTTTGGTGTTCTTCTTCTGCTGGGTGGCAGAAGGTTTTCTTTCTTCTTGTTCTTCAGGCTCTGGAGCGGCCAGGTCTCGCTGGTCCGCATCTGAACTGCCACTGCTGGTGCTGGGGCTCTCATCATCGGACCTTTGCCTATCACTGGACATCTTGATGAAGTTATCGCTTGGAAAACTCGGCCGCCCGCCCGGCCCGCTCGCGCGCCGCTACGGTGTGGGGGAGGGAGAGAGAAAAAAAACCCTTCCTTAAGGAAATGGAGGCAGCTGGGGGGGGGGGGGGAAAGGGGGGGGAGGGAAAAAAAGAAGCCGAGGAGGCTCTGGCCGGGGAGTGTGGAACATTGAAAGTCGGAGGGGGTTGTGCAGTGCCGGGCTCCGGCCGGAGGGTGGCGCCGCCCAGCGCCTTCGGAAAAAAAGGGGGGGGGGGGTGGGAGCTCGGCTGGGCGAGGGCGCGAGCTCCCGGCGAGGCGGAGGGGACGCGGGAGACCCCCGCGCGCTGTGGCCTCCCGCCGCCGCCGCCCGGCTCGGCTCCTCCCGGCCGCGCAGTCCTTAATTCTTATTTTTAAAAAAATCTAGGTGAAGAAATTAATCACATTTTTGAGATCTACAAGAATACTTGGAGGCCACAGGAAATCAAGTAGTGGTCCTATATTTATTTTGTCATATCCATAATCTAAAGATTCCTGTGAGACTGATCCATGAAAAAAGTAAGTCAAATATAGAGAAGAATTTTTCAAGAAGTAGTTAAACACATAAGCAATGAAGGACATCAATTAAATTCATATGATTCAAACTGCTTACTGGAAAATTTACTAAGTTTTATTTGAAAAATAAAAATAGTACATGGTTTAATATTAAAAGTGGAAACAAAAAAATTCTCTGTAGTTCTGTGCCAAATTCCAGATCCTGTGCACATATTTGTTTATCTTATATTTGACACAAATGTCTAGGGGTGGTGAGCAAGGACTCCTGTAGTGCCTGGAAGTCAGTATAAAAAGTTGAAAACCTGCAAAATTTTTAACATGCATTTGTCTCATCACCCATCACTTTCTGAATTTGTCATATGCATTTATATTTTTACATAATATATTATTGTATCACTTCTCTCATGGTAATCAATTTACTTGAAAATACCAAAATTTTTCTTCTTTCCAAAACTTAACCATCAGTAATAGTTTTAGCCATAGTTGTTACATTGGTTATGCTTGTTGGGCAATTACTGCTATAAAGTGGAAATGTGCACATTTGCAAGTGCACAGGGCACCTGCACTTGCATGACCTCCCAGCATCCTGCGCTGTGTGTGCTATAGCAGTGTAGAAGGGGCAGAGCCTGCTTGAGAGCTCTTCATCTGTAATTCAGTAGCGTAAAGAAATCCAGTCCAGGGGAGTGATCAGTCAACAAAGCCACCAGGCATTAGTTCATTACCACTGTGAAGGAAGTCATGCACTTGCTACTAAAAAGATGAACAATACAAGGTCCCAAATCAAAGAATTTGCACCAGTGATCTGAGTGATGAATACATACTGATTTAATCAAAGGCAATACAATATGTCCATTTCTAACACTACACAGAAGGGGGAAAAGTTTAAGATTGTAAAGCAGTTTCCAGAGGAAAAGTTTCACTTGAGCCTTCTATAAAGCCCAATACACAGTAATGGAGAAAATTATATCACTAATTCACAGTTAGAAAAGGCTTCTGTCAGCAAGTTCCAGAGTATGCTATAAACAAGGGGGTCACTTGGGAATGAGCCTCAGGTTTGTATGAGGAGGAATTGGGGATGGGGCAAGACAGTGTTCAGGTAGACAGAGTAGGACCCCTTGAACTTCACCCTCACTGTGAAATTAACACCAACCTACCTGTGTCTGGCTACAAACCCCTGACCCTGGGGGACACACATTTCCAGAGGAACCCAGGGAGGCTCACAAGAAAGATCATTTTTCTAAGGGTAAGTATGGTTAACCTAGAAGGTGCTGAGAAGGACCAAGTTTGCAGAGGGCAGAGGAAATGACAATATGGGTGATTCTGGATTGAGTCACCTATAGGTGGTCTGAGCTGCTGTAGAAGTGTTGTAACCATGGGAAAAATATTCTTTTAGCATATATATTCAGTATCTTTTTGTATAATTATGATGAGATTAAGAAGAAAGAAAAATAATGGAAGGTGTCCACAAGGAAAATATAAATTATTGTCTAGACAATGCGAACTTCAACTTCATGGTGGTGAACACAGAATGAGAACATTTAAAGGTACAAAGTAGAAGTTGAGGAGAGTGTCAGCTGCTCGGAGGCTGAGGCTCTGAAGACCTTACCCTGATAACCTGGAGAGGAATAGAGAGCCCAGCAGGACCTGGGACAGGCTGGCTGAGGGTGTGTGTCCATGAGACAGCACCACCCCCATCCTGAGGAGCACCAGGGAGAGTGGGAGACTTCAGCAGATTTCAGGGTCACTCAGGTCACCTCAGTATTCCACAACACTGGGCCTGTGATGCTGGAATGGGAAAATTTGAATTCTTGAGATGGTTTTCTCATGAGTAAAATGTTTTCATGTTCCTAGTGATCAGTACTCCAACATGATATATATTGATCCTTACATAAAAATGTAAAAATATTACAATATGTTTTATAATTTGCATTATTAGGTGTGGAGGTTTTGGCAAAATAATATTGAATTTATTTATGGAGGAGGATGAAGGTAAGTAAACTACGGAGCATTAAACAATGAACTGTCACACAGGTGGTCATGCAGGTGAGGAGATGGGTAACCCTGGAAGTGCTCTGCATGGAGTCTCAGGAGGTCAGGGGAGGTCTGATGGGGAGCTGAGGACAAGCCCTGCAGGTCACACCAAGATGCTAGGCTGCAGACCTCCACACCTGCGCTAGGAGGCTCACACTGCTCAGAAATGATTAAACATATCAGAAAACCAAGAGTACCTTCCTCTGCAGGGAAAGTGACAAAAATATAAGAAAACTATTTGGACATGAATGTGTAAACTAATTGCATTAATGATGTTTTTTACTTCCTATTTTTAACTCTTCATCTTCTCAAATAACCAGAATTTCCAGCAAACGGCCAATGCCACCATGGTAACTGATTTTCTCCTCCTGGGCTCTCCTGATGGCTGGAATCTGAGTTTCCTCTATTTCACAGTATTCCCAGTGACCTACCTGGGTACCCTGTTAGGGAACCTTCTCATCGTCACTCTCACCACTGCTGACCAGCGTCTGCACACACCCATGTACTTCTTCCTCAGAAATCTGTCCATCTTGGACATGTGCTTCATTTCTGTCACTGTCCCCAATGCCTGTGTCAAATCTCTTACTGGCAACAGGGCCACTTCAGTAGCTGGTTGTGCAATACAGATCTTCTTGGTCATTTTTTGTGCATATGTGGACATGCTATTTCTCACCATCATGGCCTGGGACCGCTATGTGGCCATCTGCCAGCCCCTTCAGTACCTCTTCATCATGAACCCCCAGATTTGTGTCCGCATGACCCTGTCTTCCCTGCTCAGTGGTCTGCTGTATGCAGGTGTGCACACTGAGAACACATTCCAGCTGTCCTTCTGCCAGTCAAACGTGGTCCATCAGTTCCTCTGTGACATCCCCTCTCTGCTGAGGCTCTCCTGCTCTGACATCACCAGCAACATGGTCCTTCTTCTTGTCTCTATTATAATCATTGGTGGTGGCTGCTTTGCTATAATAATAATGTCATATATTTGCATATTTGCTGCTGTGCTGAAATTTCCCACCAGAGCCCCAGGGAAGGCCTTCTCCACCTGCACCCCTCACATCCTCGTGGTGTCCGTCTTCCTCAGTTTCATCACAAGTGTGTACCTGAGACCTTCAGCAACCTCTGACACCCTGCAGGACATGGTTCTCTCTGCCTTTTACACCATGGTTCCTCCCTTCCTGAATCCTCTCATCTACAGTCTCAGGAACAAGCAGGTAAAGGAAGCTGTGAGGGGAGTAATGCAAAGAGAGTTGTTCTCAGGGAAAATGATAAAGTTGCATTTCAGGATTATCGTCATTTCCCTGTTTGTGGTTCTTAGATAAAGTTCTTCACATCTGGGCTTTCCATCTTACCCTGCCTACACTGAGATCACATCATTAGGAGCTGATTTATTTTATAAGGTATCTTTTGTGATTTACCATATTTTTCCATGGATACTTCATAAAATGTGTAATTTTATCATTGTATATATTTTTAATTTTTAATTATTTGTTCTAATTTCTTATACATAACAGCAGAATGCATTTTAACTCATTATTCTAAATGGAGTATAATTTCTTATTTCTCTGGTGGTATATGATACAGAGTTTTATGGTTTGTGCAACCATATGTGTATGTACATAGGGTAATCATGACTGCCTCATTTTGCCAGCCTTTTCCACACACATCTTTCCTTCCCCTTACTCCCTTTTGCACAATCTAAAGTTCCTCCATACTTCCCTATGTTCTCCCCATTTATGGATCAAAACTGCATATCAGAGAAAACATTTTACCTTTGGTGTTGGGGAATGGCTTATTTCACTTAGAAGGATATTCTCCAACTCTGTTACCCAAAAATTCCATAATTTTATTTTTTAAGGCTCAGTAATACTCCATTGTGTACATATACTACATTTTCTTTATCATTCATCTGTTGAAGGGCACCTAGTTTGGGTCTATAGTTTAGCATTGTTACTTGAGCTGCTATAAATATTGATGTGGCTGTGTCATATAGTATGCTGTCTTTAAGTACTTTAGGTATAAACCAAGAAGTGAGAGAGCTGGGCCTATATGGTGGTTCCATTCCAAGTTTTCTAAGAAATATCCATACTGCTTTCCAGAGTGGTTGCACCACTTTTTGGTCCCACCAGCAATGTATGAGTGTACCTTTCCCCCCACATCCTCACCAACAGTTATTGTTGCTTTTATTGTTGATAATTTCCATGCTGACTGGAGTGAGATGAAATATTAAAGTAGTTTTGATTTGCATTTCTCTAATTGCTAGAGATGTTGAAAATTTTTTTATATATTTGTTGATCAATAGTATATCATCCTCTTTGAAGTGTCTGTTCAGTTTCTAAGCCTATTTATTGATTGGGTTATTTGTTTCTTTGGTGTTAGGTGTTAAGTTTATATATATATATATATATATATGTCCTGGAGGTTAGTGTTCTTTCATGTACATGTGGTAAAGACTTTCTCCTATTCTGTAGGCTCTCTCTTTATGTTCTTGATTTTTTCCTTTGTTGTGAAGAAGTTTTTTAGTTGACATCATCCCATTTATTGATCTTTGATTTTATTTCTTGTGCTGTAGGAAACTTTTTAAGGAAATATGTCCTAAGCCAACATGATGAAGATGTGGTTCTACTTTTTCTTCTAGTAGGCACAATGTATTGGGTCTAATGCCTAGGTCTTTGATCCATTTTAAGTTGAGTTTTGTGCAGGGTGAGAGATAGGGGTTTACTTTCATTTTGCTACATATGGATTTCCAGTTTTTCCAGCTCTATTTGTTAAAGAAGCTATTTTTTTCTCTGATGTATTATTTTTTGGCACCATTGTTAAGTATGTGATAACAGTATTTATGTGGGTTGGTCTCTATGTCTTGTATTCTGTACCATTGGTCTACAAGTATATTTTGGTGCCAAAACCATGCCATTTGTGTTACTATGACTCTTTAGTATAGTTTAAATTTCTCTATTGTGAGGCTTCCTGCTTTACTCTTCTTGCTAATGATTTCTTTCACTATTCTGGATCTCTTATTTTTCCAAATGCATTTCAAAATTGCTTTTTTCTATTTCTATGAAGAATTACAGTGGGATTTGATAGGAATCACATTAAATCTGTATAATGATTTTGGTTATATGGTCATTTTGACAACAATAATTCTGCCTATCCAAGATCGTGGAAGGTTTTCCATTTTCTAAGGTCATCTTCAAATTCCTTCTTTGTTTTGTTATTTTCATTTTGGAGGTTTTTTACTTCTTTTGTTACATTGGTTCCCACTTATTTTTATCAATGCATAATTTAGTGAATAAATATAATTCAGTATAATTGCTGAAATTCTTTGAGGTTATATATATTGAAAATTCATCCAATATGTCCTCTTACTTATATGAGAGGCATCTAGTTTGGTTCTATAGTTTAGCTACTGTGACTTGAGCTCCTATAAACATTGATGTGATCAAATACTGTGATAGAGGATAATTTTACCAACTTTAATCTAGAGATAACTTACACTCCCTAATCTATTCTTACTCAGAGCCAGTGTCAAATATGCAAGAACTGTGATATATAATTTTGTAAATTAATTATTGAAAATATACAGCAATCAAATCCTAAAGAATTGTGACCAAAAATCCAGAGAGAAACACAATAATATCCCTCTCCATCTAGAACATGAAAAAAAGAAGAATTTCTTTGTCCACGAAGTAAACAGAGGGCCATTGTTACCACCCCTTGTGTCCTGACAATAAACCAAACTTCTGGGGAAGAGACCCCCACCTTCCTTAGCTGTTCATGAGTCACCCAGTGTCAGGAACCAAACCCCAAGGCTGAAATGCAGGTCATCTTTTGGACTCTTTTCCTCCCACACTGTAATTGTCTGGCCACAGTGTCTGATGATGTGAGCACTTAAATTTCTCTCAATTTACTGAACTTTTAAACATCTATCTGTACTTGTTTCCTAAAACCTCGTGGCAGTTTATTTATTTTTTTCCTGAGCAGGGATTGAATCCAGGAAAGCTCCGCAGCCTTTCATGTGTTTAATATAGAAACAGGATCTTAGTAAGTTGTTTACTGTCTCAATAAGTTGCTAATGCTGGCTTGGAAACTCTTATTCTCCTGCCTTAGCTCCTGATGCACTGGAATTGCAGGGTTGTGCCACTTCCAAGTCTTGTAGCAATCTTTCATCATCTCACAAATGTTATTTTTCTCCAAATATTCTAGTGTCCTCATTGACATATGCTTTGCCAACTATGAATTATAAATGACATATGCTCATATCAAGTTACCTAGGAATACTTATATAACAAAAAGATAAAAATATATAATATGAAAATATTACATCAAATTCTAACTTTTGAGAAATAATTTTATTCACCAGTACAGTAATAGGAAAAAAATGAAAAAAAAAACCCAATGTAATTATTACCTAGGTAAATTTAAAAGCCTGAACATATTTGATTGATTAGTAAAGGCATTTCTTAAAGTTTGCAGATAGGGGAATACTTGTAATAGGAACCAGTGAGCACCCCAATACTGGCTGCTACAGAAAGCCTTAACTTGCTTAACAGGATCCACACAGAACACAAGCTCCATCCACACACTGTGTCTATGGTTTCTGGTACTCACTGCTCCAATGTTCCCTGCTAGAGCAGAAAGACCTTTTGAGTATCTCAGATGAATTCTGCAAACCCCGCATTTACATGCATTTCCTCCAGAACTATAGCTTATTGAACCTCTATGGGTGACTTGTATCAACAATTTTTGAGTTAAGTTAGGTGGGTAAGGTTTACACTTAATAGATGAATTAAGAATGAAATTAAACTGCAAAACCATCCCTAATGATATGTATCTCTCTTGACAAAGACTTTGGATGTTTACCTTACGTTATAAGATGTTTTATACTGAAAGAATTGGTGATGAAGGAAACCAAAAAAGATAATATTGATATAAGAACTTCATGATATTTCACAGCTTGTGTCAAATTACATAAAAAACACTGTAGGTGTGTGGGTGTAATATGAAACTTCTTCAGAATTTAGAAAAACTTTACTTTGTGTGCTAGGTTGGTACAAAGAAACACATTTTTATAGTAAGATAAATTGTGTGGTAATATCTATTGTAAAGAGATCCACCAAAAAGACATTATGGTAACATAATCCACTGAGAGCTTTCAGGTAATATTCATGACTGACAATATTATACTATATCCATTACATTTTTCCATGTTTTAAATAGCCTTTAAAATATTTATATCAATACCATAGACATATATCATTGTAAGAAAGCAGTTGCTTATTTTAGTAGAGTTAAAAACCATATTTGATAAGAGTTTTAACATGATCACTGAGAATAAACGGGCCAAGGAAGGTGTGGTGGTAAAGACATTGCAGTCCCTTAAGAGATGTCAAATATTTCAAACTGATACTATATAGAAGAGGCTGAGGACATGTAAGGAATTTGGAAGACCACCTCTGTTGTACACTCAAGGATGTAGAGGACAAATTCCCTTCCAAACTGTCTTGGGGCCACCCCACTAGCACAGGGGCCCAGGAAGTGAGTTTACCCTGCTCAGCAAGGAAGATATTCAGAAATCATCACAGCAGTAATTTCAGGGACCAACTGTAGCATAAGCTGTCAACAGACTTTGGCACTATTTACATTGTGCTGGCTCTGCAGGAATGCAGGGTGCTCTAGTTAAGAGGTCATGCTGCCTTTCACCATCATCTCAATAAAAGGCCTCATATGCCAATCAAACTGGAGCAGGGTCTGAGGCTCTGCAGACTGCCCCTGACCAGGTGATAGGTGAAGCTCTGAAGGTGAAGCCAAAGTTCAAATGGAATTCTCAGAAATTAGTAGTTACCAAAAGGATGAACTGCTGGCCAAGAAAAGCTGCTGGCTACAGAGATAGCCAAAGGAAAAGAGAGCATTTGCCTGTGCTCTGCAAATGGCAAAGCCAAAGAGCAGAAATACCTAAGCATTTTGGAAATAGTCAAGGGTTTTCAATGCTACATGAGGAATTACAGGTGGAGTTGAGGGTCATATTTGTTCAACTGGGTTTCACATTTCCTCATCCCTAATCCATTCTTTATATTCCCCTATTACTGCCTTTTGCTAATGGAAGATTTACTCTCTGCTAGTGAATACTGGATGCATGTAACTTCTTTTGATGTTTTATAGGGGTTCACAGCCAATAGTTAACCTACAGTTTCAGGAAAGATTTTGAACATTCACTTTGAGGCAATGCTGGAATTATTAAGATTATGAAACACTTGGAAATGGACTAAATTAATTTTGCATGTGAAATGGACATGGTGTTTGAGGGGCCAGCAGTAAATGTTATGGATGGGATGTGAGGTGTCTCCCAGTAGTTCCTCTGTTGAAGCATAAGTTTTTGTCATTTGTCTCTGTGTCTTCTATTCTGTACCATTGGTTTACATTCTCCTTTGGTGCCAAGACCATGCCATTTTAATTACTATATCTCTGTAGTATAGTTTAAGGTCTGCTATTGCAAAGTCTCCTGCTTCACTCTTCTTGCTAAGAATTGCTTTGGCTATTCTGGGTCTTTTATTTTTTCCAAATAAATTTTATAATTGCTTTTTCCAGTTCTATAAAGAATGACATTGGGAATTTAATTGGAATAGCATTAAATCTGTTTAATGCTGCTGGTAGTATTGCCATTTTCATATTAGTGGAATCATCCTATGACCCAGCTATCCCATTCCTTGGTATTTATGCAAAAGAACTAAAATCAGTACACTACAGTGATACAGCCATATCAAAGTTTATGAAAGCACAATTCACTATATGCAGTTATGAAACTAGCCCAGATGATGTAAACAGATGAATGAATAAGGAAAATGTGATATATGTACACAATAAAGTTTTATTCATTTAAAAGAAATAATTAAATTGTGACATTTTCTGGTTAATGGGTGGAGGAAAAAAACATCATGCTAAGTGAAATAAGACAGTCTCAGAAATTCAAGAGTCAAATGATTTCTCTCATATGCAGAATATAGAGGAAAGTAATGGGGGAAATTGGGTTGGATATTATAAAGACATAGGGAAGATATGTGGAATAGAAGAAAAAGATCCACAGAAAGGGAGAAGGGATAGGAAAGGGTCATGAGTGTGTGGAAATGTACTACAGTGAATTCCACCTCTATGTACATCTATAAAACTCCAATTAAAAATAAATAAACAGAGGCTGGGGTTGGGGCTCAGTGGTAGATTGTTCACCTAGCCCATGTGAGGCCCTGGGTTTGATCCTCAGCACCAAATAAAAATAAATAAATGCAATAAAGGTATTGTGTGCAACTACAAAGAATACATAAATTTAATAAATAAATAAATAAACAGATGAGTATAAGGTAGACTAGTAGAATAGAACAGGAGAATCAGGGAAATGAGGAGGGGAGAGAGGGGATCCAGGGATTGTAATCAAGTAAATTAAGTTCTCTGTGTGTACAATTATATTAAAGTGAATCTTTATGTACAATTAAAAATCACCAATAAAGGCAAAGTAAGTAAAAAATACATAAATAAATTCAGAGATAAACAGTTACTGCCATTGGAAATGTAGCACATCAGGTAAATGCTGGGGACTAGGGGAGAGATGACTTCTGAAAGCTGCAGAAGAGACCTCTGAAAGGAGGATCTGCTAGTGCTCTTGGTATTGGGGGTTCTGAGCTGGATCTCACAGTGCCAGGATATGGACTTCTGGTAGGAATCTCTGCCTGGCCAAAGCAGGTATCCCTGAGGAGTTCAATGAATCCGGTTCTGAATATGACCTGTGATAAAACAGAAGGACCCAGTGACTGGTATTTACACACAGACTGCTAATTACACACAGAGGAAACTGTAAAAAAATTCTCATAAATTAATGAGGAACAAGTACAGAGGATTTATTTGAACTACAGAACACGTTGAGAGATAGAAAAAAAATTTGATTTTCATAAATTTGTCACCAGTGGCTTTTCTGTTCATTTTAGTGTACTACCAAAAACATCAATTAAAAAAAAAAACATCAAATTTACAATAGTATCAAACTATGTATATGCTTCAAAAGACTGGGACTCTCATTAGAATAAGATGCACTCTATGTCTGTATACATCTGTAAAAAACACCCTACTGTCATTGATAATTAAAAAGAACAAATTTTTTAAAAATATAAACTACTTAAGAGTAAATGTAACCTAAGAAGTGAACAATCTGTGCACTTAAAATTACAAAGTATTAACGAGTGAAATTGAGACAAAAAAAAATGGACTCAGGCCTCTGGATCTGAGTGCACACAGCTGGACCAGGCACTGAGGGGAAAGGGCCACCCAGGCTGGAGTTGCAGCTCCCCTGGTCTTTTTGGAGTCACTGAGCCAGGCAGAGAAGAGATGTGTAAAGAGCAAAAGAGACAATGGAGGAGATCAGAGCCCAGAACACATGATACACAATAGATTGGATTTTCCTACCTTCATACTTACTGTAAGGGGAGCATCTGAACCATTGTGAGAAGGGAATGTCCCCTTAAGTTTGTGATTGAAAGTGTGGGTTGTGTTAAAAGTGGATAAAACAAATTTTTAAAAAGAGAGTAAAATGATATTGTCTAGTCATTCATGAAGCACTACTAAGGCAGAAGGTGTTGCACTAAATGCCTGCATCAAAGAAGCAGAAAGACTAAGTGCAGACCCATGACAATAGAAAACAGACACCCACACATGTAAAAAGCAGTTGGAGAAAGAAATGATAAACATTAAATCAGAAATAAGCAATTAACACTAAATATCAACAGAAAATATCAAGAAACTAAAAGTTGTTTGTAAAAATAAAAACAAAATTAGCAAATCTTTAGCTATGCTAACAATAAAAAAGACCCAAATGAATAAAATATCAAAGAATAAAAAGAAGATCTTTTCACTAATGTTACAGAAATGCTAAGACCTATTAGCAACTCGTATAAACAAACACATACCAATATACTGGAAAATCTACACAAAAGGAATTAATTTGGGACAGATGTAACACACCAGAACTGAATTATGAGAACATAAAAGACTCAGACATCAATATGACCAATAAATTTGAATCAGAATAAAAGATTCCCCGCAAAGAAACCTCCAGCAGATCATGCCTTCACTACTCTTTTACAAAACCTTCAAAAAGCAGAGACACCAAGTCTCCTGAAACCACTCCAGGGAACTGAAATGAACTTCAACTCCTCAAGTCACGTTCCACAAAACCATCATTTTCCTAATATAAGATCCAGAAAACTACACAAAAACCACAAAAAAAGAGGATTATAGACCCATATCCTTGAACAAGACATATACAAGCATAATCAGCAACACCTAGAAAACCAAATCCAATGGCACATGAAATATATGGAATCTACCCCAGGAACCAACAAAACCCAACAGAGAATGATTGACAAATCACACACTATTTAATAGAACAAAGGACCAAGATGGCTATAGGTTGATATATGGACTTTTAAAAATGCTGATATAAATATATAATGGAAACTTATTCATTCACTAAAAGAGTAAAATAGTAATAAATGCTATAATGTGAACCAATTGTGAAAATATCAGGCTGAGTGAAGTCATAAAAACAATCGCACACTGAATGATGTACTTATACAAAATCTCCCTGACATAAATTCAAACATGGAGATTATACTTAGTGGCTTCAAATGACAGTAAGTAAAGATAAATTGGGACAATAGATAGATGTTTCATTAAGACTGAAACAAATACTTGGGAATAAGATGTAGTTGGATGTTGTACAATAGCATATTTTTGTACATAAAACTGAATTGATAATTACAAATTGTCACAAAGGCTAAATTCATGACAAGTGCCTTGCATCTCCATGACAAGAAATTTTGCAACTAAACTGAAGATAGTGTTAGATATTTCCCACTTAACAGGTTGGGGAGTGAGTGAGAGTTGCCCACCACCCTTGATGTAAACTGATCCCCATAAACACCCCTAACTCACACTGAGGTCAAGGAGGGCAGAGATGAAAACACACAGAGAAACATCAGTCTCTCCCCAGTGTTACTCATTCCTCAATAATGACTTAGAGTGATGTCTAGCAGAGGAGTTTCTAAGTGTCATGCACTGTCCATGCTGGTACATGGCCAAGTCCTCTCTCCTGGGCTCAGGAGGGCTGCTGCCTGGTGGTGTGCTCAGGCCTCCTGCTGTCTCTGCAGGCTGAGCTCTGGGCTCCCTGAGGCCCTGTTCCCACTGGCCAGGCACCAGGTTCACATAAAGCAGAGGTGACCAAGCTCCCCACATCCTACATAGCATGTGCTGACTTCCCAGATGCCCCCTGACTGCAGACACAGTGGAAGGGAGAAGCCAAGGAGAGACTCAGTTCTGCTTCCTTGTGGAGAACAGGATACACTCAGGAGTGAATTCTTGGCATTATACTCCAAAGGCATCTGAGCCTCATCTTTATCCTGCTCAGCAATCTGCAATCTCATCCAGATTATCATCTAGCCCAGAAAGTTAATTCTGCATAGAATAACTGGCACACAGAAGTCTTGTAAACACTGTAGTTTTTGAGATGATTTCTTTTCTTCACTGATAGTGTACTTGGAGTGTGGTGTAGATCTGCACAGTGTTTGCAAGTACCACATGTGATAGTTCTTCATGCTGCCTTTTGTGCGTTAAAATTCTTTTTTTCAATTCACATTTACTTACCACACACACAAATGCACAAACTTATCTGGACAAATTTGAGAGATGACAGAGAAATATATCCAGATTAAGGCAACAGGGACCAAGTTCCAAACATATTGCAGGTGACAGGGAGGTAGATGAATGAATTCATTTATACAAAGTACATATTTACATGTTTTTCAGTAGCTGTGGGAAATAAAAATATCTAATATTGTATACAATTTTCTTTGAAACCTTTTTAATTTATCAACCTTACCTTTTTGTCCTGATCACAAATCCATTCTCTTTTTCAACAATTTTCACACTTTATACTAAAGGTATATCAGATGTGATGAGTATGTGTGTCCATTGGTAGAAATATAAAAAAGACAGTTGTGCAGTCTTTGCAAGTACATTAAGAAGGTCAGGATATAATAAAGTACTCCTCTGCATTCCTCAGTGGCTTATCAATAGCACTACTATAATTACTAATATAGAAAGATATAATTTAAAAAATAATAAATTCCTGTATCTTACAACTCAAGAAATTCTTGCATATTTACATGCAATCTGTGTGCCATGCCTTTCCTCATGTTAATTCAAGAGAATTACCAAAAGGGAAAGCTCCCAGCTGTCCCTACTTTAGGAGAAAAACACTTGAAGCCGTCCCTCTTATACTTCTGGCATTAAACCCATGCTAACTTCTCCTACTTCTGTTCCTGATGCTCATGCTACCTGACATTTGCTTCATTTATGTCCCCATATTTTGGATTTTATTAGAAATTTTTTAATAATCATTTCACCCCTTAAAGGAAGATGTAGTTCTGAACACTCTAAAATTATTGAGGTCAAGGTACACAAACTAAAGTTTATTTCTAATGTTAAAGAATCTAGGTTCTAAAGTACTCATATTTTGTAGTCCTACAGGAATACTTTGAGTGCCTATGAATGTTAGGTAGTGATGCATAAATTTATTGTATCACATCCATAATCTTAACTTTTCTATGAGACTGATCCATGAAAACAGTAAGTTTAATTCAAAGAAGTTTTTAAGATGTAATTAAATCACATAAGCAAAAAAGGACATCAATTAAGATGATATAATTCAATCTACTTCAGCATCCCAAGGTCAGGGGCGACGAATGGGTCTTTGGGGCAGTGGCCCAACACGCCTTTGCACAAACAAGCCCTCAGACTTGGAGAAGGATGGGGAAAATTCTGACAGAGCTGTGCCTAAATGCCTCTCACCCAGCCAGGGTGGTAACTCAAGTCATGTGTGAGGATGGCCTCCCACACTCCTTGATATCTTTTGCAACCCATTGTTCATTCAATAGCATATTATTTAGTCTCCATGTGTTGAAGTAGCTTTTATTTTATATTTTGTCATTGATTTCTAATTTTATTCCATTGTGAGCTGATAGAATTTAGAGTCATATATCCACTTTTTTGGATTTGCTAACAGTTGCTCTGTGGCATAATATATAGTCTATTTTAGAAAAGGATCTGTGTGCTTCTGAGAACAAAGTGTATTCGCTCCTTGATGAATAATATATTCTATATATGTTAATTAAGTCTAAGTTATTTATTATATTATTGAATTCTATAGTTTCTTTGTTCAGCTTTTGTTTGAAAGATCTATCCAGTGGTGAAAGAGATGTGTTGGAGTCACCCAGTATTATTGTGGGTGATCAACTTCTTATGATTGCCCTTTCAATAGTCATATAATCTAATACCTCTATATTATCACATCCTACCTCATAAACATCTCAGCCAAACCCCACCCTATCTTCTACCATTAGAAACTGTAAACAATTCCACAAAACTATTGACTATATGGTATAAGATAACCAAACTCATCATTTATGATTATAGTGAAAAAACTGTTAATATAAAAATAGAAGCTTACTGATCTATGGCTGCACATTGGGTACATTGAGCACTGTAATATTGATCTACCCCTTAAAGGTGGGGTATTGGTAACAAATAGAGACATAAGACAATAGGGCAGAAGCTGTAATATATCAGATCTGTACTGCAAGAGAGGAAGTCACATAGACATCATGAAAAAACAAGGGAGGAAAGTGCCTCAAACAAACCAAGAGACTACAATAGAATCCATAGGTAGCACCATAGATGATGTATAAGAGAAGAAACTTGGAATATACATAACTAAATTGATCTGGGAATTAAAGAACAACCAAGTGAGCAGATATAGGCAAACATCGATTACTCTAGCAAAGAGATAAGAGCGCAAATACATGCAACCATCAATCACACCAACAAAGAGATAAGAGAGAAAATAAGGTAGCCAGAGATTACTTCAAGAAAGAGATAGAGATTCTGAAAAACAAACAAACAAATAAACAGAAACCCTTGAAATTAAAAAAAACAATAAGCCAAATTAAAAAAAAAAAAAAACTCAATAGAGAGCATCAACAACAGACTAGATCACTTGGAAGACAGAACCTCAGACAATAAAGAAAAAATATACAATCTTGAAAAGTTGGCCTCACAGTGAAGATGGTAGAAAAATCATGAACAGAATATCCAAGAATTATGAGATACCATCTAAAGACCAAATTTAAGATTTATTGAGAGAGGAAGGTTCAGAGATTCAAATAAAATGAATGCACAATCTCTTCAATGAAATAATATCAGAAAATTTCCCAAGCATAAAAATGAATTGGAAAATCAAATACAATTGACCAAATGTACAAAATTACAACATATCTACACTAAGACCATTACAATGAAAATGCCCAGCCTACAGAATAAGGAAAGAATTTTAAAGGCCGCAAGAGAAAAAAAATGAAATTACATATAAGGAAGACCAATTCAGATCTCAGCAGATTTTTCAACCCTGATCCTCAAAGCCAGGAGATCCTGGAACAATATATTACCAGTTTTTAACTTGATTTAGTTTCTCCTTTGATTGGCTTTTTCTTTAGTGTATTTCTGCCCTATGCTGGTTTTCACTTTTTAAAATTTCATCCTCATGGTATATTTTGCTAAGAATATTCTGTAATGCAGGCTTTCTAGTTGTGTATTATTTTAGTTTTTGTTTATCATGGGAGGTTTTTATTTTATATTCAAATCTGAAGCTTAATGTTTGTGGATATAAGATTCATGGTTGGCACCCATTTTCTTTTGGAGTTGGTATATGTGGTTCCAGGAACTCCTAGCATTGAGGCTGTGGGTTGAGAAATCAAATGAGATCCAAAATTGTTTCCCCCATAGGTAATCTCATAATTTTCTCTTATGGCCTTTAAAATTTCATCCCAATTCTCCATGTTAGGTATTTGTGCATTCATGTGGGTCTGTTGTAATTTTATTCATTTGGGGATCCTGAAAGACTCTTGTATTTTACTTTCCATTTCATTTCTCAGTTTGGGGAAATTTTCTGGTATTATTTCACTGAAAAGATCATGCATTCCTTTGATTTGTATATCTATGCCTTCTTTTATACTTGTAAATCTTACATTTTGTTTTTTTCACATTGTCCCATAATTCTTGGAATTTCTGTTTATGGTTTCTTACCACCATCTCTTTGTGGCCAACTCTATTTTCAAGATTATAGAATTTCTGTTTGATTTCATTTCATAATCTCTCTTTATTGAAGTGATATTTTACCTCCTGGAATTTGTCTCTAATTTCACTCTTTCCATCATACTTCATCTGACATCAGCTTAACTGAACACATTCTGAACTTCTTCTCTGATATTTCTTCCACTGTGTCGTCAATGGATTCTGTTTTTCTAGCATCCTTCTTTCTCTGGGACACTTTGTTCACTTGTTTTTTCATGTGGTTCATGTGGATTCTCATACTGTAATGTGGATGTGAGGCAGCACAGTTTTGACCCTATAACTTACATTATCCCCTAAAGTTTTTAGTATCTCATCTTTAAGAAGGAGATCAATATTAACAGCACCCAATGCAAGCGCTATCTAGGCTTAAACCTAATAGCTCTTAATAAATGGCCACAGATTTGTCACAATAAACAGAAATGGTGTGATCAATTGTAGTTTACAATATAAAAAGTATATTTGCAAAATGATTTACACCTCATTAGCAGAGAGACTCTGTTTATGAGACTGTGTGAATGTCATTAATAAACTTCCCTTTTGATTCAAATCCTCCACTGTTTGCTTTTCCTTGGGCTCACACACTTTCCCAGCTGTCTCATCCAAGCATCCTGTACCTGTTTGTTCTTCATTGTGTAGATGAGAGGGTTCAACAGGGGTGTGACCACAGTGTAGTAAAAGGTGAAAAACTTGCCGTTCTTTGAAGCAAAGTTGCTCTTAGGGTCAGTGTACACCATGGCCACTGTCCAATAAAACATGAAGACCATGAGGAGGTGGGAGCAGCTGGTGGAAATGACTCTCATCCTTCCCTCCTCTGACTTCATGTTCCTGACAGCCTGAGCAATGCAGCCATAGGAAGCCAGGATCAGCCCCACAGGAACCATGGTGAAGATGACAGACATGATGGTAAAGTGGGTGGGGCACCACTTCCTTGGCCTCAAGTAACTTAAGGAACCAAGCTTAGCAACCCCATCACTGCTCTTACCTGATGACTGGCTACAACAACCACTGCAGAAGAAAGATGGTGCCAGGGTCCTTCCAGAACCAAGAGCTGACATTCCCAGAACTGGTGAAATTGAAATCACTATAACTGCTGCTTGATTTTACCCCATATATGTCTATCATCATAATTCTCAAAAATCAACTAGGAATAAAGTATAAATATAAAGATATTACCATTCCTGAGAAATCGAGATGGACCAGAGGCATGGACACATGCCTATAATCCCAGAGCTCAGCGGGCTGAGGCAGGATGATGGTGAGTTCAAATCCAGCCTCAGCAAATTTTTGAGGGCTAAGCAATCCAGTGAGTCCCTGTCTCCAAACAAAAAATAAAAAAGGGCTGGGAATGTGGTTCAGTGGTTAAGTGCACCTGGGTCCAATCCCCAGTACCAAAACAGAGAGAGAGACAGAGAGAGAAAGAGATATTAATGGGGAGGGGGGATGAACCAAGTGAGAGGTTTATGAAATTGGTATTATTTAAACATTTTCTACTTGGAAAGGTGGAAAAGGTTTGGCAGAGGCATTGGTTAAATACACTAACTGGGACACAGAACTAAGCACCAGAATACTGATTTTTTTTTTTTTTTTTTGTCTTCCCAGAAATGTAAATATCTTCCAAAGAAATCAGGAACATGATAGGCACAGGACACAAAACTTGTGTTACATGAAAGGGAATTGGCATTGTTCATTTGGAAATTAGCCTTCAAATGTGGCCAAATAGTGTAAAATCTTATGGAACATTCTAGAAACCTATCACTGTTCTTCAGTAATTGATTCTCATGAGCCTGGTGCTTTGCTCTAATCTGTGGACATACTGTGAACAAAAGATGAAATACTTGCTTTGGTGCAGCACAGAAGTCCATGGAGAAAGTAAGTACATTGATGAACAAATAAATTGTAAAGGTCCCATTTTTTCAAACAATGTGTTCTACAAAAGCAAACAAGTCTGGCTGTCATAACTGCAGATGGTGGTGAAGGGGTTGAGAAGCGGAGATGGCCAAGTGCTGCTGCAGGGAGGACTGGAAGCCAAGCCTGAGAGCCCACCAGGGAGGGCAAGGGGGCAGAAGCAGAGGCCCCAGGCCCACAGCTGAACTCACCCCTCTACTGGGGCGCCCATCAAGTCCCAGGACTGACCCGCACCAAGTTGCATTAGGAGTTCCCCGCCTCCTCCTTGTTACCCATCCCCCGAGTCTTAAGTGACCACTTATTTAGGCTAACTCTGGCACTGGACTCCGGCACTGGACAAGAGCTTGCAGGTTATCTGCTTGGATTTGTCTTTTCAAATGACACCTACAGGTTTTGGTTCTTCATACAAAAGGAAAAAAAAAGTTCAGGTCAATGATATTATGTGTTTACTTTTTAAATTTTTATTGAGTTACATTCGCAAAAGATTGTATGCTTTTTGTATAAATAAATTTTGTGAATACTACAAATAAAGACACATTAAAAAGAAGCAATAAAATCAACTGTAATCCCACTGTAACTTCAATAAAATATATACTATGGAGGCTTGATTTCTTATTTTCATAATACATTTTATTAGATGTGATGTGTAAATACACATCGCTGTTTTTCATAAAGGATGCCAGATATGGATTAGAATCCCAAGTTCATGAGTATTACATTGTGTATGCAGCCTCACGTCTTTAAACTCCTTCATAAGTGTCAATCCTTGAGTGTGATTGAGGGCTTTATACTACTTGACCTTAGTGCCAGACTTTGTGTAATGATTTTAATCCTATTTTGGATGTGTTTTCTATTCATGTTTTTCTTATCTAGGCACTGAGAAAAATATCTGTGTAAATAATTCCCCCATTCTTGCCATGAGTGCATTTTTATGAGAACATCCCATCTCTTTCCAAACCCTATATTTACAGAGCTTCCAAGCATGGATGGGGGTTGCCCTCCCCACCCACCCCCCCCATGTGCAGGGCTGATTTTTACCTAACTCATCACACCACTAATAAATAACCTCTGTATCTCCTCTCTGTAATTCAGAACTAAGGTAGTAAGGCCCTAGTGTGCATGTGATTTACATTGTCATCACAAATCTATTATTTTTTATTCACGATCATCTGGAAATTCTTCCTCACTAAAATAAAATATTTAAGATTCTATTTAAATTTATGTAGTTTTATTTTTCTAAAGACTATGTAAGTTAATAGTACTCCTTCCCTGATAATAGGAATTAACTTTTGAGCTTATACCTATATTTAAACATGCTTTAGCTTATTTGATATTTTAGCCTTCATGTTTAGCCTTGGGTTTTTATATGAACAACACAAATCCCCAATTAAAAGCATTTAATATTGTTTACCATTCTTTCTTCTTCTATGTGATTTTTTTCTTTCTTCATTTTTATTGGTATTTCATTCATTACCTTTTTTATACTTTAGGTAAATTTTTACTAAGACATTTGTGTCCTTGTTTTCTTATATTATTTTCTGCACTAAAGCTTAAATCAATTGGATTTTGAAATGTTGAAAATGAAATGTAAATGCAATTCCTAACTTATTAAGTGTTCAGAGTACTTCACTGAGACCCCTCTCTCATCTCACTGAAACAATGGCCATTTTGCACAGGTATTTTCCAAAAGCCACCATTGTCCAGGTTAAGTCCCCAGACTACCTCATCTGCTGAGGGAGAATCTGCCCTGCTCCTGCCTCCCTCTGGAATTGTCAGATTTGGGCTCAAGAACACCTCAGCTGTTACATCAATTTATACTACATTAAAAAAACGTGCATTTCAGTTCTAACTAGCTATAGTTTTACTACGACTAATTGTGATTTTTATGATCACATGTAAAGGGAAGAAATGTGTGATGGTTAATCACTAGGCTTGCTTGACAGTGATGCTTCACTAAATGATCCTCCACCTCACTTCATACCTCTCAATATGAGGTGTTTTAAGTTCACTGCTGTGGTGTGGGAAATGAAAATGTGCTAAGAGATTTCTGCAACATTAGTGAAAACAGGTTTTTTTTTTTTGCGTGTGTGTGTGTGTGTGTGCTGTAGCATGAAAATTCTACAACACAAACATGATATTCTTGAGGTTGGTAATTTGTGTGTTTTTAATATATTCTGCTCCACAGTTGCACATACCTTCAATCCCATTCAAGTCTGAGACCTGTTATTCCTTCTGAGCCTTTTCTAGTTTTATTTATTCTATTTTCATATCTATTTCTATCTAACAAAATCAGCAGCTTACCAGTTAGGAAGCAGGTCATCAACAGAGCTGGGGAAAGTAGGGTCCAGGCCAGGCATCACCTGCAGACCTACCTGTCTTGGGACTTTTCTCAGCCCTGAGTAACTCTGTATTTAAATAGGAGGATTGCACAGACAATAGCAGCTGGGAAGAAAATGGACAACAACTTTTTTTCCATAAATAAAGAAACTTATTAGAAGAAACTGTCTCTAGGGCATTGTTCCTCACAGTAATTAATGGCCAGTCTCAAGATGTGGCAAAGTTGAAAGAACAAAAATAAAATAAAATGAATTAAATGTTTCCCTTGCGTTCAGTGAATAAATTCCCTACTTCTTTAACTGTTTTCACTTGACTGTTTAAATTCATTGCCATGAACACTGATCATTTGGTTTAGTGATTATATGTTCTAAAGTTTGCAAGAGGGCATGGTTTTTAATCATGACATCAGGTTCACTGAGTGCCTGCTGCAACCCACCCTGCAACAGCTGTGAAGACAGAACATGCCGCAGTCTGGCTGGGCCCAAATAACCAAGCCGCCACAAAGCCTTGTAGATTCAAACAGCAACTCTTTATTCCCCAATTCTCACTGTCACTGCACACACCACATGGGGACACACTCCCTCCACTGGGCTCCCTCCAATCTACCCGAACCCCTGGAGAACTCACGGGAACTCCAAAGTAGCAGGTGCCAGAAGCATCAAGAGCCACCCTATTGCTGGCAGTAAAGGTCAAATATACAATTCAATCAATCCAGCATCACAGCAATTATATATAGCTTAACTCAAATCATCATCTCAATGGTTCACTGGCATCACCTTACAACCATTCCCTCTGGCAAATGCCAGGCATCATTCTGACTGGGCTGTGGCTCTCAACAAGAACAGAGACAGGAGAAAGTCAAAAAAAGCCAAACAGCTCTGTTGCCTGTCTGACCTCAATTGCAAGTATTATTCCAAAACTAAAAACAGAGATATTGGACAATTCAAACAAAAGTTACATCAGACAGAAACACATTTTAATATGAGGCTTGGGATGCTTAATGACAAAGTAGAAGATAAAGACAAAGAAGTTCTTCCTAGGCATAAATAATGGACAACCTATGCAGACAGTTAAATTTACTTTTAGATATCCTTTGAAGCCATTAAAATATAGGAGTATTACTCTGCATTAAAAAATGACAAAATCATAGAATTTGCAGGGAAATGGATGGCATTAGAGCAGATTATGCTAAGTGAAGCTAGCCAATCCCTAAAAAACAAATGCCAAATGTCTTCTTTGATATAAGGAGAGTAACTAAGATCAGAGTAGGGACGAAGAGCAGGAGAAGAAGATTAACATTTAACAGGGATGAGAGGTGGGAGGGAAAGGGAGAGAGAAGGGAAATTGCATGGGAATGGAAGGAGACCCTCAGGGTTATACAGTGGAGGGGGTAGAGAGAGAGGAGGGGAGGGGAGGGGAGAGGTGGGGAGGGGGGATGGTGGAGGATGGGAAAGGCAGAGGAGCACAACAGACACTAGTATGGCAATATGTAAATCAATGGATGTGTAACTGATGTGATTCTGCAATCTGTGTATGGGGTGAAGGTGGGAGTTCATAACCCACTTGAATCAAAGTGTGGAATATGATATGTCAAGAAATTTGTAATGTTTTGAACAACCAACAATAAAAAATTAAAAAAAAAATAAAATAAAATAAAAATATTGACTTCTTGATTTGTTTTGTAGAAATTTTGTTATTATTCTGTAGAGATGATACTTGTTTTGCATGTTTATTTTGTATCCTATTTCTTATTGAATTCATTTAATATTTCTAAAAGTTTTTGGTGGAGTCCATCAATTATCCTGGGAATCATCCATAACATAGCAGATGTAGGAGGCACAAACTGATTTCAAAAAAACAATTCTGAATATAGACCTTGATGGCTTGGAATAAAAAAAAATTCTCATTTTAAGTATAAGATATTTCAGTGTAGGCAACATCATAATCAAATTTTAAAAAGTTGAAGGAAATGTGAGAATAAAGTCAACAACAGCATGATTGTGAGAGACCAAACTTGCATGTGATTGATCACTCCTTGGCTGGGCAATTGAGGTGTCCAGCAGCAGCCATGCCAGACCACCCCACCCTTTTGGGTTCAAGGGATGGTGTCTTCCTACAGCCCCATGGGTGGAGTTATGCTCACCTGTTTCTTTGCAATATAAGCCCTTGCCCTGTTTGGGATAGAATGTTCCATGGAAGTGCCTTTATGTGTCCCCTTATCTTACTGTGCCCTTGGGTATGGCCTACCCAGGTGTCAGTCAACCTGCTGACAGTGGACATCATGAAGCTAGACTCAGACCTCTGAAACTTGACCCCTTGCCTCATTTGAATAGCTTCTTCTCAATAAAAGTGGTCAGTGCATGCATTCTCTCTCTCTCTCTCTCTCTCTCTCTCTCTCTCTCCTTCTGTGGACCCTTAAGGTCAGAGGAGCCATCACAGTGACCCCAGTGAAAAAGGTATTTGTGCTCTTGTGTGGTTATTTCGCACAGCCCAGTTAGCCCAGTTCCCCTAGAGTGACCCATGAGTGATTTAGTCACAAACAAAACCCGGCAATTGATATCCCTGTGTGGATCAAAAGGTTTAAGTGCTTAAGCCCCTGGGACAAAACCCACACATGATAGAATATTATAATCAGAATTGATAATAAAAATCATTTTCTTTAAAGAAAAATGTAATATTTGATGATATTATTGTGAAATAGAACTCAAATGTTATGTATAAGGTATCCAAGGAGAAATATAAAACAAAAATTGAAGCTAACATTGTAAGTCTGCAAACTTGGGGTTTCAAATAAAAAAGAAAATTATGTCAAGAATAACTTAAATGTATAAACTGCTGCAGATGTTTAACAATTTGAAAAAGACACTTAAAATATTGAGTAAAATAAGACAAAATTCAAAATATTAAAAGAGAAATAATTAATTTGTAAGACAAAAAAATTTAAGGTAAAATATAATTAATACATTTGAAAATATAAGTGAATAGAAAGAATTTCAATCAAAAGTATTATTCAAAATTCTAAACCACACAGCTTGCCTCAGGATACATTGGCAGGCCACAGTTTGTGAGCTCACATTAGAGTTCTTTGTAGTAAACCATGCCAAACTGAATGAAATTCTTGCTGAATCTTGGTTTGGATTTCATTGAGATTTGGGACATTTAGTAGATGTCTATCACTCTTTGGCTTTAGATCCTGCCAGAGGTCCTGAGGCACAAGAACAGCTCCCCCAGGTGCTATGGACCTCCTGCCACTGGTACTCTTGAGACAGGGTCTTGCTAAGTTGCTCAGGTCCATGCTTAGTTGCCCAGATTTGCCATAAACTTGTGATCCTCCTGCCTCATCCTCACACTGAAATTACAGGCACGTGCCAACCTGCCCAGCCTTCCCCCAATGTTTAAGTGGAACACCAGGGCAGGAACTCAGCTTGTGGAATTCACAAGTTAGCTTGTAGGACTAGAAAAATTGAACCTCAGCATCTTTCTCATTTAACACTGGTCAAAAAAAGCAACCATGGAGACACAGAAAGTCAGAAAATTTTGAACATAATATAAATGTTTATTATTCTAACATTGAATACAACAAAAATAGAAATAAAATTACAGAAATGCAAAATTACAGAGATGCAAAATTCCTCAATAAAATACTGACAAACCAAACTCAAGAACACACTTAAAATATTGTACACTATGATCAAATGGAATTTGTCCCAGGGAATATCATTTACTATTGTGTTCAACACATCTACACATTTACACAATGAATGTGATATGTCACATTAAAAGAAAAGATAAAAGTTATATAATTATTTCAACAGCATATAAAATTACTTGACAAACTCAACATCTCTTCATGATAAAAATAAAGCTCACAAATTAAGGGTAGAGAGTACGTATTTCAACACAATAAGGGTCATATGTGACAAACCTTCAACTAACATCATACTGAATGGGGAAATCTGAAAGCTTTACTCTAAGACATAGAAGAAGACCAGGATGACCACTCTCGTGAATTTTCTTTAGTACACTACTTTAAGATCTATCCAGAGAATTAGATATTAGAAAGAAATAAGAAGCATGCAAATTGAGGAGAAGAAGATCAGTTATTATCATATGATAATGATGATATCATTTTATAGAGAAAAAGATCTAAAAACTCCACCAAAAACTGTTGGAAATAATAAACAAATTCAAGAAGTAATATGATACAAAATAAATACACAAAACAAGTATCATCTCTACAGAGTAATAGCAAAATTTCTACAAAACAAATAAAGAAGTCAATATATTTTAATGGCTTCAAAAGATATCTAGAAATAAATTTAATCAGGAGGTTAAAAAATCTAGATTGAAAAGTATAAAATATTCATAAAGAAATCACAAAAATAAATGAAAGTTATACTATGTTCATGAATTGAAATAATGAATATTGTTAAAATATTCTTACTACTCAATGCAAACCTCATTAAAACTCAAGATCTTCTTCATAAATAGAAAAAAAATTCTAAAACTAGAATGGAATCACAGAATATCCTCAATACCAAACCTAATCCTGAGAAAAAGGAGCAAAATTAGAGATATTCATTCTGTCTGACTTTCAAATCTACCACAAATCCATAGAAATAAATCCATGAAATTACAACTAAATTATTTTTAACAATGTTGCCAATAACACACATTGGGCAAAGGACCAAAATTACAAATTCACATTTACAAAAGAATTAAACCAGGCCTCTGTCTTTCATGGTACTCAAAAATCAACTCTAAATGATTTAAGATGTAAATGTGAGAACATGGTCTGCACCATACACAGTACCTTCTTTAGGCAGTTGCTTGAGCTTCATAGGAAGAACCTGGTGAATGTTTAACATGGAGAATTGTTATTAGTGCTGATAGAGAAACACACAGCCACTTTATTTGCCAGCAGCACCCAGGAATTGCTGACCATGCTCTGCCTTCCCCAGAGCCTCTGAGATCCTACTCTTCTTATTTCCTCCTAGTACAGACTGACAATCCAGGGCCTCAGGGTCTCTGCCTAACATCACACAAGTGACTCAAGAGAGGGCCATTTCCCCCCAGGGTGCAGCAGAGCACCTCAGTGCCCTTGGAACACAGTGTCCTCCCTCTGCCATGGACAGCTCAGATCTGGTCCACCCACTTTGTGTGTCATCAGGGAAACATGAACATGATCAGGAGACTTGCTTCCAGCATTGCTA
Source organism: Marmota flaviventris (assembly GCF_047511675.1). NCBI lineage: Eukaryota > Metazoa > Chordata > Mammalia > Rodentia > Sciuridae > Marmota > Marmota flaviventris. The sequence goes on from NC_092502.1 coordinate 7,581,039, forward strand.
TGACCCCATAATTGACCCCCATGTGAAGCAAGGACAGTCCTCCTTCCTCTGCAACGTTGCAGACTTGGGACATCTAATGCAGCTTCCTACCACCATCTGAAGCATAAGAAGGAATATATACTCCTATGTCCATGAATAATCTGAAATAAAAACACATTACTTAAGATGTTGCAATAAATAAGTGCTATATGCATGTTTTTAAATGAAAACACATTTCTCCTCTCCAGGAAAACAAATGATAGAGAAACATGGAGAAATGTCATTAGACCTAACAGAACACCTCAACAGCAGGTAAGCAAGCCCTGCACAGCCCACACGACAGGGAGGGGGACCCAAGATGGCGAGTTAGAGGGAGGCTGCAGTCTGTGTTGCTCTGTGACCTGCAATTCTAGTAGTGGTATACAGTTTCTCTGCTAGTTATTAGAGGACCTCCAAAAGCTGCTTGTGCAGCAATCCTGGCCACTGTTCCCGCGCAGGTCTCCAGGCCTTAGTTCAGTGCAGGACTCCCAGCTGCTCGCCCACACAGGACCTCCAGCTGCTGTGCACAGGTGGGACCACTGGCATCAGCACGCACACAGATAGGGCTTCCAGAGGCACTCCTATGTGGACCCCCATCTACTTAGGGGATCAACTGTAATCCTCAAACTAACCACTTACAAAATAACAAGAAAATATTCAGAAAATGAGAGAAGAAAGGAATCGAGACAGTGCACTCCCAAATAAACATCAACTACCCACAGAAAAGGAAGTAGAGGGGTTAAAAGAACCAAAAGTACATAAAACATTAAGACAGCCTAAACAATCTTGGAAACCGATGAAGTTGTGGGATGACTTGATTTTAAAAGTTATGACTGAATTATGACAACCAATCAGTATGGACAGAACAAATAGTCCCGATTCAGTAAATAGGCAAATGATCAGATCAGACAGTTCTCAAAGGAAGAACTACAAACAGCCAATAAGTACATGAAAAAATGCTTCCAATCTTTAGCCATCTGGGAAATGTAAATCACTTACCCCAGTCAGAATGACTATTAAAAAATTAATACAACAAATAAAAACAGAACCCTTACACATAGCTGGTGGGAATCTCAACTAGTATAGTCATTATGGAAACAGTACAAAGTTTCCCCAAAAAAACAAAAATAGAAGTGCCATATAATCCATCTATACCACTTCTGAGGATGTACCTGAAAGAAATTAAATCAACATACAAAAGAGACACCGCATGCCCATGTTTATAGCAACACCAGGCTAGGTGCCCCTCAACCAACGAATGAGTGAGGGAAATGTGATGTAAATACACAATGGAGTGTTACCACTCATAGGGCATTTACAATCACTATTTATTTTTCTTTCAGCCATTAAGAAGAATCAAATCATGTTCAGGAACATGAATGGAACTAGAGATCCTCATATTAAGTTAGACACATTTTTTTCTGATATATGGAAATAACAAACAAAAGAAAGAGGACATGGAAATCTGAAAGCAGAGAGGGACTAGTAGGGAAAGGAGAGTGGATGGAGAGGATTGGAGTGAGGGGTGGAGGGGGAGGGAAAGAAAGGATAGTAAGGAGGATGGGTACAATCAAAGCTTGATACATGCATGTATGGGAATGTCACAGTGAAATCCATGATTCTGCACCAGTAATGAGTTAATATTTATAATAAAGAGGCAGTACGGTACTTGCATGAGGATCTACATATAGACCAAAGGAATAGAGCTGAGAGCCTGAAAGAAACTTGACACCTAGGGTCCATTGAATTTGGCACACTATTTCCACAGCCTGCCAAGATCATTCAAGGGGAAAAGAACCATTACTGAAAACAAATGGTGCTGGGAAAATATATCCACAATCTAAAATCAAAATTGGACTTTACATGATGTACAAAAATTAGTTCAAAAAATCCAAGACTGAGACGGAAGAGTAAAAACTATGAAACTCGTTAAAGAAAATATAAGGGATAGCTTCGTACATTGGATTTAACAATGATTTCTAAACTATGACACCAAAATCACAAGTAACAAAAGAAAAAGGAGATCAGCTGGACTATGTTAAAATTAAGAATTTTGTCCATCAAAGAATACCATCAACAGGGAGAAGATTCCAAAGAACAGGATAAATCAAGTCATTTATCTAATAAGAGATTAATGTTGCTGGCACACCTGTGATCCAGCTACTCCGGAGGCTGAGGCAGGAGGATTTCCAGCTCCAGACCAGCATGGACAACTTAGAGACCCCGTCTAGAAGAAAGAAACAAAAAACCACAGGGAGATACCATTTCACACCTACTAAGATGGCCTTAATTTTTTTTTTAAATGGAAAACCTGTGTTGAGAGCAATTGGAGTCCTTGTGTTCGCCTGGTGCTGGTGAGACACAGCAGGCACCCCGTGGGATGTTGGCAGAGTCTCAGACAGTTACACAAGGGATGGGAGAAAGATGGCGTGGGGTTTCTCTGCACTCGTCCCCTCAAGAAAGCATGAACTGGAACCACTGTCCATGCACACAGCTCTGTGCAGTATCAGGGAGGTGCAAACCGGATCACATGAGATGGGCCCTCAGACGTCAGAATGGCCAACAGCAAAAGATGACATGGTATTGGTGAGGAGGCTGAGAAGGGAGACCCTTCAACACTATTGGTGGGAATGTAGACTACTTCAGGCAGAATAATGCAACTACGTATGGAATCTCCTCAACACAAACTACAAACACAGATTCCCATTGATGTGTAGTTATCAAAAAAAATTAAATCAGTATGACAAAAAGATATCTATGCCTCATGTTCGATGCAGCACAACACACAATAGCCAAGATAAGGAATCACCGAAGAGTCCATCAACAGATGAGCGGATAAAGAAAATGTGGAATACATACAGATGGACACACCATTCAGATTTTGATAAGTAAGGAATTTTGCCATTAGTAAGGAATTTTGCCATTAGCAACAGCAGAGATAGATTGGAAAACATTACGATCAGTAAAATAGAGCACACACAGAAAGACAGAGGCTGCATGTTCCCACTCACTCACGTGTATGATTGGAAACAAACCCACAAAGCAGAGAGCAGGAGGAAAGGGACTTGGGCAGCTGCAGCTGAAAGCCCCAGCTAGGAGCAACAAGGGCTGCTGCACTGTCTTTGAGATGCTCTGGACAGGGTGGTGAATGGAGTGAATAATGATATTTCAAAATCACTGAGGGCACATTTCAAGTGCGCTGGCTACAAAATGTGATAGGCATGTGAGTGATGAGGTGCTCATTAGCTCCATCTAATTTTTCCACCTTGAAGTACTCCATGTGGTAGTACTCATGAGTCACAGCACCCTTTTGTACCACAGTAGACATAACTATAATTCATCATTTATATCTAAAAGTACAACTTTTAAACACTAAGATTTTGCACGTGCCAAGAGTGTGAAATAATCAGCTTGTTAGGGAGGCTCACCAAAGAGAAAAGTGACAAAGAGGGTAAGTTGGCTCTGGCCAGCCAGGAGGCATACCCTGCCCTCAGAGAAGGGACCGCCTGAGTACAGGATCCTCTGAGGACAAGACAGGTGTGGCAAGGAGGAGCAGTGCTGTTTAGAAAATATCACTTAATCACCCACTGGAAGTGCCAACATGCACAGGCTAATTGTGGGGATGCCCAAGGGGCCCAGGAGCACCCCCTGGGTCCCCAGGCCCCTGAGAACCAGGCTTGTTGGCTGGTGCTGATCACCCAGAACTCGTGCTGCATGCCCAGGGAACTCCCGGCTTTCCAGAGCTGCCCACCAAGAGTGCTGGGGTGGGAGGTAGCAGGATCACATGCCCAGAGCAAGAGAGACCAAGTCCTCCCAGCTCCCCCCAGATAGCCGGAGCCACCCACGGACATAGCTTTGCCCTCCTGGGGTTTAAGTCTTCTACCATTAACTCAAGTCTGGAGAATAGCTTCATACAAATAAACAAAAATAGTTATTTCTGCTGTTATCCAAGCAGGGGAGTGTGATCATCAGTTTTAAGTCCCACGAATTCCTTAGGGATGAGCCAGAACCAAACATGTATTCTCGTAAATTGTTGCACACAGAAGTCCACCTAAACAGCCTGACATCTTGAACTTATCAAGACTTGATTGACTGGACATAATCCATTTATGTTCTTACATTTATTATTATAAAGGAAGAGTAAGGCTTGGTAGTCAGACTAAAAGTAAAAGGTGAAGAAAATTCTCATCATGCACCATCTCCAGATCCTGAATCCTCCCGTCTCTTGTCAACATGTATAAAACAGTTCTCTGCAAGTGAGAGGTCCACACTGCTGGGGAGGCTCTTGTGCTCGCTCTCACCCCTTGGGCCATGAAGAAGAGCTTATGTCCTTTGCAGTCTTGCTTGGGTTCATTCACTGTCACAACCTCTGGTGGCCCTCAGCAGATGAGATCAGGACCAGCATGGAGTCCTGGTCCCGGCAGTGGACACTCACACGTGGTCAGCCCTGTCTTGGAGGGACCTGTTTTCCCCCTACTTTCTTCACACTTTCTGAATGCTGTAGTTGCCTAAGTGAAAACCCAGCTACCCACACATTTCTCCTAGGTAAGAGATGATCCCAGGCCTTCCACTGCGGGGTTCATAGTTTCACAGTCGAGTTCCCCCATGGCATGACTTGGTCATGCAGTTCACTGGTTTTTGTGTGTGTGTGTGTTATGACTTAAAGCTGTACTAGTTCCATTTTGGCATTGCTGGGTTTCTGGACCTAAGCTGACCATCCTACATTAATCCTACTGGAATTTCTTTTCCACAGGCAACAATTGAACATTCCTGTGTACAATACAGTGATCCTTATATTTTTCACGCACATTGAAAGCTTTCTGTTAATATTGCATGTTGACATCGGCATTATAAGCCTTTGGTGCAGTTATTAGTATTATTCTGGATACCAACAGTAACAACAGCTACTGTTTGCCCTGCCCTTGCCAGTGGCCGTGATTGGGCTAGGATCTTTATGTTGTCACAGCAAACACATGAAGTGTGGATTATTATATCTGTAGGCCCAAAGGAGGCTGTAAGTTAAGTAACTTTCTCAGGGCCACGTGATTAGTAAGGAGAGAGTCAGGATTAAACCAAGGAAGCCATTTCCCAAAGCCTCACCTTCTTAGGGATGCTTCTTTTTTTTTTTTTTTTTCTTTTGGTGCTAGGGATTGAACCCAGGGCCTTATGCATGCTAGGCAAGGGCTCTATCCCTGTGCTGCATCCCTAACCCTTCTGATATTTTGCTTTTAGAGAGTCCCCAAGGGACTAGATGGATCAAGGATATGTCCTTGCTTCCCTCCCTGCAAGCCCTCCTGGAGGGAGGCACTGTCACATGAACAAGCACAAGGCTGCATCAAGAGGAGAACAGGCCGCAACCCCGCCCCAGCAGCAGGCAAGGCTTCCCCTGGCATTGGCAGCAGGCGCCCTGTAAGGAGTCAGCACAGGACCCACGTGGGACTGAATGCCAGGCCCACACCAAACTCCCAGACAGAGGGCTTGTGTGAAGCCCTGCAGGCCACTTTCGTCCCACTAAGGGCCAGTGCCTTGGATACAAGGTTGTGTCACCACGACAGAGACGGGATAGCTGGAAACTGGAGAGAGAAGAAGCAACAGGAGTGGGAAGGAGGTTGAGGGAAAATAAAAGAAAACCAGACTCCCCAGTCTTGCCTGTAATTGTGAAGCCCTTTCAATATGGAGCAATTTTTTTTTTTTATCTGACAATGGGGTTGAACAAAGGGCCACACACTTTTTAAAAAGAGACTCGTATTTTCCATTTCACTCTCTACACTCACAGCCACATGAGTGTGTGCAGTGTACTCTCCCTAGAGCAACATGCCACAGTGAGCAGAGAGCCACCCAGCCTCCCTGCCAGGTCTGTGTTGGTAAGGGAGGGTCTTCCTCCCTGGCCTCTGGCCTGCACATCCCAGGGCTTCTGTGGCCCTGGGTCCTGGGGCAGGCGAGGAGGTCTGCATATGAATGTTAGAAGAAGATCAAGGCAATGCTACCAGATCTCCCAGGATAGAGTGAGCAGCTTCCAGCCCCAGAAGTGAGTCCAGCATGAGGCCAAAGTATGCTTAGGGGACAGCACAAATGAGTTGAGCAAGCAGAAGGAAGAAGGGATGAGTGGGACACGCGGTAGTGAAGCGTGCTTACATTTGGTTATAAATGAACACACTTGGCAGCTGTGGGAGCCACCGGCAATCCCAGGCTCCTGCTCCCAGAAAGAGGCGATCCTGTTGAAGTCCTAATTTCCGTCTCTGCAAAACAAAGTGATAGGGTTCACGATAGGTCACGGCTCCTAGTGTTGAGGCCGGACTCTGAGCATGCTGCCGCCTCCAGGGACTGGGTGCACTCCTCGCAGCAACACATGCTTGCTTATCGGATGCGCAGCTGCCTCAAGAACCAAACTGCAGTCATGAGACACTGGGCGTGGAACATGCCTTAAAATCTGTTTTGCACTACTCAAAGCCGGGCGGGCAGTCACTCCACTGCTTATGAACAATCAGGAATCTTCTGTTGAGAAACAGTCCAGAGTCATTGTTTCCAGCAAGGAAGTTTAATCCAAGATGTCAGTTTACTGGGCCTGCGGAGACCTGAGCTCTGAACAGGTATGCTGTGGGCACACCGGCCCCACCCAAGCCCCAAGGGTGTGCCCAGGGCTGCTAGAGGGCCTGCTGGCTGCCACCTAGACCCAGAGGCAAGGCTCTGTCTGGACCTCGATTGGGCCCACAGACCAGACCTGCCATTTATACAGAAGACCATTTTGAGCACCATGCTAGTTAACCTTCTGAACTTCTGTTTTCTCGTGTTTAAAATAATGATCTATTACCCCTTCATACTGCTGTGTTCAATGAGGAAATGTGCTGCATATCTGACACAAATAGGGCATAAAGAAACCTTAGCCTGCTTCCCATTCTCAACTCTTTCAAACTGAGGAAAACACATTAGAACACGTTGGAAACAAGCTGAGGGAGGAAGGAAGGGTGGCAGGAAAGAAGGACCTCAGCTTGTCTACCTGTCCCCTGGCAGGTGTTTCCCCAGACACGAGATGTCGATCTGTGTACATTCCCCCAGCCTGCCCCAGGTGCCTTGGGAATGCAGACAGCCCTTTCCACAGCGCCCTGGGCCCCAGGCCCCCAGGGCACATTGTCACCACTGAGGAGTCCCAGCCTGTGTTCCTGAGGAGTCCAGCCTCTCAGGACGCCAGGAGCTTTATCTCTGACTTGGACACTTGCTCTCTTAAAACACACTGAAATCTAGGTGTGTCTCCCTCCTGAGTCACTTCATCCCCTCACAGAAAACCCTGGGAAACACTGGGGAGCCAGCCAGGAGGAAAGCACTGGCCGTCGGGTTTGGAAGACTGACCATTCTGGCTATGGGGCTCAGGGACTGCACAGGTGAGGCCTGTCACCCCCCATCTGTAAAGAATCTGGAAGAAAGAACCCAGGACTTCCTCAAGCAGCTGTTCTGAAACAAGCACGCTCCTTCTCCGAGGCTCTTCCCCTGTAAACCCCTTGCCTGTCTGTAACCCTGGGTCTTCTCCAGCATTTAGCTGAGGATGCGGGGGTTCGGAGGGTGGGAGCTGGGAGAAAGCTTCATTTCTCTCCCCCTGCGTTTCCTTTGACATATATGCAGCATCTTTGGATGTTCACACTTGGGTTTGATTGGATCCGTTTCTAGGAAGCTTGTGTCCTGGGGTTAAAATAGGTCTACAGATTTCGTTTTTTAAGGTAGCTATTTGAATCAGACTATCACTTAGACTAGTCACTACCAATTTTGGATAGCAGACAGAATGTTGTTAAAACAAGCACAGGATGTGGCCAGAAAGAGTCAGTGGTCTCTCTGCTCCTCTGGGTCCTGGCTTCCTGCTGGCCTGTAAGAGGCACACTGGGCACAGGGCTAGAACACAAGGCAGGCGGGTGGGGACATGAGCCACCTGTGTGCCCAGAGATGGCAGAGCTGAGGAGCCCCTGCTGCAGCAGACTGGAGCAGGAGGCGTCTGCCTCTCCTCCCCCAGGCCTGTGTCAACTGGTGACAAAACAGCTCCCTGCTCTCTCATTCTCGTTGTGTCCTTGGTGCCAAGTTCTGATTCCAGCCACGTTTGCAGAACAGCAAAGCAAGTTGGCAGACCTGTGTAGGTTCTGTCCCTAGGCCAGGCATTTGCCTGACAGGACAGAGTGATCCCACCACCGTCACCCCTCTAGAGACTGAGCTTACATGCATCACAAAGTGGCAGCGCCTGCCAGACTTCTGTGCACATCTCACACCTCTGATGCCACCACAGCCAAGTGGCTGCCTGGGCCAAGCTGCTCAGTCACTCAGACCTGACAGCGTCTGTGTCCTGAGATTGTGTGGATGCTGGGAAGAAAATGAACTGTCATGCCTTCAAAATCTCCCCTTTCCTTCTTTCAACTGAGATTCAGCCTTGACTTTTCTTCTGTAATGGTGACACATCCATCCTCCCAGCTACCCATGGCCTCGCCCACCCATCAGGGTGTGCCCTGCTGATCTCGACATCTCACAGGCAGGGTAGCCTTGCCTTCTGAGAGCCAGCAGCACTTGACACAAACCAAATTCACCGCAGCAAGCAGGTCGGGAGCAGGTGTGCCCAACCCTGGTACCAGGTACTTTTCAGACTGGTTGATTTTTGCCACGAGTGCTATTCTAGCCTCTTCCCACTTGATGCCCTTAACAGTGCCCCCTCCTTCTCAGGACAATCAAAAACACCTTCAAACACTGACTGATGTCCCCTGTGGGATAAAACTGCCCCTGGCTGAGAGCTGGGGGCTGCAGCAGGGCTTGTTAAAGGAGACTCGGACCCACCAAGTCTCAGGACCCACCTGATTTGGTGAATCCAGGGCAGAGAATGAGAGCTTCCCCTCTACTCCAGCGACTGACACTGTTGGTCCAGAGACCATACTCAGGTCTAAGGTGCCCCGAATGCACCAGCAGCTGACATGTGTCATTCCTCCGTCTCTGAAGTCCCCAACTCAGTGGATCCTAGACTCCCATCTAGGAAGTCTTTCCATATTCAATCACCTGGAAATCTTCCAAACCTTCCAGAGACCAAGGGGCATCCCAGACAGAGCAGACCTCACTCCTGGAAGTGCGTGTGTCCTGTGCCCTGAGCTCCACAGACCACCTCAACTTGCACACGGCCTGGCACTTCTGCTCTGGACCCCTTGGCCTCATCCTTGACTCAAGGGTTTGGGACCAAGCAGTTCCTGTCATCTCAGGTATGCAGCACAGCAACCTCAGTTGCAGAGCTGGATTCTGAGTGCTAACCAGACTTGTGCCATCCCAGCCTCTGGGGCTGGGACAACTGGCTAGGTCAAGGGCAAGAGCCCTTCAGTCCCACCATTCTGAAGTGGGAGGGAGCAGACGACAGGGCAGCTCACACTAGTTGCAGTAAAGGAAAGAAGGGGCTCTCGGGAAAGTGAGGAGCCCTCCTGCCGCAGAAGGACACAGACTTCACGCCTCAGCCATCGCGGCCCTGTGTGCAAACCTCCCAAGAGAACCACCCTGGTTTCTGAGCTGTGACCTGGAGCTCAGAAGAACTAGGGAGAAGGAGAAGAGACAGCAGGAGAGCAAGCGTCCTGATGGAGACTGTAGGCTGGGGCCGTGTGAGGTGAGTAGGGGTGTCACAGGAGGGGAGGTGGGACAGGGGATGGCCAAGCGTGCCCCATGCCGGCAGCCTCCAAACTAGAGATGGCCAAGGAAAGGCAGAACCACAACCTGTGTGACTGAGACTCTCCAGCACGTGAAGTCTCCGACAGGTGAAGTTATTTTAACACTCCCTTTCCATAAGTGAGCTGTCTTCAATTGTAAAAGTCAAGGGTTTGCTCTGTAAGAGAACAAGAGAGGAAGGAAAAGAGAAAAAAGAAAGGGAGGAAAGGAGGAAGAATCGAGCAGACTGTGGGGGAATAAGCCCAGTTCACCAATTCTAACCTAGGCTTCTGCAAGGGCAGGAGAGAAAAATGGATTCTTTTCTGAAACAGTGTGAAAGAAAAAGAATTCCCCTAATTATTTTGAGACACACATACACAGGCCCATACACACACAGGCACACACAGACACACACACAAGTACACACAGGCACACACAGGCACACACATTCTGCAATGCAGATGTGTGTATCCATGCTAAGAATCCGCCACAAAGGAAAACACCAACAGTGACAGGACTTTGTGGGAGGCAGGCAGGCATAACAGCCCTGCAGAGGAGATGCCAGATTCAGATGCTGGTGATGAAGGAGGACATTGAGGCAGCAGTGTTTTGTGAACAAGGGTGCATTTCTTTCACATGTTTACCACACACGTACCTGCAGTCCACCAGCACTGAATGGAAACCATGATTGAATCTCCATATTTTGTGGAGAAATATACAAGACAGACATAATCCCTAATCTCAGGTAATTTGTAGTCTACATAAGGAGAGCCACCCGCCCAATCACAAAACACTCCAATGGTTTAGGAGACAAAGCAAGTGGAAAGGAAATCTCCAAGTGGGAGGAACAAGGAACCCTTTGCAGGTAAGTGCAAATGTCAACTGCATGATTCTTTTGCAAAACTATTTTGCAAAACCATCTTGCTTAGGAGGAAAGGAAGAGTGCTAACATTCACTACATATCTTCTATGGGAAAGCACAAGCTCCCAGTTTTTTTTTATTCAACCCTCTCACAATAGTCATGTGAAATAGGCATGATGATCCCATTTTAGAGAGGTAAGCAGAGGCTTGGGTTTATGGAAAAACTGATGTCATCAGCGGCTGGTAGCCAAATGGCTCATTCCTCCTTCAGACCCTCTCCCAGGTACTGCTTACGTATAAACCACTGAATGCTCTCAGTAGTCCGTATTTGAGATGAGGGCTTGGTAAGCTTCCCACGCCAGGGGGCTGGGAGACAGCTGAGGCCTGCACCCAGGCAGCCTGATGCAGAGGCTGCACCCTAGAACACAGAGCTCTAACTGGGCAAACCAGCAAAGGACATCCAACTGACCAGGATTTTAATCATGTGAGCTGTTGTTCTTATTTGCCCTGGTGGAGGGGGAGGCAAGGGAGAGGACAACAACTGAAAGGAAAGTGACCACAATACTCGAAGCGACCAAGAGGTCTTTATTGCAGCAGTGCAAAAGAGGAGAAAAAGTGGTGGGGGGAGGGCGGCAGGGGAAGATTTTTATAGTCCTTCTGCTGTGCTGCCTAAATCTAACAGGGTCTCTGGATTTGCAAGCTGCCTTGTTGGTACAAGGGGGGTTAAGTGTTCAGCCTTGAGCAGGGGGGTGAAGCGTTCAGCCTTGAGTGGGGGCTTGAGCATTTGGACTTGAAGCAAACAGGTTAGATAGAGAACCAGACAGAGGGGCTTTGAGGGGCCAGGCCACCCTGTAGTTAACTTTGTTTGGCATGCCCTGCAGACAACTTAGTTCAGCCTGTCCTGCACCTAACAATAACTAACATGGGGAGCGCTCCACCGCTGAGAATCTCACCACTGGTGCTAGTGCCCTGCAGGTGACATCCCTGGGAAGGGTTGCTACTGCCACCTAGAGGGCAGAGTCTGGGATGCTGCTAAATATTGTGCACCCAGTGGCAAGGAATTAGCCAGCCTGAGGTGCTCCTCATGCTGAGGTAGAGGACTTCAGATGTGGCCTGCAAGGTCCAGAGCTGTTGGCCAAGGTTCAGAGCTATACCATGACCAATAAAATAGGGATGTGGGACCAGGTTCCTTCCCGATGCTAAATCCAATGCTTCTGAGACACTAAAGACAGAAAACAAGCTGTGCCTAAAACAAGGACATGAGAAAATTCTCTTTAGGGGAACTTTCTAAATGTACCTGAGACCATTTTTATTCAGGTCAGGTAAGGCACTGCCTGGAAAGATGACTTTGATTCACAGTTCCCAAGAGGAGTGAGCATGCCACTCCGAGGCAGCAGGGTTGATCCCCCGAGAGGCAGAGTGTGGAATAGGCAAAGCTTTTTTTGGGTATTTTGTGGGATGCAACAGGCAAAGGAGGGCTAGCAATGGCACAAGCTTCAGATTGCATAGTTTGAATGATTCTGACACACTCTGGGCTATGGGGTGGTCTCTAGTTGCCCAGGACCTTGTCCTGGGGCTATCCAGGACAGGATAGTGGCCCAAATTGTAGGAGCCTGGCACAGGCAGGTGGTGAGGGGCACAAGCTCCAGTTGAATGGTCTACATATCAGAGGCAGCTGATGGGCCAGTTGTTCCCCATGACCAGGAATCAGCCAGTCCTGGAAGATGTAGGCTCTAGACTCTTGAGACTCTAAGATGCACTACAAAATATAGAAAATAGAAGCAGTATGTTCCATCTTCACTAGGAGCCTGGTATGGAACACTTGGGTTTAACGGTGGCAATTCTGTGCTCAGCTTTGGGAGGGGACTATGGGACCCTGGGATAATCAAGCTCTGAACTTGCTTGAGTCAGATCTGACACCTGTGCACCCAGGACCAACAAGCAGCCTGGGTCTGGTAGTTCAAGGCTATAGAGAAGGGGGAATTCCTGCTACAGCAGGAAGAGCAGGAAGCCCCTTGGGGACAATGGCTCCTGCAGTGGCTCCTAGCTGTCCAACTGTAGGCAAGGAAGATCCCAGCCTTAGCATGTAAGATGAGTGCAGCAGTCTAGTTAGTGGGTCCCCACTCAGGCCCACCACAGCAGCCTGGAAGCCCAGTCTCAGGAATTAGATTCCCTGGTGGACCCCAGGGCCCTGCTGGCATGCAGGATTGTCACATCTCTGGTGTGCCTCCAAGACACCGTGCTTCCCTCCCTCCAGCTGGTCCACCAGTTCCAGCCTCTGTCATAGCCTCAGCTCCTTTATAGAACCCTGCAGCTCATCTCACTCCCCCCCATCCCTCTATTGAGTCATCTGCTGTAGACCCAAGCTAGAGCTCAAGCATGCCCTGGGACTCAGGGTGCTGGGACCAGGGTTCCTACAGGCACGGTGGCCCAGGGCTTTGCCAGCAGAGCAGGGATTCACCAACTCTCTATGGCCTCACCTCTGGTTCCCCTCCTGCTTGCCTCCTGGGAGATGCCTGCAGGCAGCCTTACCACCATAGCTGAGCCTGATGTTCCTTGTGATGTGACTCCACCTGAATGATCTTTATTTAAAATTTATAAAGACTATTCTTACAAAGACAACCCTCAGTTATCATGGAACTATTGAAATAAGGAGAAAGCACAATTGATTGAGGATGAGAACATACTGCCCAAAGCCTACATAAAAACACCCCCTGCACCCAAGCACAATGCCAACCCAGGACTCCTGGGGGACAAGACAGCTGGAGGACCTGGCACAGCACAGCTGTGCAGCTGTGGAGACCACTTTTTCACCAGACCTGGGCACACAGCCATGTCCAAGGGAAATGTCTCACATGGATCCCCACATAAATGAGAATTCTGAACCATATAACTTGCATATTTGTGGATGTAGTCATCAGGTTAGTCGAAAGTAAAAGTCTTTAAAATCTTTCCCCACGCGCATTTGCTTTTCTATTTACTTGGGATTAAAAATATTAACTATGCACATTTTATTAAACATGGGGCACTGTAACGTGCTGTCCCTCTCCTGACTCTCTGAGATGGAGACTTACATCACTGGTTTCTAGCATGTCCTCTCTTCCAGAATGCACATGTGGTGCTAAAGTTTCCCTCTGGATACTGTTCTGGTCGCGTGCCGGGCCTTTTGTAGTCATTTTCCATTGTGAAGGAGTGTCCACCCACACAATGGAGACTCCTTGTGTCCAAGAACCTGTGAATACCTTCTGCTGCCCCCTTGGGCTCCCGTGCTGTCCTGCTACCTTTACCTCCACCTTTCCCTCCCTGAGTGAAGGCACCTGCTGGGTCCTTGGTGAGCTGGCTCCCTTTCCCCTAACAGGGAGGCGCGGCAGGAGGCAGGCAGAGAACCCTGGAACCTCTCCTCCATCCCAGGCTTTGTCCTCACCAGCCTTTTTGACGAGAGCCAAATGCACCTGTTCCTGTTCAGCCTGGTGGTGCTCATCTACATCCTCGCCATGGCCGGCAACATGGCCATGGTGCTGCTGATCTGGGCTGAGGCCCGGCTGCACACGCCCATGTACTTCCTCCTCAGCCAGCTGTCCTTCCTGGACATCTTCTTCACGTCAGTCACTGTCCCCAAGATGATAGTGGGTTTCCTCTTCGGCTGGACAAGCATCTCCTTCGGGGGCTGTGGGGCACAGATGTTTTTCTTCATGTTCCTGGGAGCTGCCGAGTGCCTCCTGCTGGCCCTCATGGCCTACGACCGCTATGTGGCCATCTGCAACCCTCTGCACTACCCGGTGCTCATGAGCCGCCGCGTCTGCCTGCTCATGGTCGCAGCCTCCTGGCTGGGAGGGTCCCTCAATGCCTCCATTCAAACCTCACTGACCCTTCAGTTCCCCTACTGTGGCTCTTGGAAGATTTCCCACTTCTTCTGCGAAGTGCCCTCGCTGCTGACGTTGGCCTGTGCGGACACAGAGACCTATGAGCAGGTGCTCTTTGTGACCGGTGTGGTGGTCCTCCTGGTGCCCATCACCTTCATCACCACCTCCTATGCCCTCATCCTGGTGGCTGTGCTCCGGATGCACTCCGTGGAGGGACGTCGGAAGGCCCTGGCCACCTGTTCCTCCCACCTGACAGTTGTCAACCTCTTCTATGGGCCCCTGGTCTACACCTACATGCTACCTGCAACCTACCACTCTCCTGGCCAGGATAACATGGTGTCCGTCTTCTATACGGTCCTCACACCCATGCTTAATCCTGTCATCTATAGCCTGAGGAACAAGGAAGTGACTGGGGCCATGAAGAAGGTCATAGCAAGGTGTGGAGTCTGCAGGAATGCCTGAGACCCAGCAGAGACAGGGTGGCAAGTCGGAGCCCTTAGTCCAGTTGTATGCACCGAGGCAGAGGCAGAGGTGCTGACCAAGTGGGAAGGTCCTTGGTGTCTAGGACCCCAGGATCTTATTTCTGAGACTCCCTTCTGAGACAAGAGTTACACAGACAAGTGAGAGGAGAAGCCCCTCATTCCCCAGCTGCTAGGCTTTCCCCTTCAGAGAACTGTGTGGTCAATCCTTCCCATTCCCTGCCACCTCAACAAACTCCAACTGGGGCTTCTTGTTAAGGCTTCCTTTGTGGGTGTAGCAACAACCCAGAGTCTCAGTGTCACTGGAGGTCTGAGTCTTCCCTTCCCACCTGCCATAGAAGCCAAAGGCCCCACAGAGCCCGCTGCCCCAGGCATCTCCCCACTCCTCTGCACTGCCCTCCCCCTCACCCCTGTGGCCACACTGCCCGCACTGCTCTAACCCCCAGGCCCCCTTCACCCGGCACCCTGCCTGGGGCTTCCTCCCATTGTCCCAGCCACTTCCTCCACTGCCTTCAGAAGCTGCCCCAGTGCCGGATCCCTCTGCCCGAGCAGCACCCACCTGCACCCACACCTCCTAACCCCGGGTGTGTTCCACGTTCCTTTTTCCCCTTAGCACAGCAGGTCAGGCCAGCAGAGGCTAAGATTTATCAGTGACCTATTCTCAGTTCTGGAAGACACCTGGCACATGGATTGGTTAATAAACACTGCTGGATGAAGGGATGAGCTTAGAGGACATTTACTACCTCACCCCAGCGCTGGTTCCATCCAGCTCCCACTTCTCGAAAACCCTTTCTCCCTCCCTCGGCACTTGCCCTCCTCCCTGGGGCCCACTCCTTCCCCATGAGTGTGAAGGTGCTGGGTCTGTACAAGGCCCTTCCCACACTCTCTCCTGGCACTCCTGCTCAAGGACATGGCCTTGTTTACCATCTGACACCAAAGTCGGCCATACGTATTCACAGGCCTGCCAGACATCTCCTGAGCTCCTCACCCACACCCAATGCCCCTCCGCATGTTACAAAGGCACCCCAAGTTTGTCATGCCAGGGGACAGTCATGGCCACAGACCCCTTACCTGGAGGATGCAGGAAATTCCACCAGGTCTCACTGTCCTTTCTCACACTGCCCTCCTAACTCACCTGCGGCTTGTTCCCAAGGTTTAGCCTACAGGATCTCTAAATGCAAACACATGAACAAATCCCATTCCTCCACCTCAAACTCCTTGGCAATTCCACTGCTCCTACCTGGTCACCTCCTAACAGATCACATGTCAGTTCCTTATATTGCTTACTGCCTGTCTTCATGACAATGTAAGCTCCCTGAAAAGAGATCTGTGGTTCTTAAAAACACGGAAGAACAACAACATGAAACTCTTGAAGCAAAACATCTTTTTCTCTCTCCAGAAAGCCCTGTAGCTCCCAGCCTCCCTGGGCTCCCCTCAGTTCCTTGTTCTCTCCCCTACTCCCTCTCATTTCCAGGTCACCAGCAGAGCAGGGCATTCTTGCACCTGAGGTGCTGCTGGCTCACTGTGTTGGGTGAACCCCTGCACGTCTTTCCTTCCTCAGCAGAGGTACTATGTCTTCAGGGAGCCTTCCCCGGTGTCCCAGCTGATGAACATTCACACAACTGAATATTAATCAGCCATAAAAATAATGCAGTATTGTTACAAACTACAGCAACTTTCAAGGATGAACCTTCAAAGCATTCTATGGAGTGAAAATCAAATGTGAAATACTAGAAACAGTAGTGGTCAATTTGTACCCAATGTCCAGAACAGGCAAATCCATAGAGAAAGTCATTAATGGCTTCTGGAGGTCTGGGAAGGGAGAAATGGAAGGGAGAAACCTGCCCAGGTTTCATTTTGGGGGTGAAGAAAAATGGTGGCTGCACCACATTGTGAAATTTATAGATGCCACTGGAGTATGGGTATTGAGATGGTGAATTTTATGCAAGGTGTATTGTGCTACAATAAACCTTTTGCAATACTTCATGCTCCGTTTAATCCTCACAGCTGCTGCTGACACACAACCTCTAACTCCAAAACCTAAAACATTGTCACTGTGTCTAAATGAGGACTCCACCATGAATTAATTGTTCATTATGAGACTAAACCAGAGGACCACCTCACCCAGACTCCCTCTCTAGCACTTTTCCCTTGCTCCAGATCTTACGTGGACTCCCCAGGCCTAGAGAGGAAGGCTTGACCCATTTCAGCTGCAAGCCCCCTCCTTGCCAACAGCATGTCAAAGCTGACTTTCACTCCAGCCACATGGGCACTGCACCTTCAAGTGCCTGCAGCTCCATTGGACTGGACCTTCATGGGCTGGTGAATCTACTACAAAAAAATAGTGTGATGTAGAGTAGATGATGATGATGATGATTGTAATCCATAAATTAACGATTTAAGTGTACAATACAGTAGTGTTAACTGTATGTTCATTTTTGTTCAACAAAGATCTCTAAATATTTTTCATTTTGCAATTCCCATTCCCCTTCTCCCCCAGGGCCTGGTAGTTATGGTTCACTTCAAATGCCTCATATAAGGGAATCGTGCAGGGTTGTTCCTGTGACTTGCTTATTTCTCACGGAAAAATATCCTCAAAGTTCATCAGTGTTACAGCCTATGGTAAGAGATCCTTCTACTTTAAGGCTGATGTATAGTCCACATTCTCCTTATCCACTCATCCGTCCACTGATCCATATTTAGAATGCTTCCAAAAAAGAGTAGTGTTTTTGCAGCTGAAAAAGCAAGGCCTCAGAACAGCAATGGGGAAGCTGGAAGACTTTATAACCAAGACTTTATAACTTCACGGGCAGAAGGAATCCTTCATTCATTCAGCACATACTAACAGTGTGTTCACGTCCAAGGCACTGGGCTAGTGACCCCTGGGGACACACAGATCATGCACATGCACAAGGCCCCCGTTCTCCCAAAGCTCAAGAAGGGCGGAAGTGTTGGAAATCATCATGAACTTCCAGGGCTGCTCCAGGTGCACGGCTGCTAGGAAGAAACGTCCGGGAGGCCAGAACTTCCCGTGGGGAATGAAGCACAAGGCCATGCTCCCTCTGGGGGTGCTCACAGTAGGAAAGAGGGGCCGCGCACAGGAGCACACCTCTGTGGGGAGGGGCTGTTCCAGAAGCAGGACCTGCTGCTGCTCGAGCTCCCCCAACTCTGTGCAGTGTGGAAGGAGTTCCCAGGCTCCAGTCACGTGTGGAAAGGGCCCCGGGGTCTCATTGGCTCAGGCTCCGGGAAGGCGGGCAGAGCAAGCAGGCGACCGATGAGGACCGACCATGAAGTTCTGCCCTGTGCATGCGCTGTGGTGTCCTGCCCTGGCGTTCTGCCTTGGGAGCCACGTGCAGTGGTTGGCCGCCAGGTAGGCTGCCACTGTGGGGTGCCATCGCACTCACCCTCGGGGCTCAGCCGACCGCTGCGTCCATATGTGCAACAGGACGGGGCAGAACGCACTGGCCCATATGGTGCGGGGCCCTCGGAGCCTCGAGGCCACCCAGGTCTGCCCCCCCCCCCCCCCCGGAGGTCGGGCGCCCAGCGAAGGCGCGCAGCTTACGGGCTTCTCTTCCGCAGACAGGACCACACCAGCCACAGCCATGTGCCCCCCGGCTCCGGGCAGCCTGCTCCTGGCCTGCAGCCTCTCTCTGGTGCCCCTCGTCGCAGGTGAGCTAGCGCTTCGTGCAGTGTCCAGATCCCCAGCTCTCGCCCCTTCCCAGCGTCCCCCTTCCCTTCTGCGTTCGCACGCCCACCCCAGGCCTGCTTTCTCTCTCTTCTGCCCATCCTGCATTCCAGCCCTACCCCTTCATTTCTACCTGCACTTTCCTGAATTCCCACATCTTGGCCTCAATCTCTCTTCCCCCATGCACTACCAACTACAGTATCCCCTGTATTCCCAGCTGCATTTCCCCTTCAGTGCCATCTTCCTTAGTCTGGTGCCGTGTTCTGGGTGGTACCTGCAGTGAAGGAGTTGACACAGAGTCTGACATCAAAATGCTCCCAGCCTAGTGAGTGTCATGGGGACAGACCCGCCTGTGGCCTCCAGATCAGCCAGTGCTGACCTCCAGGTGTGTAGATGAGGTCATCGGAACAGTTGACACCTGCCTCTTGGAGTGGCAAAGAATATGTGAGCTGGTGAAGCTGCAGGCCCAATGCCTGGCACTCAAGAAGCTCTCATTAAAGAGTAGCTTTGTGTTGTGGTGGGGTTTTTTTTCTTTTGTTTTGTTTTTGTTCCCCTTCCCCCCAAAGATGACATGTATGGGGAAGGAAGGAGCAGCTGAAATGTTTATCATTGAATTTGGTTTACGGGTAAGGGGTATTTGGGAACATCTAACTATCCCTGGGTTCACCTGTGCCCAGGTCTTTTTTTTTTTTTTTTTTTTTTTTGTCCTGGGGATTGAACCCAGGGATACTTAACCACTGAGCAGCATCCCCAAACTTTTGTTTTTGTTTTGTTTTATATTTTGAGACAGGGCCTTGCTAAGTTGCTAAGGCTGGCTTTGAACTTATGATCCTCCTGCCTTAGCCTCCCCACCCACTGGGATTACAGGTGTGTACCACCACACCCATAGTGCCCATATCATTTTCATATTCCCCATTATTCCCAGGTCCTCTCAGGCCAGCCTCCACCATCACCTTGTTAGTCCACCATTTCAGGGATCGGAGGCTGTTGACTGCCAATCCCACCAACTCATGCTTTTCCTTTTTCCTTCAGCCTCTTAACTGCTCTTCTTCCTGACTGAAAATAGACTCTTCATCACCTGCTGTTTCTCCCCACCCCATACTATTGGACCAGACATGACAGCAGAAACACTGTCACTTAGTAGGAATTTCTTATGAGACAGTTTAATGTTAGATTCAGAAAGGAAGACTGGCATGTTCAAGAGAGGCATGGAATAGGATCAGCCTTCAGACCAAGAAGTTTGTTAGAGCCCATAGTACAGAGGGGTCTTGAAGTAAAGCTTCAGCCAGCCCAGGAAAAGCTGGTGTTCATTAAAGGTCTCTTAGAGGGGGAAGAGTGAGACCAGGATAAGGGTCTCACTCAGGTCAGTTGACATTACTAATCAGATTGGACCATGCAGTCAGTGTTTGGGGCTGGGACAGTGCTTAGAAGGTCCCAAGTCTCACCTGTTGGGTAGAAGAAGAGAATCTTATAAAACAGTGGGTCTGTTAACATGTAGCCTTTGATATATGACATTTAGGACTTTAGATAAGAAAAGTCAGCATAGTTTTACATAAAGCTCCTACTCTTTCTTGATTTTTCTCCTGCTTTCTGAGAATAGGTTAGAGAAAATCACTTGATTTATTTATTTTGAGGAAAAGCTTTAGGCAAAATATAGTTTATCTTGGGACTTTGAACCTTCAAGCCCTGTTCTCCATTCTTCGGGTGTTGTCTTTCCTGCTCTCATATTGGGCCTTGCCAGGCCAGACCAGCTGAACTCTGAACACAGTGGATGAAAGACCCAGAGACAAGGTTGTTCCAGAGCAGAAGTCAGGGGACCACCCCCATGATGAAGTGAAGTCCCAGTCTGACTGGCTCCTCCTTTTGTTAGGAAGAATGAGCAATGATGTGAGGTTTACTCAAAACTAGAGATAAGATGAACAAGGATGCAGGTTCTCAGGACTCGGAGCCAGAGCTGTGATTACAAGTAACCATAGGTGCTGAGTCGCTCAATTTTATTATTTCAGCAAGCAGTTCTCCAAGCCAGCCTGCAGGACTCTAGGCAAAATTAAAAGGGAATGAACATGACATTTTTGCAAATAGCTGAGGGGAGTGATCTGTGTTTCCTTGTCTCTCCTGAAGCACTCTTGGTGAGCCTTAGAAAGAACATCCTGTTTTCAGGATATTCTGATTCCGGAGGTCAGCAGTTTTCTGCTTCTCCAGTCAAAGCACCTGGACCAGAGTGGACCAAAGGCTTCCACAGTGCCTCCTCCAAAGTCCAAAGCCAACTTCACTGTAATTTCCAAAACTTATTTATCTTTAGCCCTGTCCTAGAGCAACTGACAGGGACGAGGTTTTTTAAGAAAGGGGATGAGGGCTAGGGGTGGAGGTCTACAGAGCCGGAAGCTTTGCACAGCTGCCAGAGCAGGTGACACTGACTAGACAAGGTCTGGTCCTTCATCATCTCGAGACTGGGCAGGCCAAGCCTTGTACAGAATAAGAACATTACTATTGCCTGAGCATAGTTTTGACTCTGTCACAGATGTGTGTCCGTCAGAACTGTTGTTCCTATGAGCCAAGATAACTGCTGAAAAGAACAGCTCAGAAGAACTCCAGTTAAAAAGAAGTCAGACAGCATGGAGTCGCGACGGACTTAGGTCCGTAGCTGGACCTCCTTCACCATTGCCCTGGGAGTCAGCCCCCTCATGAGCATAGAGAAGCAGCTCCAGGAAGAGGGGCAGAGTGGGACTTACCTCCGTGTGTAACCAGAAGTGCCCTACTTTACTATGCTGTTCAGAGCTTGCTTTGTGGTTGTGATTTGAGCACTTTCCATGATGGGTCTTTTTGTTTTCTCAAGAGCAAAAGAAAATTTTGAAGCCCCACCAGAATATATGTACATTCCATCCTCTTACCCGGACAAGTATACCTCCAGGAAAAACCCAACAGTCCTGTAATTGTCACACTTCTCCGAGTTCCATACCAGGGAATGGCAGCTCTGAGAGGCTGCAGCCATGGTCCCCAGCTGATCTCCTTGCTCCCCGGGGCTGTGTAACATCATGTGAGGCTGTGTGTATAGACATAGACGTGGTAAAGATCAGGCCCCCTGCTCCCACCACCTCTGAGGGCTGCTTGCCACATCCTCTGTCTACTTGAGCAAGAGAATTGGGATTCATGCAGGGGGGAGAGGATGTACAGGCTCCAGGGTGCATGTCCCCTGGGTGCCACTTACACTCACCTTGTGGGGGATAGCAGCTGAGCAGCTAGGCAGCTCCTGAAGGGTGGGGGTGGGGTGGTAAACAAAGACAAGCTGCCTTTTGGGAGCCTGAGAAGAATTCTTCAGGTAAGTACCTTGCTCTTACTCCCCACTTCCCCTGCCCTTACCTTCCCAAGGTTTCCACTTCTCTGTAATTCCCTGCACTCCTGCTCTACCTGGGCATCTTTGGGAGACCTTTGTGGTGACTGCAGGTGGCAGTAGAGACACATGGTCAGGGGCAGGGAGCTGCCTTAGTTCTCCATGACATTAGGGAGCCCCAGAGACAGAAAGCTGGAGGAGCTAAGGCTCCTTGTCATTGGGGCCCCTTCTTTAAGCATCCTGTGTTTGCCATATCTGTGACCTCTACCTGTAAAATCAGATTATTGTGTGCCAGTGTTTGGAAGTAGACCTCTTCCAGGCCTCCTCTGACGAAACCACCCCTTCCAGAGGGGCCTCTCTGCCCACCCTGTGGGCACCACCTGCACTCGACCATGTTCTGCTCCTCTGCAGCCTTTATTGTTGTCTGATATACTGGGTCCTCTTAGTTCCTGTCCGGTTTCATTTACCTCCCCCATGAGAAAGTAGGCTACGTGAGGACAAGGACTTCTGTGGTGCCACAGTACCGAGTTAGTATCACCAGAGGAACGCAGGGTCTGGGCAGCAGGGAGGGGGCAGGTGGGTTTGAGAGGCCATTCAAGAGCATGAGTATATTCTCCAGATGGTGGTGGGTACCATCCAGGTTTCCCTATTTTTTTTTTTTTTTCCAACAGTCTCCTGGGAGATTAAAATGAGTGACTTTGAGGAGAAGGACATTGATGAATTTGCCTCCAACGGGTTCAGGTGCCCAACGTGCTTTGCAGTGAAGGGAAGACTGTGCAAGGCAGAGTTCAAGTGGTGTGCCGCAGACAGAACCCAGTGTGTGGAGTTCTCCGGCGTCATTGACACAGGTACTCTCCAGGCGGCGGTTCAGGGTATTCGGGACAGTGAGCAGCCCTCTCACGCTGACAGAGGGCAGGATTAAGGACACTCCTGCTTTTGTCTGCCTGCTTAGAAAGCTCTTCCCCTTCATCCGCCTGTGAGTCCGCATGTGTTTATTGACAGGCTTTATTAGCACCTGGATAGTGGCTCAGCATACCGATGAACATCTGTTCTCTGCAGACTTGGCAAGATTTTTTTAAACCCAGTGTAGGTTGGTTTTTGTTTTGTTTTGGTTTGGTTTTTTTCCTTTCTCTCTGGGTTTTTAATTTTCAAAGTAAAAATTTTGGAGAGAGGCAGTGACTAAACTTAAACTTTCTTCAAAGTGGTCATTAAGCATAATTTACTTTCTATAAGAAATCTAATACAAAATTCTTAATTAAAGACACACATTAGAAATTAATTATCAGTGGTGTTGTGATGTAGCCTGCAGACAGGAGGCTCAGGGCCATGGGGTTGGAGCTCTTTTTCACCCTCTTACTTCTCTGACTTGGGAACTCAGGCTTCCTGAAGTCATCGTCAGGGAGGTAATGACAGGGCCTAGTGATATTGGCTGGTCTGAAGTTTTTGCTTCCTGAAGTTTGCGTAACATGATTCTTTATCTAAAACAGCCATCCCTAGATTGCTCTTGATGTCCCAAGGAAATGAGACAGAATCATCAAGAGCATAGTGCCTGCCATATGAAGGAATGTGTCTGAAGGGATTTGAAAGGCACAGAACATGAGTAAAGTGATAGGGTTTTTTGTTTTTGTTTTTGTTTTTTGGTACCAGGGATTGAAACCAGGAGCACTTAACCACTGAGCCACATCCTCAGCCCTTTTGTTTGTTTTGTTTTTATTTTGAGACAGGGTCTCTCTCAAGTTGCTGAGTGTCTTGCTAAACTGCTGAGACTGACTTTAAACTTGAGATCTCCTGCCTCAGCCTCCCAAGCTGCTGGGATTACAGGGCTGAGCCACCACACTCAACTTAAGTGATAGCTTTTTGATGGCTATTGCTATTTATTAATAGTAGCCTCAGACCAAGAGTAAGAGGAAGTTAGCTCTGTCCTCAAGATCATACGGAGCACATGATTGCAGCACAGGTACCTGGCACCCTGCATGTGGTGGTCTCCAGGATGCTGTTAACAAGGCATTAGGACTCTTCACCTCCATTGCCTTGGGTACAGAGCTCATGCTACATCCCCAAGTGCTAACATGGGCTAGAAGGCTCACTCACATCATGTAAGAAGATAAATACTTGATTGACACAGGGTTTAAGGGAGCTTAGGGATTTGCAGGCCCTGTGTTGGGATGATATCTGCCAGCCCGTGCCTCTGCTAGAGAGGGCAGTATTGGGTGCATCACACAGGAGAGTGGCTGATTTCTGCCCTGTTCAAGACCACTCTGTGGATGGAGGGAAGTTTAGATGAGGAGGAGGAAAAGAGGAGTCTCATGTCTGGTTTCTTACAGGTTTTAGCAACGTGCCCATTGAACTGAAGAAGTGTGCACAAGCAGACCAATGCACGGAGACGATAACTACTTATATGGTTTTCCAGTTTCTAACGAGAGTAAGAGTTGCAGGTCACCCTTCGGAACAGGGACCATAGTCAGAACCACACCTCCCATCTTCTTTGTGCTCTTCCTGGGGAAGCTGCTTCACTGAGCTCCTGTGAGGGCCCAGCCGCCTCCATTTGTGGATTAAACTTGCACTGCTTGTTCCTGTGCCCTTCCTTGACTGCCCCTTCCTCCGTGGGTATTTCCAATTGTCTGTTTACTTGTTCGGCAAGGTTCACATGCTGTGTACCCAGCCACACTCAAAGTGGACCAGGCCATGTCAGGTCCTGACCCTCGAGGTTTCTGAGCATTTGGAGAACAGGAATTGTGGCTGGGCAGAGCTCAGAAACCATTGTCGGGAGCAGCTGTAGGAACTGGTTTGCACACAGGGTAGAGGTGGTGGAGGGTGGATTGGATCAGGGAGGTGAGGTTTAGATGAACTTTGAGGAGATCTGTGCAGTATGCTGCAATGGTTGGGACACACAGATGGGGGACTGGCAGAGGCTCTGGTGGCCTGGTGTGGTCCACAGGAGGGGGCGTGGGGGAAGAGCCACACAGGGGCCAGCCTTCAGTAAGAGGCCAAGGTGCTGCCTGTAGTGGACACATTGTGCCCTGGCACTGCATAGGGTGGTCCGCACAGGGTGGTCCACACAGGCCTCTGGCGCCCCACCTCGCACACTCTCAGGAACATGCAGGGGCACCTGCCCCAAGAACAGAGTCCTCCTCCCATGTCTGTGCCTCAGGCCCATGGCCCCTTCTCAAGGGCACTTCGCTAGGCACCAGTGCTGCCAGCACCATGAGCCAGCCAGGAGGCGGAGAGAAGCAGAGCCCAAGCTGCCACCTGCTTGTCACTGAGGATGGCCCAGGGGTCCCCTGAGCACACACCTGCCTCAGCCCGGAGCTGCACAGAAGGCCCTCACTGGTGCCAGAGCCCAGCACAGAAGATTGAGAGGTGGACACAGGAAAGGGCCAGGTCAGTGGTGAGCAGTGGCCACAGAGGGAGGATCCCAAACACGGCTTCCCCTGCTCTTCCCTTGGCTGGTACCTGCGCTGGTGCCCCACCCATGGCTCCATCTGTGTGCTTGTGCCTTCTGTACCCTGTTGTGCCCAGTGTTATTTCTTATACTCTTGGATGCATTTGCTTCTCTTTGTGCCCCTTGTCTGCCTTTGGCAGAGCAAAGAAACCAGGGACAACTGAAGTAAATGTTTCAGTTTTATTTTCTGTTTAGCCTACCCCATTTTTAAAATTTCTTTGATGGATCAAAACTCTTTCCCTAATTTAAAAATAGATAAGTCTAATATTTGCATTTGCACTGAAATCATTTTTATAAAACTAAGTTAATTTGTTTTTAGCCGCTGTGCCCATGATAGAATATCCCCCTACTTCCTAGGGCAGCTCCTCTGAATGGAACAATATGGGTCAAATAATGAGATTTTTTTTTAATTGTAAACAAACTAATTCCTTGTCCTGCAGCTCACCTTCAGAGGTGGCCAAGGCTTTCCTGGGTCATAACACAACCTTCCTGCTGCTGACAGCTCCTGAGGCCCAAGGTCTCATGAGAATCACCAGACACACATGTGCCCTGGCCGCCAGCTCCTGGACACCTTTCCCCCTACACTCAGCAGACACTTCCTCACCTGTGATGGAAGTCCATGAATCGCATGTCCCTGGCCAGCCTAGGTGGCTCTGGCTCAGAAGGTGTGAGGCAGGAGGCCAGATATAGCTCACATGACCTTGGTTACTTCAGCTGTCTGCTGGCCTCTCTGCAGGGCAGGGGGATGGAGCTGACTGTGTCACCCCGGGAGTCCCTGCTGCCACTCTCAAGTCATGTGGAGAAGAGAGCAGACCTGGTGCTAGCCTGGCACTGCCCGCGTCTGTGCCAACTCACATCCTCCATGGCACGTTCTCAGAAAGTCTCACCTGGCAACTTGTGGTACTGAGGAGAAGCTGCCAGAGGCCTACCTGGGGCACAAGGAGGAGGGGCCAGCATGCTAGGGACAGTCTCCTGTTTGCTGTCTAGGCTTTGCGTCCCTGCAGCTTAGCTTCAGATGGCCCCACAGCCCCATACTGAGGGTGTGCCCTCCTCTCAGCACAGATGAGATCTTTCCTGGGACCTGAGATGCCACTGTGCCCTCTACTCCAGATAAAGACCCTCCTCAGGGAGAAGGGCCACCCTCCTGTCAGCCCAGAGCAGTTCTGGGGCCCACTCCCCATTCTAGCCACTGACACAGATTCTCTCCCTGATCAAATGCTACCCAGCTCCCCCACCTCCCTTCCAACTGGGACCTGACTCTTGGCCATCTGTGCTTGTTACCACCTGGCACTGCCCCAAATGGCCTGGTTTTACCAAGAATCCTGAGAAGTCAGGTCAAGCAGGCACACAGACCCTCTCTATCTCCTCAGACTATCCTCAGATGACCTCTGACCCTGTTGACCCTTCTTCAGCAAGAAGCTTGTGAGGCTGGTGAGCCAGGATCCAGTGACGCCCACCAGCTCTGTGGCCATATACCCCACCTGCCATGCTCTATTTGGAGCAGACTCAGTTTCTCTCCTCATGGCAAAACTGTTACCTAAACCTCGGTCCTTGTCCCCAGTGCCAATTGAATAATGAGGACACCGTTTTGAGAAAAAGAAAAACAAAGTTTATTGCTTTGCTAGCAAAAGAGAAGCACGGGGCTCCTGTCTCTGAGGCTGTGGTTCTGTTCATCAGGAGGGATGGGGTGGGGCAGGGGATAAAGAGGTGATTCAAAGGTGACACTCCACGTGTTCTCTGTGGACTTGTAACTCACTTGTTAATTTGACAGATAGTCATTTCTGAGATCTGCTGCTGCAATGTCCAAAGTGTGAGTTGCCTCCTTCCTATCTATGTTGGGTGTGTGTTCAAGGTCAGATACCTCTGACTACCACAGGGAAGAAAGGTCATCCTGTCCCTCAGGACTGCAGATTATGGAGGGGAGAGATGGTGGAGGAGG
The DNA here is from genome assembly GCF_047511675.1 of Marmota flaviventris. NCBI lineage: Eukaryota > Metazoa > Chordata > Mammalia > Rodentia > Sciuridae > Marmota > Marmota flaviventris. The sequence continues at coordinate 7,608,305 of NC_092502.1, forward strand.
AGGGAGAGAGGAGGAGAAAGAAACTAGTTTAAGAACTAGTCCCAGTGGCAGAGCAGCAGGACTGTGTTCCTGAGGTGGACACTGTTATGGGACAGCTTTGCATTGCCCGGCCTCCCTTAGTGAGGCTGTCCTTGCCATCTTCAATGTCACTGAATGTTCTTTCTTCCTTAAAATCATTCACAGTGGTCTCCACCTCTCAGCGGAGAGGCCGTACCACCTGACCCCCTTCTTGGGTTTGTGTGAGGACCACGGAGTCCACGGAGCCCACACACCCTAGGAACAGCTCCCAGCTGCCATACAGGCAATCTCCACGCTGTTCTCTTTACTCCTCAAGACTGAGCACCTTTCATGGGCAGCATTTGCTTCCTGACAAGGTCCTGGACTGTTCCATGGGTTGCATTCAGATTCCCCATCAGATCAGCTGGATGCCCGGTGACAGGATCTGCTGAGGTCCAGCTGTCAAGAGACGGTGACAACCACTAACTCCAGACCTGCTGAGGCCTAGTCCTCTTACCTGGGGAGCCTCAGGCTGAAGGGAAGGTCTGGACCAGTGAGAACCCCGAGAAGCCCCTTCCTGGGATGGGGTCTAGCTCCTCTTGAGAGATTTGCTCTGATCAGAGGCCTGAGCCATGAGTCCTCACTGGTCGGAGCAAGAAGATGAAAGAAAAGGCTATGCTTGGGCTGGATGGTGCCCAACCCCGACCCCAGGGCTGAGCCTGCTGAGGGCTTGGAGATGAAGGGCTCTTGCCACACTGGAGCCTGGCTTCCTACGAGGCTGAGCATCCATTCCCAAAGAGCATCCAGCCCAGTGACATGTCCCATTCCTAATGGCCAGTGGGTCCTGAGGTCATGGGCTGAAGGCAGAGGAAGCAGCAGAGAGGGGTCCCGCCCAGCCAAGCTGACAGACAGAGAGTGGAGGCCTCTGCCATCAGCAAGACCTGGGCCCAGTCTCTGGGTTCAATGGGAGGGCAGCACCCGCCCTGGCTATGGCCTTTAGATTCAGGACAGCAGCGCCCAGGGCAGTGGGGACAAAAGCAGCAGGAAGTGGGGCTCCTCACAACAAAGGAGCCAGTAGGGGCACACCAGGAGGGACACAGGCCCAGAAGGAGAGCATATTCCCGGGTACGTTCCTGCTGCCCACTGGTCCTGATGCATGAGAAAGCAGCACAGTGCAGAATCCGAGGCCCCCACTCGCCTCTTTTTCTTAGTCAAGCTCTGGAATCTGGGATCTCTGAATGCCACTCGTTCCAGCTCTGAACTTCTCTGACTACCCTGCTGGCTCCAGTGCTGAGTCCCCCTCCCAGGCTATGGGCAGTCAGGTGGCATGGGGTGAGAGACTGTGGGCACAGAAAGGAAGGACAAATGCCACAGACCTGGGAGGCCTGTCATCCCACGGCCCCAGGTGAGCCACAGGACAATGGTGTCAGGGGAGGCCCTTGCTGTGGCCAAGCAAGGAGGAAACACGGGCTCAGGCGCCGAAAGCCTCCTCCCCACTTGCTCCTCCTCTTGGTAATGACCTCCTTGGCCTCTAGCTCACCCCACAGTCTGCTCTGATGAGGAAGGTGCCCAGTGCTGAGTGGAGCTTCAGGGCAGCACAGAAGGGGCACATGCCCAGAAGGAGTCCCTTTAAGGATGGTTGGATGGTTGGAAGCTCTGGAGACAGCGCAGAGCCCTCCCTGGAAGACAGGATGGCTCCCAGGGATAATCACTGTTCTCCAGGTGGGCATATATCCAGCAGCAAGTGCCCAAGCAGGAGGAAGACCCTCAGCACCACACCGCACTGCCAAGGACTAGGGTGACAAGAATGAGAGAATGCTGGGGCACCAGGGCTGCCTCCTCGGGGCTGCCTCCTCGGGTCTGCATGGCCTTGAGCTTCCTGGAGTCATCCAGGAGGACTTGAGGACTAGAAGCTTGCTCTCTACCCACTGGCCATGACATTACAACTCCATGTCCTGAGGATGCCCCTGAGCTGGGTGGGAGCAGAAGGCCCAAGTCCCTGGCTGCAAGGGGTTGACAAGGGTTCAGAAAATACTGCTTCCCAGCCCAAGGGCCTCTGGAACCAGGCAACCCAGGTGTGCATCCTAGTTCTGCTGCGAAATCTCTTCCAGTGACTCTACTTCTCTGTGCCTTGGTTTCCTCAAGTGTAACAACAGGACGAGAGGAGCTTGATCTCCTAGGGTGGTCATGAGGCTTACATGAGGTAACACAGCTGAGGCACAGAAGTGCCCAGCTCACAGAAGCTCTCGGAGAGTGCTGGCTGCCATTGTTACTATCATTTATTGAGCAACTACTGTTTCCTAGAACCACCATGCAATAGTGAATGGATACACACGTTATCTTCAGCAAAGGAGCATGGGAGAGGAGAGAAGGAAGTGGGTAGATGGCATCCTAGTGATGGGCAGCACTAGAGGCATAAGATAGAGCCCCACTGCCCCTAGGCAAATGGATGACCAGTGATGAGGCAGGGCAGGTGCTTCAGGAAGGACCAAGAGTCCCTGCCTCACTGCCCACAGTCCACTGAGCCCTGCATCAGTTCAGGAAGACAGCGTCCTGCCGGCCAGCCAGCAGGATTCACGCTCCCGGGGACATGCCCAAGGGCGTAGATGGTTGGAAGTTCTGGAGACAGTGCAGAGCCCTCCCTGGAAGACAGGACGGCTCCCAGGGAGAATCACTGTCCTCCAGGTGGACACGTCCACGGGCCAGACTGAGTGGAGGGCAGCACATGGCTGGGGTGCTCCCCCAGAGAGGCCAGGCTGACTCAGAGGGGGCATCCACCCTTTGTCGTCCAGGATGCAGGTCTATGGCTTCGCCCCAGGCATGGAGGCTGGGCGGGAGCACCTGTAGGTGCAGCCTATGAGGCTGGATGCAGGAGCAGAGTGGAGACAGCCAGGTGCGAGCACATGCCTTGGGCACCTGGTCATGGCAGGAGACCCTTCCCAGCCTCCCCGGTGCCTCACCCAGCTCTTTTTATGACCCAGGCACAGGGAGCTTTATCTGCTGTTCTGAACAAGGGCCATTCTTCCCCAAACCTGACCTCCGAGTATCCAGCAGTCCCAGGGAGGCCAGAGAGCAGGGCCTCACCTCTGAGGTCTCACTTTCTCTCACTCACTTCTCACTCAAGCCCTTTGATCATCTTGTGTAAACAGCTTCTATTAACAGTTTATGACGATTATTCATACCCATATGACATGGATATATTCACATATTTCCATAAAACACGCACATGTACATTATCTTTCGCTTCTATATAAAGACAGCAACCTTCCATTGGGATTTTTTTTGTCTGTTTTTTTGTGGTTCCAGATCTATTGTACAATGTTCAATGTGTGAAATTTCTTCTGACTCAAGTGTCTTTTATTGTCATATAAACCAGTCTTATAGCTTTTCCTCCCTGCACGTTTCCTGGGTTGAGACTTCCTCCTGCTTCGCACATTCCTGGATCCATGGCACCTGCTAAGCTGACATCTAGCTGTTGCTTGGTGATTTTCATTGGTGAATGATTGTTTGTATTATTCCTGATCAAAAAACAGCAATTTCTACTGCTATTTAACTTTTAAAACATGGAAAATGACATGGGATGTTGTGTGATAAGAGTTCAGCTTTATAGGATGTTTTTCTTGGTCTTAGCCTCTTCTTCCTTTAATATTTTGACATCTCTCTGAAAGAAGTATAAAATACAAGCATGGTTTCTTGACTTCCAGGAGCTGATTGACAGGCTTTCCCTGGAGGTTTGAGTGTTGGAAGCAGTGTGGAGAGTGGAGAGTGGATGATATGGAGAGTCCGGCTCCTTAAGAGAAGACAAGAGATGCTCAGGAAAACAAGCATTATCCACTCGGGTCCAAGAGCAGGCAGGGTCCAGGCCACACAGGGCCAAATGGGAAGGACAACACAGGGAAGGTGATGGGTTAGGTCAGCTAGTCGAATGACCCTGGGGGCTTTGGGTTGCACTGTGGTCCCAGGTTCTTGGCCCTGGGATGATCAGGCAGGGCAGCATGGCCTTGGGGGTGCAGGCCAGATACCTGAGGTCACTGTGAAATGGTGCATGCACACATCAAAGACACACTCAAGGCTGGCCTTGTGTGACCCAAGAACTGGCTAGACCAGGGCGGGCCCGTGATTTCCCAGAAAAAAAGGGGTTTGGTTTTGTTTTGTTTCTAAAATGTCAAAGCATCCTAATATCTGAAAGATTAAATATGTGTATACATATATATTTGCAAGACACCCCCTGCACTTGTCCCTTATATCAGTGACGTAGACCTTTGCCACCCTCGTGGCCACAGATACAGCCCTCCAGCCCTGAGCAATAGGCTCTACTCCAGAGCCTCCCGTCTGAGCCTCCTCAAAGACATCGCTCACACCAGGGGAAGCAAAGGCAAATGAACCCTGGCCCTACCCTGTCACCAGAGTATGGAAAACAAACACACAGATGTCACCTCATTCCCACAGAACCCAAAAGACCTTGGTCTATACACAAAGAGCTTCACATAGAGTGTTCAACATGGAGGGCGACACACTCTGTTGCACACTCACACATTTACACAATCCCCCACACACATCACTGTGAGCTAAAGGAGAGAAGGACAGAGGAGAGGCAGTGTCCACAGACATTTTGAAAACTTCATGAAACAAGAAAACCATGAAATAGTGAGATATAGAAATGGAATGTTACATGGACGTTAAAAGAACCCAGAGGGAATTGTTCATGCCTTCACCACAAGGGAGATCAATGTTCGAGGCCATGGACACGCTCACTAGATTCAAACACAGCACAGTGTATGCATATATCAACATACCACGTGGTGCTCTATGAAGGAACTGGTATGTGTCAAGATATTAAAAAAAATCAAGATAACAAGTAAAATAAACAAGAAAGAGGACAGAGGGGTATGACTGCTGAGGGAGGGAAGGAGGATGCACCGAGACCACCGGCCCCTGCCCCAGCATCGTTCCTGATTAGGCTCAGCCATCCCATTACCAAGAGGAACAAGGAAAAGGAAAACATTTCATTTAAAGATGGGCATCTTGGCCACCCAGGACGGGATGCCCACTGTGCAGAGAGGTTCCCTGAGGCAACATGCAGGTGGTCCCAAGGCCAGGAAATGGACTTTCCTTTCTTATACATTCTAAACCAAAATGACCTGAGACACCTGACGTGGTTGCTGCCAGGGCATGAGGCTGGTTAGGAGAGTGCCCAGTGTGGTGGAGAGACGCAGACCCTCGCTGTCTCTGGAACGGCTGGTCTGCACAATTGCACTTCTTCTCTCAAGGTAGATGAGCAGTTCCAGAATGTTGCTCACTATGGACAAGAAAGAAACACAAAATGGAAGCAGGACTCAAGCTTGCAGCAGCAGTGACAGGCAGCTCCAAGGGTCAGTCCTTAGCAGAGGACTTGAGCGAGAAACACGCGTGGTCCAGCTCCTGTTTCCCCAGCATTGAGCTGTTTGGAAGGGCTGTGTGACATGGCCCTTCAAACACAGCACCACATCCTGGGCTCATCCACTGTTGGAAGAATACCAAACCCTCTCAGAAACTCCCGGATTCAGCCCTAAACCTTGACCCATCAAGTCCCCAGCTCCTTCATCATGCAGAAACAGTCATTTAGAGCTCACAGGCCATGTCAAACACATGCACAGGCCCATAGAAACGTGGGAGCTGGGGGTTATCGTTTGTTGTGACTGAATTGTGCCCCTGCATTCATATGTTGAGGACCTAACACCCACTACCTGAGAAATGACCTGTCTTGAGATAGGATATTTTCAAAAGTAACTAAGTGAAAATGAGGCATTGGTGTGGCCCTCATCCAATACAGCAGGTGCCCCTGTAAGAAGTAAGGCTCAGACCTGTGCAGGAGAAGCCTGTGAGACACAGTAGATGAGGACCCCCACAGCCCAACCAGACAGGGCTCAGGGAAACCAACGGGCCACAGCAGGCCTCACACGGCTGCCTGCAGGATGTGAGAAACTGCTTCTGCTGTGATGCATCTGGCCCGCGGCAGTGACTCATGGCAGCTCTTGACAACCAAGACCTCGGGGAACCGGAACTGGAAGAGAATAGCTTCAAAAAAGACTTGAGGTTTTAGGAAAATGCTGGATAAACTAAAATCCATGAAATGAAGAGCAGGCTGACTCCCAGGTCATAAGATGCACTTCTACCTCGCCAACGCTGTGACTCGGAGGCCATGCACACTGGTGGAAATGAGCTGGGCACTTCCAGGTTGACACTAAGCCCTAACCAAAGAGAGGCGGCTTCCTCAAGCCTGGGAATCCCTTCATTATCCCAGTGACAAGCTTGAATCTGCAGGTTCAGTGTCACCAAAACTCACTATCGGAACACCAAAGGCTCAGGAGCCAGAGTTTGGCAAGAGAGCTGGGTGCCTGCAAATGGTCTTGCTTCATTCATTTAGCTCAAGTTTTCAAATTTCATCCATGCCCATGTGCTGGTGCTCCGTGTCTTCCCGGCTGAATACTATTCCAATCCATGGTTACTACCTTTTTCAAATCCATTGCTTGATGTGAGTTGGGTAGCTTCTATTTTCTAATGGTCACAAAGGTGCTATGCTATCTAATCCCCTGTCCTTTGAATGTAGCTGTGCTCCTGCTAGTGTGAAGATTCATGTTCAAGCTTGAACAAACATGTTGTTGTTTTTTTATATATATATCCTGGTGATAAGCCTAGTAGTGAAATTGCTGATTCATGTAGTAACTCTATTTTAACTGTGTTTAACCACCCCACCCAGAGCACATTCCAGAATGGTGCACCAGTGTATATTCTCATTCATTGGAAAAGGGTTCCAATTTCTCCACATTCTCACAAACTCTTTAATCATTTGTTGATTTGTTTATTGTAACCATTCCAAAAGGTAGAGTATGTCTCGCTGTGGTTTTGAGTTATTCTTCAACAACTCAATGAGCCCATGTGAATAATCTCTTTGGAAAAGTCAACTAATGTTAATTTTATAACTAATGCTAACTTTCTTTATCTAATTTTATTTTTTTTTCTTTTAGTGGGTAAACACAATCCTCTTTAAAATTACATCTGAACAAAAACAATGTCCTAAAGAACACTTTGATAGTGCAATGAAATCATGCTACAGGGTCTCCTCCTGGGCTGATTCCATGCTTTGCACCGAGCTCCACCTAAGTTCTGGGGAGATGTGAGACCTGGAGACCCTGCACAGTTGGATAAGGAAAACACAAGAATTGTGTGTTTAAGTCACATTCACAGAGTTTGGCAGTGGGCACCAGAACATAATTATTAATTTGGAGACAAGTTGAAAGCAAAAGGTGTTCCCGTCTACCAACAGAGCCCATGGCCTCCTCTGCTCCCTCTCCTTCAGAACTTGTGCAAGGCTGAGGTGAACCTGGTTCCAAAGCCAGCAACAGTGGCACATCCACAGCCCATTCTGAGGAAACGGTAGAGGCTTTCCTATTTGGGCAACCAGTCGTAACACTGCCGAGTCGAGGTGTCCTGTGTGGGTTTCCAGGAATGTTGGCAATATTCACCTAGGGGAGGGGAGGAAAGCTGGAGGAGAGCTGAACTTGGCTGCAGAAGCCATCCCCGGCAGCCCTGTCTGGAAGGAGCATTTCATGTGGAGTCTCAGGAAAGTCCCTAATTGGGTGGGATGCAACAGGAAGAAAGTGGAATTGTTCACCGGTACAGTGTCAGTTGAAGGTGATGACAGGCTTGGGGAAGGGCAGTGCTCGTGGGACATGGTGGAGGTGCTGAGTGCCACCCATGTACACCTAGAGTTGGCTTCCATGGTCAGTCCCAGGGTTTGCCACAACAAATGTAATTTTATAACTTTATGACAATAAAAAGATTTTTAAAAGAAACAATATGGTACATTTTTAAACACAGTATTGGGGTTTAAAAGGAGGTTCCAGGAGGACTGAAACACAGGAGAAGGCAGAACAGTGCACGTCAGTCCTTGAGGACGCTGTGTTAAAACCCCACACCCAGGTGGCCATGGAGGCTGGGCCCTCCACACAGGCTTAGCGTTCCGAGGGAAAGAAACAGGGACATGCCGCCAGGTCAACAGCAGACCAAGTTCCTTGCCTTGGGGAAATTAGTGAATCTGTTCAACAAAGACTTATTTATTTTATTTTATAGCATGGCAATGGTATCCAAAGTTTCGTGCACTTATTATCATTTTATCACCACTATAATTCTGTGAGAAAAATGAAATTCAGAAAGATAAAATTCACATAAAACCAAAATAAGCCACTCTTCAAATACACATATTTTAAAATTTCAAATCTACCCTTTATTTTTTGGCAGGGCTAGGAGTTGAACCTGCAGCCTCAAACCTGTAGGCAAATGCTGACCACTGAGCTGCACAAGAGCACTTAGCATGACAGCTACCTTCTTAAAAAATTTTTGAGCATATCTACAGGATTGTTAATGTGGGCACTATAGTATTGCATATCTCCAAAACTTACTCATCTTGCAAATATCTGAAAACAGGGTCTCGGGGACGTGTGCAAAGCAGGAAGAGAGCGGCTCAGAGAGGGGACTAAGGGAGCTTAATACTGCCCTGTGAAAAGGACCACAGGGACACAGAAAGTCAGGAAATTTAAACATAATATAATAAATAATTCATTACAGACACTTCAGCTTGGCTGCTGAGGGGAGCGGGGAGCACAGGCAGAGAGAGAGGCAGGGGATAAAGAGATTAAAAATAGAGAAAAATTGGCTTGTGGACACCTGGGGATTGGAGAGGAAGGCTGGGTCCAATGGACACAGAGTTGGTAGGGAAAGCAGCTCAGTGGAAGCAAACCTCAAAACCCCTGGCCCCAGAGGTGGGAAGTGTTCTGCTGGTATGAAGTGCTTCCAGGCACAGCAAGAAAAGTGGGGGGACAGGGCTTAGGAAACACCTCTAAGCAGGGCACAGCTACAAGCAGAGTCAGGTGATCAGGAACTCATATGGGAAGTTACCAGGACCCTCTGAAAATAAATTCCCAGGGGGTGCCTAAACCAGAGACACTGAAATAGGCACAAAGATAATCATACCTGACCCCCTAAGGTTCCAGATCCTAAGGGAGAAATCTCCCTCTGGGCCAGGCGCCCAGGAGAGCTACTGGAAAGATGCCTATCCAGCCTCGCAGAAGCACCTGCACTCCAGGGCCAATACCCAGTAATTCACAATCCAAAACACTGATGGTGAAACCCAGGGAGGGTTAGTCCCGGCATCCTGAAAGTGGATTTTACAGGAAGCCCCAGAAACCCCAATGTACAGCGGAGACCCGCAACTCCCCAGCAACAGGGCCATGAATCAAATCTCAAACACCTATGCTCCAGAGTTTGCAATCTCAGCCAAGACCAAACCCCAATCACTGGAACCTCTAGTTTAGCCCCACCCTGCTGCAGGGACACACAGTTTATCAGCACCCCAGCTGTGCCACCCTGTGCTGGGAAACTGAAAGTTACTGCAGCCAGCCTTGGCTCCCAGCCACAGCAGAGACAGCCAGGGGAGGAGCACAAAAATTGACTGCACAAGCCCAGCCCTCGACCCCAGAGTCACAGAGCCCAAAGGAAACAGGAAGAATGAAAACCCACCCTCACCCAATAGTTTTGACCACCACAGCAGAAACAAGCCCCTTATTTCTCACTAAGATTTTTTATACTTTTCTGTTTTCATTTTCATTACTTCTTTCTCTATGTTCCCATGCTTTACCTATTTTTTTAATATTTTGACTTCTAAAATTTTCTTACACATCATTTCATCACACTGCATCACTTTCCACATTTTCTCATCATTCATGATTTTGAGTGCATGGATGTGGCTGCGGGGGGGGGTTCTCTCTGTGCTGATAGGTGCAAAGATATGTGTATATTCATGTCATCTTACTTTAACATCAATGCTCTCCCCTGCACTTGTTCATTAGTTGTCATTGGACATGGGTGGGGTAAACTTGTACAAGGGTTTGAGTTATTTTGATCTTACATTTGCTACTTAGTTCATTCCTCCATTCTTGGTCCCAATCTCCCCTTCTTCACTCTCGTCCTCCACTGACTGACAGATTTCCCTGTTCCCTCTTCCTCTTTTTCCATTACTTTCAGTTAATTTTTATTTATTTTCTTTTTACTTAAAAACTTAATCCCATTAATAATACAATTATGTCATTCATATCATTCCTACCCCATGCATGTTGTGCTTATTAATATATAGATGATGTACTATACTTCGGCTGTTGAATGCCTGATATAGTTAAGGTTTTTTGTTTTTTTTTAAATTGTATCTGGTGATGTTAAATGCTGACCCCAGTATTCCTATATTGGTGACAGCTCTTGTTATAGATATCAGAGTAGACACCACACATTTATCCTAATGTTATATATCTGTTGCTGACATTAGAGCAGTTCTGGCTCCCCCTTCCTCTAAGAGGGTCTGGAAAGTGATTGGGACACTTCAAGATCACAGAATAGAGATCCTGCGGCCAAGCAATAATCACAACTCAGCAAAGCCACAGTGAATCTCACCCACACACAATCTAGCCCCATCCACGTCTCAACGTTACTTCAACTTAGAGAACTGGAGAGAGAAAAACCCCAAACCCACAACTAGGCCCCAACTAGAAGCAACCCAGGGGGAACTTTAGGTCCCAGCCCTTGACATCTACCCATACATCAAAAACACAGAGAAATCCCACAACACAAAAGATAACTACATATGAAAGGACACGTGTCTAAAAGAGGAAGAGGAATCCATCTCAACTGATATGCAGGAGCTAATCCTCTGAAAATATGAGGAAACAGGCAAACCAATCCACCCCACCCCCAAATTCAGAATCCTTCATCAAATGATCCCACAAATATGGAAGAGGATGAAATTCCAAAGAAAAATTTAAAAAAACTGACTACTAAAATGTTCAATGGCTCAAAGAATAACTAAGACATGAATTAAAAGAGCAAATACAGGAGATGAAAGACCATTTTATCAAAGAAATAGAAATATTGAAAAGAAACCAATCAGAACTGGAATGAAAGACACAATGAGTTGATTTAAAAATGTCTGTGAGAGCATCAGAAAGATATTAGATCACATAGACAATAGAACTTCAGGCATGAAGACAGGCTATATGCACTGGAGTGCACCATGTATGAACTAGAGTGCACTATGTATGAACTGGAGTGCACGGTAGGCAATAAAGGAAATAAAAAAGAACGTGATCAGAATATACAAGAATTCTGGGACAACAGCAAGAAACCACACCTGAGAGTCATGGGATAGAGAAGAACAGGGAGATCTGAGCTAAAGGCATCAAGAGATAGTAACAGAAAACTTTCTCCTGATCAAAAATGAGATATACATCCACATATAGGGTACTTATAGGACCCCACATAGACAGGATCAGAAAAGAAGTTCTCCAAGACACATCATAAAGGAAATATACAACCCTGAAAAGAAGGAAAGAATATTAAAAACTGTAAGAGAGAAACGAACTCACATTTAGATGCAAAACAATGAGGTTCACTTCTGACCTCTCAACACACACCTTCAAATCAAGGAGGGCCTAGAATGAGATATTCCCAGATCTAGAAGGGAACAGTTGCCTGCCAAGATTGCTATTTCCAGAAAAGATCTCCTTCAACACAACAAGGATGAACTAAAAGAATTCATGACCACCAAGTCAACACTACAAAGAATATTTAAAGATAAAAGCACACAGAGGAATACATAAACAAATCCCACAGCTCCCAAATAGATGAAGACCAGTGGAAGTCTAATCAACAAAATGAGAATCAAGACAGAATTAAAAATGACAAAAAATAAAAATGACAGGATTCCCTGATGAAAAGATATAGATTAGCAGAATGTATTTTTAAAAAGCAAGATCCAACTTTATGCTTTTTGCAAAATGACTCATAGGAAAAGGCACAGGATAAAAGTTAAATGTAGAAAAAAATAATCAATGCAAATGAAGTCCAGAAACATTCAGAGTGGCTATTCTTATATACCACAAAGTTGATTTCAAACAAAACTACATCAGAAGAGACAGAATACCACCACATCCTGATGAAGGAAAAAATTCAAGAAGAAGATATATATATATAATTCAGCACACCCATTATATTAAAAAAAAAAAATACTCCCTGCCACTAAATCTCAGATAGATAACAATACAGTAATAATGGGTGATTACAACACACAACACTCCCTAATTACCAGTAGAATGTCATCAGAGTACAAATCAATAAAGATAAAGATTTATGGCCAAATTTATACCATAAATCAAATGGACCTAATAGACATCTACAGACTATTTCACTCCAAAACAGCTGAATTTACATTCTTCTCAGTGGCTCATGTAAAAGAAGGGACCATATTCTAAGTCACAATGTAAGTCTTGGCAAATAAAAAAATAATGTATATATTTTGATGCATCTTATCAGATCATAATAAATTTAAAGTAGAAATCAACAGCAAGAAAAATAACATAAACTACATAAACACGTGAAGATTGAAAAATATTCTTTTAAATGAAGGATGGGTCAAAGAAAAAGTGACAAAAGAAATCAAGAAACTATTAGAAACCAGTGAGAACAGAGATTCAACATATAAAAATCTCTAGGACTGTCACTTTCTTTCTCATGTAGCCTGATAAAGTCCCCCTGTGCTGGAGAGAAGAAGTAGAACTAAGGAGAAAATTCATAGCACTGAGTGCCTACATTTAAAAAAAAAGAGAGAGATCTCAAATAAATAAGCTTGTGCTCCACTTCAGGGCCTTACAAAAGGAAGAACAAACTAATTTCAAAATCAATAGAAGGCAAGAAATAATAAAGATCTGAGCCAAAATTAAGGAAGAAATAAAAAATTACATAGGACCTATACAAAAACACTCCATCATATAGATTCAGGTATCAACTTTTTCAGCAAGACCCATGAAGCTCAAGAAATAAAACCAGGAAACAATAAGTGAAATGCCATCAATTTAAAAGCTTCTAAATAGCAGAGGATAGGATTAAGAGCATGAAGAGAGAGTCTACAGAATGGGATAAAATCCTTCCCAGTCTCTACTCAGATAGGGGAATAATATCCGTAATACATAAAGAACACAAAAACCTTAACACCAAAAAAACCAATGACTCGATCAATAAATGGCAAAACAACTAAACAGACATTTGTCAAAAGAAGAAACACAAATGGTCAACAAATATATCAAAAAAGATTCAACATCTCTAGCAATCTGGGAAATGCAAATCAAAAGTACACTAAGATTTCATCTCGCTACAGTCTAATGTCAATTGTCAACAACAAATATGATAGTAACTCTTATGAGAATATGGGGGAGGGGCTGGGGTTGTGGCTTAGAGGTAGAGTGCTCACCTAGCATGCACGAGACACTGGGTTCAATCCTCAGAACCACATAAAAATGTAAAATAAACATATTTTATGCACCTAAAATTTCAGAAAAATATTTTAAAAAAGAATATGGAGGAAAGGTACACTCTTATATTGTTTGGTGGGACTGCAAATTAGTACAACCACTCTGGAAAGCACATTGGAGATTTCTCAAAAGACTTGGAATGGAACCTGCATATTACCCAGCTATCCCTTTTCTACAATCAGCAGACTATAGCAAGCAAGCCACTGAAAAATGTATATAGTAACATTTAGCCAAATTATGGACAGTACCCAGATGCCCATTGACAGATGAAGGGGTGAAGAACATGTAGTATATATACACGATGAAGAAGAATAAAATCATGACATTTGCCAAAAAAAAATTATGGAAATGGAGACTGTCATGCTAAAAGAAATGGGACAGACTTCAAAAATCATTTCTCTCCTATGTGGAAGCTAGAGCAAAATAAAGGAAAGAAGGTGGGGGTCAGATATTATAAAAATATAGAGAAGATCAGGGGAATAAAAGTTAGAAAATAAGAGTGAGGGAGGAGAAATGGGAATGGGAAGAAATATGGAGTGAGTTTAACAAAAACACATTATATCACTATGCCGAAGGGAATTTCAATGTTATATATATGCAAGAGTACCAATCAATAAACGAGTGACAGGACAAACAGAGAGTAGAGAAGGGGACATAGGGGAAGCCAGGAAATATTGATTGAAGTCTAATTCATTTCACGTATGCTTTTGTAAAAATGAACCAACTAACATGTGTAACTACAATCTCAAATAAACAAATAAAAAGAAGTCTGCATTGTATCTAAGTGGTTCTGTTTGGAGAATCTACCAAGGAGCATCCCACCAGAGAGAGCTGGTGCATGGCTCTTCCTCATAGCTCTGAGTGGCTGTCACCCAGGACACTGATGGGCCACAGGAGCCAAGCCACGGCCATGCTCAGAAGACAGGCCCTCCTGACAGCACAGGCAGCAGGAGGCCTGGAGAAGTGACCCAGAGCAGGGAGTCAGGGAGAGGCCCAAGGCCCTGCAGCCTGTGGAGTTCAGCCACAGAGCAGGAGCCCAGGTGGAGTGAGGCTTCCCGCAGGGCTAGAGGCTCCCAAGTTGGGGTTGTGTGGTGCCTTCCCAGGCAGGGTGAACTGAGGCCAAGGCACCCATCAGTGCCTAGGATCTACTGCCACCAGGGCAAGAAGTGCCTCCCCACACACTGCCACCAGCCTGACTTCACAGGGCAAGAAACACCCCCCCATGCAGAATGAGTGGGCATATTAAATGCAAAAGTCTAGAAAGATTAACTTTAAGTGGGTTTATCTGAGTACAGAAATGATTCATGAATAGGGCAGCCCCACCCAGGTGGGAGGAGCATCCTGAGGGCAGCAATGAGCAACATCCTGCCTGTGCCCTCAGGGACAGGTTGGCCAATTGGGGAACTCTGCCTGCTGGGATGGGTGGGCACCCCTGGTTTCCAGAGCACAGTCTTCAGGTAGGTAGTGGACAGGTCACCTGTTGAGTCAGTCCCCTGTGCCACGTGGCTTTAGGACATCTTACCTTTGCAGAGGCAGCCTTCATGCTCAGCAGTGGGGAAGAGCAGACCTTGGGCTGGAAGGAAGGCTGAAGACGCTGGTGGGAAGTGCTCATGGGGGCGGCGGGGTGCCCAGGCCACTCAGGATCAGAGGGCAATGCAGAACTGCGTGGGTTCCAACTGAGAAGAAGTGTCTGGCTGACACCGAAATGTCAAGAGATTTCATGGTCGTTATATTCTACCTGTAATTTTCAATATTCAATTGGAAAGTTTAAAAACATATACATGACTGAATAAAGCAACTTATACTTAAAATATTTTAAAATAATACACAAGTTTAGCAAGCAATGAACATTTGAAGAGAAGTGTCCACTGTGGCGACAGAGTCTGAGGTTTCCTGCAGGAATGAGCCAGAATGTCCACCCAAGGCCTGGGCCTGGCTCCTGGAAACCTACTGTTTCAAGCCTGTGCTTACCCTGCAGGTTGTCACTAAGATGTGCTTTCCTTCCCCAGGTGTCCTTGTCTCCCTACTTGTCCCTTTGGCCGTCAGTGGATCCAGAGACAGAGCACCCTCATGTAGGGGCCCCACTCAGGCCGCCCAGGGCAAGCCCCAAAGTCCCAGTTTCAGGGAATGAGGAGGAGGACCCAAAGGTCTCCGCAAAGGGTGCATTTGAGACAGGCTGCAGGATTCTCAGAGTGAGGACCTCGAGGCCCAGGCCCAGGGCAGACCCTTGTATGGAGCACTTCGGGCCCTGACTCATCATCCTGATAAGAGGGAAAGGAAGCACGGAGAAGAGCCCTGCTCTGAGCTCACTGGCTCTGTGATGTGGCCATGAACTGTACCTCTGGGGCCACATTTCATCTCTTCATAGGGAGGCCTTTGGTTAGGTCAGCAGTGCTCAAACTGGGGTCCGGGAGTCCCGAGTCTATAGATGCAGACCACTGTGTGGGCACCTCTGAGCCTCACGGGGTTTTCAGAGCACATGGGGGGAGAGATACAGCAGAGCAGCAGCTGAAGCAGGCGGCCAAGCCGGCTGCCCCAGTAACTAAGAGCTCTGCAGGACACCCAGGGACACCACTCCACCTGCAAAAACATTTCATTTTGTAAAATGTAGTATTTCTACTTAAAACCATACTTGTGTCATTGTCTAATTATTTTTTGAGTGAATTGTACATGATTTTTGTATTTTCTTAGCTTTGACTTCTAAGAGAGAGAAATATGTAAATAAATAAAATATAAATAAATAAAAGCTGTCTGGGATCCTCAGCGTCTTCACAGAAGACCTGAGACCCTGAGTTTGAGAACTACTGAGGAATGTCCACTGCCCTTTGCACATCAGGGTGCTCCCAGCACCTGTCCTTACTGAGGGGGGACAGCATGGTAGCAGGGCCAGTTTGTCACACTGGTTCCTCACGTAATTGTTGTACGTCAGAAGGGAACGTCACCAAGGGATGCAGGAAGTGCTGGGACTTGAGGTCCCCCCCCCAGGGGAAGGGGCGTGGGCATAGAGGGCAGGAGTAGGAGGCGGGCACTGTGCAGCCCAGGCCAGCACACGCCCAGGACATTGCTGGCATTTCCGCAGGGCTATCCTTGGCAGCACTGGCTGGCAAAGTGGATGTGCTCTCCAGAAGCCACGTGGACAGTGAAGGGATCCAGCTCCTGCATACAGTTCTGTCCTGAGCAGGACATGTCCTGGTACAGCCTGAGGAATTCTCCTGCACAGAGGCAAGCACAGCCGTCACCAGGGCCCAGAGGCTCCAGTGAGGCTCCCAACAGCCACTGCAGAATCACAAGCCGCTACCCCAGCTCAGTGCGTCTGGAGGTCTGGAGGCTCCCCTCAGGCACTGCCCTGACCGACCAGGAGCCCCAGAGAGGCCAGCTGAACATGGGCAGAGGCTGAGAGAGGCCTGGAGGTGGGGGTGCTGGTGACCCAGGGCCACCCGTCAATCCCAACCTCTGTAAAGCCCAGGAAGCAGATGTGGTGGGCTTGGGGCCCCGACACCACAGCACTGCCTGTGTCCCTGCTCAGAACCAGGTGGCGGCTTGGGCTCTGAGTCCCTCCTCCTCCCTCCTCCAGACAGCCTCCTGGCTGGCTCATGGAGCTGCCAGCACTGGTGCCTGGCGAGGTGCCCTTGAGGAGGGATTACCCGGGACCACCTGTCTGAGTCCAGCAGCCTGGACCACATAGGGGCACAGTGAGAAGACCACCACCATCTGCTACCCAAGGAGACTTCTCAGAAGAAACCAACTGACACCTTGGTCTCAGATCCACAGCCTCTGGGAACTGGGAAATAAGCCCCTCTGCACTGGAACCAGCTGGAGTCCTCATCACTGCCCCAAGTTTCCTCTTGCAGAGCCTCGCTCCCTGAAGGCTAGTCTAACTCCTGCCTGTCTGGGCTCCATTGTTGAACAGTTTCCAGCTTGCACAGGAGTGGGGTCCTCATGCACATGCTCCCTCAACCCCCAAGCTCACTGCCAGAAGGCCTCAGCTCAGAGGGCACGTCCTCACCTTCCTTGGGTGTCCCTGTCCCTGCTGGCCAGCTGTGCTTGGAATTCTGTGCAGTGGTGTGCGTCCTGCCACTGTTCTGCAAATGTCAGGGAGAGCTGTGTTTTCTGTGTTTTGCATCATAGTGGGTCAGTACTCGAAACAAACAACATGAGAAGAGTCAGTGAGTCCCAGGGAGATAAACACCAGTCTGCTCTCCTCCTCAAGTGGCGGAAAGTTCAGGAGGAATATGAAAGTCTGTCCCCAGCTCCCTGATAGAGCCCTGCTCTAGTCAGCTTTCCATGGCTATAACCAAAAACCTGACAAAGGAGGAAAAGTTTATTTGGTGCTCACAATTTCAGAGGTCTCAGTCCATACCCGGCCATTGCCAGGACTCTAGGTCAGAGATGAGGCAGAACATCATGGCAGAAGAGTGTGGAGGAGGGAAGCAGGCAGCTCATGGCAGCATCAGAGAGCAGGGGAGATGCCATCCATGAGGGAAAAAACAGAAAGCCCAAGGCCCACCCTGTCCTCCCCTAACAGCGCCCTACCTGCCTACAGTTACTACCCAGTTAATCATATCAAAATTAATCTCCTGAATACGCTGCAGCTCTCATAATGTAATTTTTCACCTCTAAAGATTTCTGCATTAACAGGAGGTTTAGGGGGACATCTCACATACAGACCATAGCAAGCTTCCAGGAGAAGGCCCATGCTGGGGGTGTCCATGTGGGCTTCTCTCTGAGACGTGCCAACATGCACATACCCCACACCACACCATAGACAAAGAGAGCAAATTGGACAGGAGCCAAGACAGTCCAGGAGAGCAGGCCAGGAGCTGAAGGACTGTGGGAGGGGAGCATAATCTGAGGGGGCAGCACAGACAAGGGGCAGGTGTTTGTGTCTTCACGAGCTCGAGGGAGGAGGTACCAGGTGGTGAGCAGCCTAGAGCTGAACACAGCGGCCACACTGCGGAATGCTTGGTCCCCAAGCACAAGGGGCAGGGCACTTCTGGTGTTGGGCTTGTGGAGTGGATTCCAAGGGCACAGACACTGCAGCAGCGTGGGGCCTGGACATTGGGTGGTCATGAAGGCGTTCAGGACTGGGCCAGGAGAGGCTTTATCATAGACACCCACCCTCCACAAAGGATGGGGACTAAGAAAGGGACCAGAATTTTGTGAGGTCTGCATCTCTGAGGAGGAAAAGTGACATCACTGCGGGGACATGAGTTCCTCTCTGCTCATGTAGGCCCCCAAGACACACTGCCCTACACCTGCATCTTGGAGCAGTGGCCTGCATTGTGCCTTACCCTCTGGTCTCATCAGAAGGCAACAGAAGAAGTGTCTATATTTTTGTCAGCTTTCATGTAGGACGCCGTCGAGGATGTCCAGTGTTCTGGGAAAGTCTCCTACTAACCTCCCTGGGCTTACTTCCCCAGCTAGTCCAAGGGGCTTCATGTGAGCCAAGTTCTCTCCAGAGGCAGTCCAGCCCTAACTGAGTTTCCTGGGCAGGACCCTTCCCTTGACTGATCCCAACGCACAAGAGTTTCAATAGTTCCCCATTTTTTTTCTTCAAATAGGTCAGTTATGTGATGGGCTGAATATTGTCCTCCAAATAAGTACACATTCTAATCCCCAGTTTGTGAATATATCTTCCAAAGAGTCATTGAAGTTGGGACTAAGGATCTTGTGGTGGGGAAATGATGCCAACTTGGCTGGTGGCCCCATGTAATCACAAGGGCCTCATAAGAGGAAGAAGGGCATTGGCACCAGCAGGAAGGGGCACATGGTGACAGAGGCAGATAGCCAACAGGTGACCCTGGAAGATGTCAGAGCTGTACAGCTGTACAGAGGGCCACCAGAACTGAGAGGACACGGAGACCAAACGTCCCCTTACTCCCACAGGGAACCTGTCCTGCACTCACCTGGGCTGCAGCCAGACTTACCTCCAGAAACATAAGGAATGGATTGTTGCTCAAAGCCACCTGTTTTTTTCATAGTTTGTTATGGGAGCCATAAAAACTGATACCACTTATAAAAAATGAAGAAGGATGTTCCCAAATTTTAAATTACTATAATTAGTTCTGAGACACAGGCCAAGGCCAGGGGGTCAGCATAGATAGTAAATGATCTAGTGTGAAAGATATGGGCTAACTGGCTGCTTATCAATGAAAAGGAAGTAGATAGCTCACACCTCAGGGAAGTAATCCTTCCAGCACAGGAGTTCAGAATGGGTACCTTGGGTGCTCTTCTCCTGCCCTTAGGCCCTAGGCAAGTAGGGAGAGAGAGGAAGAACTAGTCTCTTTCTTCATCTGTGAGATGGGATGACCATAATACATACATTGCATTTGCTGAGAATGGAGTCAATGCATCTGGAGTGAGTAGTATGGTGGCTGGAGTGCAGTAAGCCCTCCACATGTGTTATGACTTTTTATCATCATTGAAATCCAATCCCTTCTCATGGGGAACAGAAGGAATTAATTCTTGCTCATCAATTACCAGGTCCAACAAGAACCCATACATCCCTTCCCAGATCAACTCTGTCCATCAACAATCCTAGTTCTAACTTGAGCATCTTCTCTCCTATTGAGACTCAGCCTTCCTCTGGGGCCCAGAGTCCACCCAACACAGCTACAGGTGCAGGAAACGAGGGTGAGCACGTGCCAAAGGGCTCCACAGAGCAGGCTGGAGGTGTGTTGCCCTCACCCATGGAGAATGACAGAGAGAGCTGTGAGCTGGGCATGGCTTGTGCCCAGGAGGAAAAGAAGAGCTACTCACAGGAGACCCAGGAAGGCCCGACCTGGGCAAAAACATCCTTGGTTTTACAAACGCCCAAGAAAGAAATACCGCTGGGACACGATGCTGCAACTTCAGGAGGAGGCTGCACCCTCTGGGAGAGAGAGCTAGAGAACCAAGGTGTCCCTTTGAGCAGACTGCAGGGGCACTTTGTGGTGGGTCAGCACCAGGAGGTTTCTGTAAAGGCTCTGCCTCTCCTGGATCCCCCACCTCCTCACAGGCACCATCTGAGGTGTGCAGTGGCCACCATAGCCTCAAACCTGCCTTATGAAGATGAAACACACCCGTCTTGAGTGCTGATGATGCATCTTCATCCATTTTCTCTTTTTTTATTAAATTTTTTGTGGTACTGGAGATTAAACTCAGGGCTTTGTGCACGAGGCAGGCACTCTACGAACTGAGTTCTGTCCCAATCTCCTTCTTAATACCTTCAGAGACCACCTATGCCTGTGTCCATCTTTGGAAGCAGAAGTGTCCAGAGAGCATGACAAGGATTCCACACAAGTGGATCTGAGGTAGGGAGCTTCAGCTGTACCCGAGACTCTACAAACTGTGGGAGAGCACCCTGCTGCACCCTGAATCATTCATTCAAAAGCATTTCCATTAGCGCAGGGAAATTGGGGATTGGAGGGCAGGGGATGAGGATTTCAGAAAAGAGGTGTATTCCTAGATGTGTGGCCGAGAACATGCATTGAGACCATGGAGGGACCATAGAGATTCGTAGAGATCTCATCTCAGACTTCCTCTGAAATATGTACTTGGGTGAAGAAAGAGCCCCTGAGAGAATGAATAACAATTATTATTTATTTTAACCTCAGGTACAAACAAGTAAGCATACACATATATATGTAAGCATCAGCTTTTTTAATCTGTACTGTTGAGTATGCTGGAGAAGGACCCCCAGAAGACATTCACGTTTGCAGGTTGTGGAATGATGGACTTGCCACCCTCGAGCAATCAAAGCAAGACTTTGAGTAGGAGAAGACTAGGCAGAGTGGACAAGATAATGGGTGTCAGCAGGGGGCTCCCACTGATGGGCTTTACACAGTTGAACTCCAATTCATAATTCAATTCTATCGGACCCAATTTGCAAGCACTTTCGGTTGCACAACCCATAGCAGACACTATTGAAGGAGGATTACCACCAGTCAACCCTGTGGGAGAAAGATTGGCAGTTAGACTCTCTGTCACCCTGTCTCTCCTCTTCACCCCTGTCTTCATGTCCATTTCTCTACTTCCTTTGAGAAGGACAAAGTTCATCAGAATGGCCCTTGACCCCTAACCTCTGCCTTTGGCATGACAATCATGCACTTCCATCCTGGGACCAAGCAAGTTTTCCTCTGGTTCCACCATCTCTCCAGTGGTGGAAGGATGTTAAAAGTACCCTGCTGTCTAAGAGGCAAGACCAGAGCCTCTATGGCCTCCCGAGGAGAGATGTGGTTGATAAAGGCAGGGAAGGAGGTGGAGATCGGACCTCAAGGGTTTGGCTGAACACATCTGGGATCCCTGTCCTCTTCTGCACCTTCACATCCTTTGGGAACCCAGAGGGAAATACTGTAGATGAGGTCCCCTCTGCCCAGGGTTGACACATGCTACAGAAACCTGGAGCAGAAAGGCTGCCCCACTGCAGAGAGCCCACCTCTCCTCTGTATCCCAGGTGACACCCATTTCCCTCATTCAGGTCAGCTCAGCTAGACAGAGGGCCCTCCCTGCTAGTCTCAGACCCTCCTCCAAATTACTCAAAAAAAAAAAAGAAAAGAAAAGAAAAAACCATGACAAACCTTCATTCTCATCAAACTCTCAGCTCCAACAATATTTAGCTCCTCAAATGCCACTAATTCCAGGGAACCCTTTACATGTTGATCAGAAAATACTTGACAGTGCCCCCTCTAGCTGTCCAGCCCAGAAAGGACACCCCATGGTGGCTTCTCCTGCTCCCATCTGAGGGGCTCCTGCACCCTCACCACAAACACAAGCTTTCTCCTACTCAGGAAAACTCGAAAACCTTCCCTGGAGTCAGAATGACACCATGCAGAAAGTCAGTGCTTGGCCCCGAGGGTTTGCTCTTAGAGGTAATGGTGTTGAGGGTGACAGAGGACTGTGGGTGTCCACCCTTCATGTCACTGAGACACGGTCCCTTTCCAGGACAACATGACAGCCCGTGTGTCCCCAGTCCTCTCCTCTGTTCTCCTCGGAGCTGCTCAATTGTCTCCTGCCCCATGGCTCCCTGCAATCCTACGAGGGATACGCTGGCCCTTGGACCTCTAGCACCACTTGCTTGTGGGCGTCAGGCACTGTCATGCAGCTGCAGGTCCCACCCCTGCTGACGGTGCGTCCATGCCTTCCTCCCCGGGTGTAACAGGGTGGTTCTAGGTGACTGGGAGGGTAGGAGAAATGAAGCAGTGTCTCTTCTCAGATGAGCTGTGAAGAACCTCAGCTCCCCCACCCAATTCTCATCCCAGCTCTGGGGGAAGCCAGCTGGCAGGTCATGACTCCCAGGAGACCTAGGAAGAGGCCCAGGAAGAGGAATGGAGGCTGCATGGGCTTGGAAGCACATCCTGGCTCTGAGCGATCTCAGCCCCTGCTGCCGGCTGGACCACAGCTCAGGAGACAGCCTGAGCAAGCACCACCTCTATGCCACTCTCAGACCTGCCACCTGCAGACCGTGGGGTGACACATGTCTTCTTAAGCTGTTAAGATTGGATGTAATTAGATACACAGCAATAGATGGCTGACACTTTGTGCCCTTTAAGAGGATGACCCAAAATGCTTAAGGAAAATCCATACTCTTAATCTCAAGGCATTTCGTCTCTGCCCCTGTGCACTTGAGGGGCTGTGGGATACAGATCATGCCATTCTCAGAGAAGCAGGCAGGACATACAATGCCATTTTCTTCCTTGGACACTGGAGACACTGAATAAAGAGAGAAAGTTTTCATGGTGAGCAATGGGCAAAAAGAAGAGCTGAGATAATTCTTATCCCCTAAATTTGTGAATATTCCAAAATCCCTCAAACCATTCACAGCTAGATTGGCATAGGAGGGATTAGGGACAGGATTCATGGATCAGGTAGGAAATAGTAATCAGAGAGAGTTTGTAGGGATTTAGTGTTATCTTCCCCTTTCCTCAAGGACTTTCTCTCCCTGGGTGGAGAACAATCCTAGATAATGGGGCAGACGGTAACCTGAGGCCTGAAATCATGCTGCTAACAGAGTGATGGACAGGCAGGTGTGGCCTGGGACCCACAGTCCTAGCCATCCCCACCCTAGAGGCTGAGGCAGCAGGATTGCTCGAGCCCGGGAGTTGGAGGCCAGCGTGAGAATATAGTGTGAGTCCATCTCAGCAAACAGAACAAGAGAGGTGAGGAGTGGGATAGGTGAGGAGAGTCTCTCTGCTGGGATGGTGACCCAAAGCACATGGCTTTACAGACCCACACGTAGAGAAAATGCCCAGGCCTGTCCCACCACTCAGCTTCCTGTCTCCCATGCAGAAGAGACTTAGGTCCAACCTGACCCTTCAGGAGAAAGGAGAGACCCTCAGCTAGAAAAAGCTCTGGGCTTCTCAGAAGCAGAGATAGGTCATGGGAATGTACCTCTGAGACAGAGAGAAAGTCCATGTGCCCAGGAGCAGGTGGGCAAGAAAAGGGCGCAGGGGGAAAAGCAGGCACTCACGTTCTGAGTTCCCTTGGTTGCAGTTTTCATGGTAGCAGCACTTCATATCGTACCCAAGTATCTGTCCCCTCCCCAGTGTGGCAGAGAAGGCCAGGGGAGTGCACGCCTTTTGAGAGCAGCCTTTAGTCTGCATAAGTTTTGGTGAACCATCTGTACAGAACCAGAACCAAAGAGAATGTTCCCTCTGAGCCCTAGAGAGTGGGGTGCCCAGACGGGCAGCCAGTATAAAGGAATTCTGCAAGGGCACCCCTGTGTCCTTAGAGTTTCTACTTTCCCAAGAGTCCTCCCCAATGGTCCCCTTCATAGAACTAACCCATGGAGGAACCATTTGATGGTGCTACTTGAGTGCTTGCCTGGTATGTGTGGGACCCTGGGTTTGAACCCCAGCATCACAAAAAAAATTGGGGCAGGGGAGTCCTTTCTCACTGATCCCCCACCCCTGAGGCTGATGTGGGGACTGGAGTCACTCAGCACTTCCCCCTGAGAGCCTTCACTTGGCACAGTGCCTACTCCTGCCACCTCCCCTGCCCACACTCAGCCTCATCCTGGCAGGACCTTAGGTGAGGGAGCCAGGGTAGAGTGGAGGAGTAGAGAGGAGGGAGGGACTATACTGAGTCCTGAGCAGAGCAGCCCCTCCCTCCTAGGTCCTGTGTGCAGCAGCAAGGGTGGGTGGCAGGCAGGGCTCACCTGGTGACGTATACAGTTCCTGCAAATGGAAGCAGCTTTGAGAGGTCTCACAGGTATCCTGGTCAGTCTTGCATTTTTCCCCGCTGCATTTAATACACATGTAACTCTCTACAAGAGGGAAATAATACCAAGGGAGGCTGATCCAGTTATGTTGTGTACACTGGCAACTCTGCCACAGTGAATTCCTCTTTATGCATGACTACATTGGAGAAATTTAAAGATAGGTTCATGGGAGGAAGAACAAAGTGTAGGGGAAAGAAGGAAGAGGGGAGGGAATGGAGCACTGAACACTGAATCAGCAAAAACTCTGTACATGCATGAAATGAGCCTCAAATTTATGCAAAACTGCAGGGCATCAGCAGCAACATTTGAAAAGTCATTCAGGAGGGAAAAGTGGCAAGGGTGGGAGTTGCTCTTTCTAGTAGACAGACACTCCTAGGGATGGAGGGAACAGGACATCCCTCTCCCTGTGGGCTAGGTGGGTCCCTCAGGCTCCCTCCCTGAGGGCTTATTGCCCAGCTTCCCACCCTTGGGAGAGGGTTGCTTGCTGGTCCTTACCCACGGTGCTGAAAACCAGGGCCACAAAGATGCACAGAGTGGAGAGACTCCTCAGGGTGGAGGCCTGGACACTGGTCACCATGCTGACTCCAGGACACTGCAGAGGCCAAAGGGAGCAAAAGGGTCAGAGGGACAGTGCTCTGGCCTAGAGTCCAGCCCTCCAAACGCCAGACAGCTGCAGGTGTGGCTCCTGTCAGGGATGCAGGAAGGAAAGTGGCTATTTCCATCACCGAGGCACCCAGGGAAGACAGCCGCCCTTCCTCAGAAGGCCTCTCCTGCAGTGGGTGGAAGGTGCTGGGGCTCCCTCCAAAGCTGAAATGGGTGACGGGGCCAAGAGGGGGAACCCCCCACCCAGGGAGCAGATGGGGTCTCTCCTGGGCTGGGAAGTCCGGGCTGTGTTTCCCCATAGCCCTCAGCTGAGAACATGGATTTCTCAGTCCCACAGTCACCCTTTAAAAGAGTAGAGCCCCACCACACGGGTGTCACCAGCCACACTCAACGTGCTCACCGCCAGGATAGGTGGCCAGTTCCTCTGGGTGGAGAGGAAGGTGAGCACTCTCTGCCAGGCAGAAGTGGATGTCACAGTGAGCAAGGAGGGCGGGCTCTCTCCCTGCCCTGACTTTTCCTTTGCTTTTATAGAAGGTCAAACTAGCAATCAAAATATCATAAACACATATAGCCCTGGCAAAGAGCCTACTGCACACAATGGCATACCTTTTGCAAAGATGCTGTGTGGAGAGAGCCCCAGCACCTTCTACCCACTGCAGGAGAGGCCTTCTGAGGAAGGGCAGCTGTCTTCCCTGTGTAAATAGCTGTTCCTGGTCTTCAGCTTGGCAAAATAGGAAGGGTTTTGTCTTACACGCCTCTGGGCATCTGGTGATCCAACCAAGCAAGGTCCAAGGCTGTCTCCCTAAATCCTATGGGCACTTAGAGATGCCATGTGAGAATGAGCACCCACAGTGGTGCATCTTCAAGTGCCCTACTGCAGATTCTAGACTCCATCGCTTCCTAACTCCCTCCTCCCCACAGCCACCCTAAAACACGCTGGCCTCTCTCTAGAAGTGAGACTGTGAGTGTCTTCCTGTACAGTCCCCTCCTCCTTCTGCCTTGGTTGTGGGCCATCTATGGTTGGGACAGAAGCTCCATGTCAGGTTGTGTGTTTGCAATGGGAAGGGAGGCTAAATGAAAGAACTCCCAATGAGTTCTATTCCAGCAGCCCTCCCACCTAGCACTGGGCTGTCCATCACATACTCTGAAATCCAGGACACCGAGGCCCGGTGGATGGCCCTCCTGGAAGCCAACTGAAGTGAGTATTAAAGAAGAATATGAGAGGCACTCAGGCCTGAGGCGTGGAGGGAGGAGGCAAGGACAGGGCCCAGGACCAGCCTAGAGGTCAGCAGGGCTTTCTGGCCCCTAGTTCCTTACACAGACCCTGGCTTTCCTTCTAAAAGTGTGTCACCAAAGCTGCTTTGGAAGAGCCTGTTAGGATGTTGGCAACCTGGGAGGAATCCATGCCTCATCACCTTGTGGCATTCTGGCCCCACCTCCACCTGCCAGCAGCTCTTGCTCCCAGAGATCCAGGTCAAAGCCCAGGGCTACATAGTTTATTGTTGTTTAACTCAGCCTATTAACCATCGGGACCTCCTGGCCAGCCTAGGTGGCTCTGGCTCAGAAGGCCTGAGGCAGGAGGCCAGATGTAGCTCATGTGACCTTGGTTACTTCAGCTGCCTGCTGGCCTCTCTGTAGAGCAGGGGGAAGGAGCTGCCTGCTCACCCTGGGAGTCCCTGCTGCTACTCTCAAGTCATGTGGAGAAGAGAGCAGACCTGGTGCTAGCCTGGCACTACCCGCATCTGTGCCAACTCACAGCCTCCAGGGCACGTTCTCAGCAAGCCTCCCCTGGCACCCTGTGGTACTGAGGGGAAGCTACCAGAGGCCTGTCTTGGGAACAAGGAGGAGGGGCCAGCATGCTAGGGACAGTCTCCTGTTTGCTGTCTTAGCTTTGTGTCTCTGCACCTTAGCTTCAGATGGCCCCTCCTTCCTATGGTGGGTGTGTGTTCAAGGACAGATACCTCTGACTAGGACAGGGAAGAAAGGTCATCCTGTCCCTCACGACTGCAGATTATGGAGGGGAGAGATGGTGGAGGAGGAGGAAGAGAGGAGGAGAAAGAAACTAGTTTAAGAACTAGTCCCAGTGGCAGAGCAGCAGGACTGTGTTCCTGAGGTGGACACTGTTATGGGACAGCTTTGCATTGCCCGGCCTCCCTTAGTGAGGCTGTCCTTGCCATCTTCAATGTCACTGAATGTTCTTTCTTCCTTAAAATCATTCACAGTGGTCTCCACCTCTCAGCGGAGAGGCCGTACCACCTGACCCCCTTCTTGGGTTTGTGTGAGGACCACGGAGTCCACGGAGTCCACACACCCTAGGAACAGCTCCCAGCTGCCATACAGGCAATCTCCACGCTGTTCTCTTTACTCTTCAAGACTGAGCACCTTTCATGGGCAGCATTTGCTTCCTGACAAGGTCCTGGACTGTTCCATGGGTTGCATTCAGATTCCCCATCAGATCAGCTGGATGCCCGGTGACAGGCATCTGCTGAGGTCCAGCTGTCAAGAGACGGTGACAACCACTAACTCCAGACCTGCTGAGGCCTAGTCCTCTTACCTGGGGAGCCTCAGGCTGAAGGGAAGGTCTGGACCAGTGAGAACCCCGAGAAGCCCCTTCCTGGGATGGGGTCTAGCTCCTCTTGAGAGATTTTCTCTCATCAGAGGCCTGAGCCATGAGTCCTCACTGGTCGGAGCAGGAACACGAAAGAAAAGGCTATGCTTGGGCTGGATGGTGCCCAACCCCGACCCCAGGGCTGAGCCTGCTGAGGGCTTGGAGATGAAGGGCTCTTGCCACACTGGAGCCTGGCTTCCTACGAGGCTGAGCATCCATTCCCAAAGAGCATCCAGCCCAGTGACATGTCCCATTCCTAATGGCCAGTGGGTCCTGAGGTCATGGGCTGAAGGCAGAGGAAGCAGCAGAAAGGAGTCCCGCCCAGCCAAGCTGACAGACAGAGAGTGGAGGCCTCTGCCATCAGCAAGACCTGGGCCCAGCCTCTGGGTTCAATGGGAGGGCAGCACCCGCCCTGGCTATGGCCTTTAGATTCAGGACAGCAGCGCCCAGGACAGTGGGGACAAAAGCAGCAGGAAGTGGGGCTCCTCACAACAAAGGAGCCAGCAGGGGCACACCAGGAGGGACACAGGCCCAGAAGGAGAGCATATTCCCGGGTACATTCCCGCTGTCCACTGGTCCTGCTGCATGAGAAAGCTGCATGGCGCAGAATCCGAGGCCCCCCACTCGCCTCTTTTTCTTAGTCAAGCTCTGGAATCTGGGATCTCTGAACACCGCTCGTTCCAGCTCTGAACTTCTCTGAGTACCCTGCTGGCTCCAGTGCCGAGCCCCCCTCCCAGGCTACGGGCAGTCAGGTGCCATGGGGTGAGGGACTGTGGGCACAGAAAGGAAGGACAAATGCCACAGACCTGGGAGGCCTGTCATCCCACGGCCCCAGGTGAGCCACAGGACAATGGTGTCAGGGGAGGCCCTTGCTGTGGCCAAGCAAGGAGGAAACACGGGCTCAGGCCCCGAAAGCCTCCACCCACTTGCTCCTCCTCTTGGTAATGAATTCCTTGGCCTCTAGCTCGCCCCAGAGTCTGCTCTGATGAGGAAGGTGCCCAGTGCTGAGTGGAGCTTCAGGGCAGGACAGAAAGAGCACATGCCCAGAAGGAGTCCATATTGGACTCCTTCATGGATGGTTGGATGGTTGGAAGCTCTGGAGACAGCACAGAGCCCTCCCTGGAAGACAGGACATCTCCCAGGGAGAATCACTGTCCTCCAGGTGGACATGTCCACGGGCCAGACTGAGTGGAGAGCAGCACATGGCTGGGGTGCTCCCCCAGAGAGGCCAGGCTGACTCAGAGGGGGCATCTACTCTTTGTCGTCCAGGATGCAGGTCTATGGCTTCGCCCCAGGCATGGAGGCTGGGTGGGAGCACCTGTAGGTGCAGCCTCTGAGGCTGGATGCAAGAGACCAGTGGAGACAGCCAGGTGCAAGCACATGCCCTGGGGACCAGGTATGGCAGGAGGCCCTTCCCAGCCTCCCCGGTGCCTCACCAGCTCTTTTTATGATACAGGCACAGGGAGCTTTATCTGCTGTTCTGAACAAGGAAGGGCCATTCTTCCCCAAACCTGACCTCCGAGTATCCAGCAGTCCCAGGGAGGCCAGAGAGCAGGGCATCACCTCTGAGGTCTCACTTTCTCTCACTCATTTCTCACTCAAGCCCTTTGATCATCTTGTGTAAACAGCTTCTATTAACAGTTTATGACGATTATTCATACCCATATGACATGGATATAGTCACATATGTCTATAAAACACGGGCATGTACATTATCTATCGCTTCTATATAAAGACAGCAACCTTGAATTAAGGGTTTTTTTTTTTTTTTTTTTGCCTGTTTGTTTTTTTGTGGTTCAAGGTCTATTGTACAATGTTCAATGTGTGAAATTTCTTCTGACTCAAGTGTCTTTTATTGTCATATAAACCAGTCTTATAACTTTTCTACTGTGCAAGTTCCCTGGGTTGAGACTTCCTCCTGCTTCACACATTACTGGATCCATGGCACCTGCTAAGCTGACATCTAGCTGTTGCTTGGTGATTTTCATTGGTGAATGATTGTTATTTCTGATTAAAAAAACAGCAATTTCTAGTGCTATTTAACTTTTAAAACATGGAAAATGACATGGGATGTTGTGTGATAAGAGTTCAGCTTTATAGGATGTTTTTCTTGGTCTTAGCCTCTTCTTCCTTTAATATTTTGACATCTCTCTGGAAGAAGTATAAAATACAAGCATGGTTACTTGACTCCCAAGACCTAATTTTCCCTGGAGGTTTGAGTGTTGGAAGCAGTGTGGAGAGTGGAGAGTGGATGATGTGGAGAGTCCGGCTCCTTAAGAGCAGACAAGAGATGCTCAGGAAAACAAGCATTATCCACTCGGGTCCAAGAGCAGGCAGGGTCCAGGCCACACAAGGCCAAATGGCAAGGACAACACAGGGCAGGTGATGGGTTAGGTCAGCTAGTCAAATGACCCTGGGGGCTTTGGGTTGCACTGTGGTCCCAGGTTCTTGGCCCTGGGATGATCAGGCAGGGCAGCATGGCCTTGGGGGTGCAGGCCAGATACCTGAGGTCACTGAAATGATGCATGTACACATCAAAGATACACTCAAGGCTGGCCTTGTGTGACCCAAGAACTGGCTAGACCAGGGCGGGCCCGTGACTTCCCAGAAAAAAGGGGTTTTGTTTTGTTTTGTTTCTAAAATATCAAAGCATCCTAATATCTGAAAGATTAAATATGTGTATACATATATATTTGCAAGACACCCCCTGCACTTGTCCCTTATATCAGTGACGTAGACCTTTGCCACCCTCGTGGCCACAGACACAGCCCTCCAGCCCTGAGCAATGGACTCTACTTCAGAGCCTCCCATCTGAGCCTCCTCAAAGACATCATTGGCACTAGGTGAAGCAAAGGCAAATGAACCTTGGCCCCACCCTGTCACCAGAGTATGGAAAACAAACACACAGATGTCACCTCATTCCCACAGAACCCAAAAGACCTTGGTCTATACACAAAGAGCTTCACACAGAGCATTCAACATGGAGGGCGACACATTCCGTTGCATGCTCACACACTTACACGATCCCCCACACACATCACTGTGAGCTAAAGGAGGGAGGGACACAGGAGAGGCAGTGTCCACAGACATTTTGAAAACTTCATGAAACAAGAAAACCATGAAATAGTGAGACATAGAAATGGAATGTTACATGGACGTTAAAAGAACCCAGAGGGAATTGTTCATGCCTTCACCACAATGGAGATCAATGTTTGAGGCCATGGAGGTGCTCACTCAGATACAAACCCAGCACAATGTATGCATATATCAACATACCACGTGGTGCTCTATGAAGGAACTGGTATGTGTCAAGATGTAAAAAAAAAATTATAATAATCAAGAAAACAAGTAAAATAAAGAAGAAAGAGGACAGATGGGGTGTGATGGTTGAGGGAGGGAAGGAGGATGCACCAAGACCACCAGTCCCCGCCCCAGCATCCTTCCTGATCAGGCTCAGCCACCCCATTACCAAGGGGAAGAAGGAAAAGGAAAAATTTCACTTAAAGATGGGCGTCTTGGCCACCCAGGACGGGATGCCCACTGTGCAGACAGGTTTCCTGAGGCAACATGCAGGTGGTCCCAAGGCCAGGAAATGGACCTTCCTGTCTTATAGATTCTATATGAAAATGTCCTGAGACACCTGACGTGGTTGCTGCCAGAGCATGAGGCTGGTTAGGAGAGTGCCCAGTGTGGTGGAGAGACACAGACCCTCGCTGTCTCTGGAACGGCTGGTCTGCACAATTGCACTTCTTCTCTCAAGGTAGAGGAGCAGTTCCAGAAAGTTGCTCACTGTGGACAAGAAAGAAACAGAAAATGGAAGCAGGACTCAAGCTTGCAGTAGCAGTGACAGGCAACTCCAAGGGTAGTCATGCATGGACCAGCTCCTGTTTCCCCAACATTGAGCTGTTTGGAAGGGCTGTGTGACGTGGCGCTTCAAACACAGCACCACATCCTGGGCTCATCCACTGTTGGAAGAATACCAAACCCTCTCAGAAACTCCCGGATTCAGCCCTAAACCTTGACCCATCAAGTCCCCAGCTCCTTCTTCATCATGCAGAAACAGTCATTTAGAGCTCACAGGCCATGTCAAACACATGCACAGGCCCATAGAAACGTGGGAGCTGGGGGTTATCGTTTGTTGTGACTGAATTGTGCCCCTGCATTCATATGTTGAGGACCTAACACCCACTACCTGAGAAATGACCTGTCTTGAGATAGGATATTTTCAAAAGTAACTAAGTGAAAATGAGGCATTGGTGTGGCCCTCATCCAATACAGCAGGTGCCCCTGTAAGAAGTAAGGTTCAGACCTATGCAGGAGAAGCCTGTGAGACATGGGAGACGAGGGTCCCACAGCCCAACCAGACAGGGCTCAGGGAAACCAACGGGCCACAGCAGGCCTCACACGGCTGCCTGCAGGATGTGAGAAACTGCTTCTGCTGTGATGCATCTGGCCCATGGTGGTGACTCATGGCAGCTCTTGACAACCAAGACCTCGGGGAACCGGAACTGGAAGAGAATAGCTTCAAAAAAGACTTGAGGTTTTAGGAAAATGCTGGATAAACTAAAATCCATGAAATGAAGAGCAGGCTGACTCCCAGGTCATAAGATGCACTTCTACCTCGCCAACGCCATGACTCAGAGGCCACGCACACTGGTGGAAATGAGCTGGGCACTTCCAGATTGACACTAAGCCCTAACCAAAGAGAAGCGGCTTTCTCAAGCCTGGGAATCCCTTCATTATCCCAGTGACAAGCTTGAATCTGCAGGTTCAGTGTCACCAAAACTCACCATTGTAACAAAAAAGGCTCAAGAGCCAGAGTTTGGCAAGAGAGCTGGGTGCCCGCACTCTGCCTTGGCCTTTGTCCCTGTGAGCTACAGAGGAACTTGTGTCATAGAAGCCGAGACATCCTCCAAAACTGCATCAGAAGCTTAGGAACCCAGGGATGGAGTTGAAGGACTTTGCCGAGCTAAAGGGGTAACAAGACAGTGCCAAGCCCATGAGAAAGGGGAGTCCGCCCTGACATCTACAGGCAGCTGGCCCGAGCTCCCGCCTGGCGTGGTAGATTTTCTGTTAGAAAGTGATAGTGAAAACAGATATGTGATTAGAAAGGAGCCAAGCCCACTGTTAATGTGTTTATTGTGCAGATACCAGAGGGCAGAGGGAGCCTCCTGAATTTGTGGGAGCCTTGCCCTTTCCAGGAAATGCCTCTGTTCTGTGAAGCCAGCGCCGAGGGTAGGTCAGCAAGAAGCAGCATGCATCGCCTGCACGGGCTGCAGGGACATGCCCAGACCTGCATGGCTTCCTGTCCTCACTACTATTTTCTTATGTTTTTAGATATAGAGTGAAATAGCCTTTTATTACAATTTCCTATGTAATATCATTCACACACCATGCAATGCACCAGTTCAAACTACGTAATTTGATGATATTTCCTTATTCATAGAGTTGTACCATCACATTCAGCCCACTTGAGGACCTTTTCTTTCCACTACACAGCTGCACTTCTCCCCTTAGACTTCATCAGGCATGGCTTCACCTCTGTCACCACCCTAGACAAGCCACAGTCTGCCTCAGGTTGACACAGAGGTGCCTAGTCTAGGTGCTTCCTATAAGTGGAATCAACCACATGGGGTCTTGCATCTGCTCCATTCATTTAGCCTCAAGTTTTCAAATTTCATCCATGCCCATGTGCCAGAGCTTCCTGTATTCCTGGCTAAATACTATTCCAATCCATCGTTACTACCTTTTTCAAATCCACTGGTTGATGTGAGTTGGGTAGCTTCTAATTTCTAATGGTCACAAAGGTGCTATAATATCCAATCCCCTGTCCTCTGAATGCAACTGTGCTCCTGCTAGTGTGAAGATTCATGTTCAAGCTTGAACAAACATGTTGTTGTTTTTTATATATATATATCCTGGTGCAATGCCTAATAGTGAAATTGCTGATTCATATAGTAACTCTATTTTAACTGTGTTTAACCACCACCACCACCCCCCCCCAGCACATTCCAGAATGGTGCACCAGTGTATATTCTCACTCATTGGAAAAGGGTTTCAATTTCTAAACATTCTCACAAACTCTTTAATCATTTGTTGATTTGTTTATTGTAACCATTCCCAAAGGTAGAGTATGTCTCGCTGTGGTTTTGAGTTATTCTTCAACAATTCAATTAGCCCACGTGAATAATCTCTTTGGAAAAGTCGACTAATGTTAACTTTGTTACTAATGCTAACTTTCGTTAGCTAATTTTATTTTTTTATTTTAGTGGATAAACACAACCCTTTTTAAAACTACATCTGAGCAAAAACGATACCCTAAAGAACACTTTGATAGTGCAATGAAATCATGCTCCAGGGTCTTCTCTTGGGCTGATTCCATGCTTTGCCCCGAGCTCCACCTAAGTTCTGGGGAGACGTGAGACCTGGAGACGCTGCACAGTTGGATAAGGAAAATACAGAATTGTATTTTTATGTCACATTCACAGAGTTTGGCAGTGGGCACCAGAACATAGTTATTAATTTGGGGACAAGTTGAAAGCAAAAGATGTTCCCGCTCACCAACAGAGCCGATGGCCTCCTCTGCTCCCTCTCCTTCAGAACCTCTGCAAGGCTGAGGTGAACCTGGTTCCAAAGCCAGCAAGGGTGGCACATCCACAGCCCATTCTGAGGAAACGGTAGAGGCTTTCCAATTTGGGCAACCAGTCGGAACACTGCCGAGTCGAGGTGTCCTGTGTGGGTTTCCAGGAATGTTGGCAATACTCACCGAGGGCAGGGGAGGAAAGCCAGAGGAGAGCTGCACTTGGCTGCAGAAGCCATCCCAGGCAGCCCTGTCTGGAAGGAGCATTTCATGTGGAGGCTCAGGAAAGTCTCTAATTGGGTGGGATGCAACAGGAAGACAGTGGAATTGTTCAGGGGCGCAGTGTCAGTTTGAGGTGATGACAGGCTTGGGGAAGGGCCGTGCTTGTGGGACATGGTGGAGGTGCTGAGTGCCACCCATGTATACTTGGAGTTGGCTTC
This sequence comes from Marmota flaviventris, assembly GCF_047511675.1. NCBI lineage: Eukaryota > Metazoa > Chordata > Mammalia > Rodentia > Sciuridae > Marmota > Marmota flaviventris. The sequence goes on from NC_092502.1 coordinate 7,643,121, forward strand.
CATGGTCAGTCCCAGGGTTTGCCACAACAAATATAATTTTATAACTTTATGACAATAAAAAGATTTTTTAAAGAAACAATAGGGTACATTTTTTAAACAGAGTATTGGGGTTTAAAAGGAGGTTCCAGGCAGGACTGAAATACAGGAGAAGGCAGAACAGTGCACGCCTTTGGGGATGCTGTGCGGGAACCCCACATCCAGGTGGTCATGGAGGCTGGGCTCTCCACACAGGCTTCACGTTCAGAGGGAAAGAAACAGGGACATGCAGCCAGGTCAACAGCAAACCAAGTTCCTTGGGGAAATTAGTGAATCTGTTCAACAAAGACTTATTTATTTTATTTTATAGCATGGCAATGGTTAGTAATATCATGTTTAGGGTTTTACAGTTTCCAAATGTTCGTGCACTTATTACTCATTTGATCATCACTATAATTCTCTGAAAAAAATGAAATTTAGAAAGATAAAATTTACATAAATCCAAAATAAGCCACTCTTCAAATACACATATTTTAAAATTTCAAATCTACCCTTTATTTTTTGGCAGGGCTGGGAGTTGAACCTGCAGCCTCAAACCTGTAGGCAAATGCTGACCACTGAGCTGCACAGGAGCACTTAGCATGAGAGCTACCTTCTTAACAAATTTTTGAGCATATCTATAGGGTTGTTAACGTGGGCACTATAGCATTGCAGATCTCCAAAACTTACTCATCTGGCAAATATCTGAAAACAGATTGTCAGGACGTGTGCTTTTCCCTGTTCATGGGGAAACTCTTCACATCAGCCAAGATGTGGACACACCCTGCAGGTCAGTCAATAAGTGGAAAAGAAAAGACACAATATACATACACTCGAATATTATCCAGCCTACATCCTGAATTTCAGGGGGAAACCTGGACATTTGCATAACATGGATGGAACTCAAGGACATCACCTGAAATAAACTTAATCAGGCACAGGAGGATAAATGCCACGGGATCCCACTTCCAAGAGGCAACTGTAAGAGTTAAATTTGTAAAACAGAGAGGAGGACAGTGACTGCCAAGGTGTGGGCGGAGAGGTCTGGGGATTCTTTGAAAGCTGATGTTTCTCAGCTCAAGTTGCTAAAGCAAGCATATTTAGAATAAAAGAGCTGGAGGGTAGAAAATTGGGGTCAGAAATTAGTGTGCTAGAAGTCCAGCATGTGAGGTGGAAAGAGCGCACAGGAAGATGGGCACACGTGGGAAGTGTGGTGTGGGGCAAGGTTCTGCAAGCTGAGCAGAAAGCACCAGGACCCCAGTGGCAGTTGCAGGACACCCTGGAAAACGCCAGGGGAAGGCTTAGGCCCAGGAGCAAAGCCCTGGGATCCAGGGCTGCAGGCTCTCCCTCCATATTCCCTGTGGGACTGTCCCCTGGAAGGGGATCCCATGCTGTAAGCAGAACTTGTAGGAAACCACTTGGCACCCTGCAAATCAAGAGCCTTGGAAGGTTTCTGGGGAGAAAGAGGAAGGCGGGTTAGAGGCAGGCTGCGCGGCCAGGCAGCTCCTCAGGACCAGAGGTACAAAGCAGGAAGAGAGCTGCTCAGAGAGGGGACTAAGGGAGTTCAGTGGAACTTAACACTGCCCTGTGAAAATGACCACAGGGACACAAGAAGTCAGGAAATTTAAACATAATATAATAAATAATTCATTACAGACACTTCAGCTTGGCTGCTGAGGGGAGCAGGGAGCACAGGCAGACAGAGAGGCTGGGGATAAAGAGATTAAAAATAGAGAAAAATTGGCTTGTGGACACCTGGGGATTGGAGAGGAAGGCTGGGTCCAATGGACACAGAGTTGGTAGGGAAAGCAGCTCAGGGGAAGCAAACCTCAAAACCCCTGGCCCCAGAGGTGGGAAGTGTTCTGCTGGTATGAAGTGCTTCCAGGCACAGCAAGAAAAGTGGGGGGACAGGGCTTAGGAAACACCTCTAAGCAGGGCACAGCTACAAGCACAGTCAGGTGATCAGGAACTCATATGGGAAGTTACCAGGACCCTCTGAAAATAAATTCCCAGGGGGTGCCTAAACCAGAGACACTTAAATAGGCACAAAGATAATCATACCTGACCCCCTAAGGTTCCAGATCCTAAGAGAGAAAGCTCCCTCTGGGCCAGGCGCCCAGGAGAGCTACTGGAAAGATGCCTATCCAGCCTCACAGAAGCACCTGCACTCCAGGGCCAATACCCAGTAATTCACAATCCAAAACACTGATGGTGAAACCCGGGGAGGGTTAGTCCTGGCATCCTGAAAGTGGATTTTACAGGAAGCCCCAGAAACCCCAATGTACAGCGGAGACCCGCAACTCCCCAGCAACAGGGCCATGAATCAAATCTCAAACACCTATGCTCCAGAGTTTGCAATCTCAGCCAAGACCAAACCCCAATCACTGGAACCTCCAGTTTAGCCCCACCCTGCTGCATGGACACACAGTTTATCAGCACCCCAGCTGTGCCACCCTGTGCTGGGAAACTGAAAGTTACTGCAGCCAGCCTTGGCTCCCAGCCACAGCAGAGACAGCCAGGGGAGGAGCACAAATATTGACTGCACAAGCCCAGCCCTCGACCCCAGAGTCACAGAGCCCAAAGAAAATAGGAAGAATGAACACCCACCCTCACCCAATTACTTTGACCACCACAGCAGAAACAAGCCCCTTATTTCTCACTAAGATTTTCTATACCTTTCTGTTTTCATTTTCTTTCTCCATGTTCCCATGCTTTATCTATTCTATAATATTTTGACTTCTAAAATTTCTTACACATCATTTCATCACATTGCATCACTTTCCACTTTTTCTCATCATTCATGATTTTGAGTGCATGGATGTGGCTGGGGGGAGGGATTCTTGCTGTGCTGATAGGTGCAAAAATATGTGTATATTCATGTCATCTTACTTTAACATCAATGCTCTCCCCTGCACTTGTTCATTAGTCGTCATTGGACATGGGTGGGGTAAACTTGTACAAGGGTTTGAGTTGTTTGGATCTTACATTTGCTACTTAGTTCATTCCTCCATTCTTGGTCCCAATCACTCTCGTCCTCCACTGACTGACAGATTTCCCTGTTCCCTCTTCCTCTTTTTCCATTACTTTCAGTTAATTTTTATTTATTCCCTTTTTACTTAAATACTTAATCCCATTAATAATACAATTATGTCATTCATATCATTCCTACCCCATGCATGTTGTGCTTATTAATATATAGATGATGTACTATACTCCTGCTGTTGAATGCATGATATAGATAAGGTGTGTTTTTTTTTTTATTATTGTATCTGGTGATGTTAAATGCTGACCCCAGCATTCCTATATTGGTGACAGTTCGTGTTATAGATATCAGAGTAGACACCACACATTTATCCTAATGTTATATATCTGTTGCTGACATTAGTGCAGTTCTGGCTCCCCCTTCCTCTCAGACGGTCTGGAAAGTGATTGGGACACTTCAAGATCACAGAATAGAGATCCTGCTGCCAAGAAATAATCACAACTCAGCAAAGCCACAGTGAATCTCACCCACACACAATCTAGCCCCATCCACGTCTCAATATTACTTCAACTTAGAGAACTAGAGAGAGAAAAACCCCAAACCCACAACTAGGCCTCAACTAGAAGCAACCCAAGGGGAACTTCAGGACCCAGCCCTTGACATCTACCCATACATCAAAAACACAGAGAAATCCCACAACACAAAAGATAACTACTTATGAAAGGACACGTGTCTAAAAGAGGAAGAGGAATCCATCTCAACTGATATGCAGGTGCTAATCCTCTGAAAATATGAGGAAACAGGCAAACCAATCCAACCCACCCCCAAATTCACAATCCTTCAACAAATGATCCCACAAATATGAAAGAAGATGAAATTCCAACGAAAAATGATAAAAAAGTGACTACTAAAATGTTCAGTGGCTCAAAGAATAACTAAGACACGAATTCAGAGAGAAAATACAGGAGGTGAAAGACCATTTTATCAAAGAAGTAGAAATATTGAAAAGAAACCAATCAGAACTGGAATGAAAGACACAATGAGTTGATTTAAAAATGTCTGTGAGAGCATCAGAAAGATATTAGATCACATAGACAATAGAACTTCAGGCATGAAGACAGGCTATATGCACTGGAGTGCACCATGTGTGAACTAGAGTGCACTATGTATGAACTGGAGTGCACGGTAGGCAATAAAGGAAATAAAAAAGAACATGATCAGAATATACAAGAACTCTGGGACAACAGCAAGCAACCACACCTGAGAGTCATGGGATAGAGGAGAACAGGGAGATCTGAGCTAAAGGCATCAAGAGATAGTAACAGAAAACTTTCTCCTGATCAAAAGTGAGATATACATCCACATACAGGGTACTTATAGGACCCCACATAGACAGGATCAGAAAAGAAGTTCTCCAAGACACATCATAAAGGAAATATGCAACCCTGAAAAGAAGGAAAGAATATTAAAAACTGTAAGAGAGAAACGTGAGTTCACATTTAGATGCAAAACAATGAGGTTCATTTCTGACCTCTCAACACACACCTTCAAATCAAGGAGGGTCTGAAATGAGATATTCCCAGATCTAGAAGGGAACAGTTGCCTGCCAAGATTGCTATTTCCAGAAAAGTTCTCCTTCAACACAACAAGGATGAACTAAAAGAATTCATGACCACCAAGTCAGCACTACAAAGAATATTTGAAGATAAAAGCACACAGAGGAATACATAAACAAATCCCAAAGCTCCCAAATAGATGAAGACCAGAGAAAGTCTAATCAACACAATGAGAATCAAGACAGAATTAAATATAACAAAAAATTAAAAATGACAGGAAACACAAACACATATCCATTATAACTGAAAATAAATGGTCTTGATTCCCTGATGAAAAGATATATATTAGCAGAATGTATTTTTTAAAACCAAGATCCAACTTTATGCTTTTTGCAAAAGACTCATAGGCAAAGGCACAGGCTGAAAGTAAAAGGGTAAAAAAAATATTCAATGCAAATGAAGTCCAGAAACATTCAGAGTGGCTTTTCTTATATACCACAAAGTTGATTTCAACCAAAACTACATCAGAAGCGACAGAGAATACCACCACATCCTGATGAAGGAAAATATTCAACAAGAAGATACATATATTCAGCACACCCATTACATTAAAAAAAATACTCCCTGACACTAAATCTCAGATAGATGCCAATACAGTAATAATGGGTGATTACAACACACACAACACTCCCTAATCACCAGTAGAAGGTCATCAGAGTATAAATCAATAAAGATAAAGATTTATGGCCAAATTTAAACCATAAATCAAATGGACCTAATAGACATCTAACAGACTATTTCACCCCCAAACAGCTGAATTTACATTCTTCTCAGTGGCTCATGTAAAAGAAGGGACTATATTCTAAGGCACAATGTAAGTCTTGGCAAATAAAAAATGTTTAATTTATACATTTCAATGCACCTTATCAGATCATAATAAATTTAAAGTAGAAATAAACAGCAAGAAAAATAATATACATAAACACGTGAAGATTGAAAAATATTCTTTGAAATGAAGGATGGGTCAAAGAAAAAGTGACAAAAGAAATCAAGAAACTATTAGAAACCAGTGAGAACAGAGATTCAACATATGAAAATCTCTAGGACTGTCACTCTCTGTCTCATGTAGCCTGACACAGTCCCACTGTGCTGGAGAGAAGAAGTAGAACTAAGGAGAAAAGTCAAACAACTGAGTGCCTACATTAAAAAAAAATAGAGGGATCTCAAATAAATAAGCTTATGCTCCACTTCAAGGCCTTATAAAAGGAAGAACAAACAAATTTCAAAATCAATAGAAGGCAAGAAATAATAAAGATCTGAGCCAAAATTAAGGAAGAAATAAAAAATTACATAGGACCTATACAAAAACACTCCATCATATAGATTCAGGTAACAACTTTCTCAGCAAAACCCATGAAGTTCAAGAAATAAAACCAGGAAACAATAAGTGAAATGCCATCAAATTTAAAAACTTCTACATAGCAGAGATATGATTAAGAGCATGAAGAGAGAGTCTACAGAATGGGATAAAATCCTTCCCAGCTGCTACTCAGATAGGGGAATAATATCCATAATACATAAAGAATACAAAAACCTTAACACCAAAAAAGCCAATGACTCGATCAATAAATGGCAAAACAACTAAACAGACATTTGTCAAAAGAAGAAACACAAATGGCCAAAAAATATATCAAAAAAGACTCAACATCTCTAGCAATCTGGGAAATGCAAATCAAAAGTACACTAAGATTTCATCTTGCTACAGTCTAATGTCAATTATCAACAACAAAAATGATAGTAACTGTTATGAGAATACAGGGGAGGGGCTGGGGTTGTGGCTCAGTGGTAGAGTGCTCAAGTAGCATGCACGAGGTACTGGGTTCAATCCTCAGAACCACGTATAAATGTAAAATAAACATATTTTGTGCACCTAAAAACTTCAGAATAAATATTTTTAGAAAGAATATGTGGGAAAGGAACACTCTTATATTGTTTGGTGGGACTGCAAATTAGTACAATCACTCTGGAAAGCACTTTGGAGATTTCTGAAACGACTTGGAATGGAACCTGCATATTATCCAGCTATCCCTTTCCTTAGTATTTATCAAAAATAACTACAATCAGCAGACTATAGCAATCAAGCCACTTAAAAATGTATATAGTAACATAATTCACAGTAGCCAAATTATGAACTGTACCCAGATGCCCATTGACAGATGAAGGGGTGAACAACATGTAGTACATATACACGATGAAGAAGAAGAAAATCATGACATTTGCCAGTAAATGAATGGAAATGGAGACCGTCATGCTAAAAGCAATGGGACAGACTTCAAAAATCATTTCTCTCCTATGTGGAACTAGAGAAAAATAAAGGAAAGAAGATGGGGGTCAGATATTATAAAAATATAGAGAAGATCAGGGGAATAAAAGTTGGAGAATAAGAGGGAGGGAGGAGAAACGGGAATGGGAAGAAATATGGAGTGAGTTTAACAAAAACACATTATATCACTAGGCTGAAGGGAATTATAATTTTATATACATGTAAGAGTACCAATCAATAAACAAGTGACAGGACAATCAGAGAGTAGAAGAGGGGGAATAGGGGAAGCCAGGAAATGGTGATTGAAGTCTAATTCATTTCACGTATGCCTTTGTAAAAATGAACCCAACTACGATGTGTAACTACAATCTCAAATAAACAAATAAACAAAAGATGTCTGCGTTGTATCTAAGTGGTTCTATTTGGAGAATCTACCAAGGAACATCCCACCAGAGAGAGCTGGTGCATGGCTCTTTCTCATAGCTCTGAGTAGCTGTCACCCAGGGCACTGATGGGCCACAGGAGCCAAGTAATGGCCATGCTCAGAAGACAGGCCCTCCTGACAGCGCAGGCAACAGGAGGTCTGGAGAAGTGACCCAGAGCAGGGACTCAGGCAGAGGCCCAAGGCCCTGCAGCCTGTGGAGCTCAGCCACAGAGCAGGATCCCAGGTGGAGGGAGGCTCCTCGCAGGGTTAGAGGCTCCTGAGCTGGGGTTGTGTGGTGCCTCCCCAGGCAGGGTGAGCCGAGGCCAAGCCACCCATCAATGCCTAGGATCTACTGCCACCAGGGCAAGAAGTGCCTCCCCAGCACTCGGCCACCAGCCTGTCGGACTTCACTGGACTAGCAACCCCCATGCAGAGTGAGTGGGCATATTAAATGCAAAAGTCTAGAAAGATTAATTTTAAGAGGGTTTAACTGAGTACAGAAATGATTCGTGAATAGGGCAGCACCCAAACAAGCAGCCCCACTCAGTGGGGAGGAGCATCCTGACTTGGGAGCCATGCATGGAACCAGCCTGCCTGGGCAGGGCAGGGCTGTGCCTTAAAGGACAGGCTGGGCAATTCCAGAATCAATTGGGGAACTCTGCCTGCTGGGATGGGTGGGCACCCCTGGTTTCCTTGACCACAGTCTTCAGGTAGGTAGTGGTCAGGTCACCTCTTGAGTTAGTCCCCTGTGCCTCGTGGCTTTAGGACATCTTACCTTTGCAGAGGCAGCCTTCATGCTCAACAGTGGGGGATGAGCAGACTTTGGGCTGGAAGGAAGGCTGAAGGCGCTGGTGGGGGTGCTCATGGCGGGGTGGGGTGCCCAGGCCACTCGGGATCAGAGGGCAATGCAGAACTGCGTGGGTTCCAACTGAGAAGAAGTGTCTGGCTGACACTAAAATGTCAAGAGAGTTCATGGTCGTTATTTTCTACCTGTAATTTTCAATATTCAATTGTAAAGTTTAAAAACATAGACATGCCTGAATAAAGTAACTTATATTTAAAATATTTTAAAATAATGCACAATTTTAGAAAGCAACAAACATTTGAAGAGAAGTCTCCACTGTGGCAACAGTGTCTGAGGTTTCCTGCAGGTGTGAGCCAGAATGTCCACCCAAGGCCTGGGCCTGGCTCCTGGACACCAGTGTTTCAAGCCTGTGCTTCACCTTGCGGGTGGCACTAAGATGCACTTTCCTTCCCCAGGTGTCCATGACTCCCTACTTGTCCCTCTGGACATCAGTGGGTCCAGAGACAGAGCACCCACGTGTAGGAGCCCCACTCAGGCCGCCCAGGGCAGGCCCAGAGTCCCAGTTTCAGGGATTAATGAGGGGGACCCAAAGGTCTTTGCAAAGAGTGCATTTGAGACACCCTGCAGGATCCAAAGAGTGAGGACCTCGAGGACCAGGCACAGGGAAGACCCTTTGTACGGAGCACTTCGGGCACAGAGGACCAGAGAATGCGGTGAGCTCAGGAGCTGCCAAGGAGCAAGGCACCCAGGGGCAAGGCGCTGGGGGAGGTCGAGGACAGGCCTGCCGCCACCCTGCAATACCCCATGGACCACGGAAGGAGCTGTCAAATCAACTTCAAGCCTCTGGGAGGTTTTGAAGGTGTGTGTGTCTGGGCCACCAGGGTTGTAAGCAGCTGTGGTTGCTCTGTGCAGAATGGGCTGCAGGAGACATGGCGGGCAGGAGGCCTGAGAGGACTATTGGAAGGAGGGGGAGGGGGAGAGAGAAGGGAAGGAAGGAGGGGGAGGGGGAGAGGGAAGGGAAGGAAGGAGGGGGAGGGGGAGAGAGAAGGGAAGGAAGCAGGGACCCAAGGAAGACGAGCCCTTCCAGGACGTGTCCCCAGACACCCACCTCCTCCAGGCATGTGCCACCTGCTCAGTGTTGCCACTGAGAGTTACCATTCAAACTAGGATGGGCTGGTGAGGTGACAGCGCTCACAATCCAGGCATTTCACTGCCTATCCCTGCATAAGCAGGAGCTTTGGGGGAAAACTCATATCCATAGCAACACAGCTGTGATCCATGGAAACAATTTAATTTTCCACAATTATCTTCTAATTCTTCTTCTTATTTATTTATTTTTTTTGTACTGGGGAGTGAACCCAGAGGCACTTAACCACTGAGCAATATCTCCAGCCCTTTTTAAATATTTTGTTTACAGGCAGGGTTTCTCTGAGTTGCTTAGTGCCTTGCTATGTTGCTAAGGCTGTCTTGGAACTTGCATTCCTCCTGCCTCAGCCTCCCAAGATGTCGGGATTACAGGTGTGAGGCACCTGTCTTTCTTGTTGTAAACAAACTTGAAAGAAATGTCACGAGTTTTGTGTATAATTTAATCCCTTTTGTATTATGTCTTGGAATGAAAAACAGATCTATAAAAATTGTGCCTGTGGAAAAGGCCAGCTTACAGTTCAAACTCAAAAGTACCAAACTTATTATAGAAATATATTTTAAAACATATCTCTGAGGTTAGTTTTCATTTTATTCTGGCTGGTTATACATATAATAAGGAAAAATTCCAGAGGCTGATAATGTAGCCTAGTGGCAGAGCAGTCGCCTAGCATTCTCCAGGACCTGGGTTCCATCCTTAGCACTAGCAAAAAAAAAAAAAGAAGAAGAAGAAGAAAGAAAACAAAATTATTAACTCATGTTTCAGTGTATGAAAACAAGAATTCATTTGTTTAATGTGTGTTTGTTCAATTTCAGTAAATCATATTTTAATGCTTACAGGGCATAAATATGTGTTCTCCATTTTCCAATTATGCAAAGGAAATTATTAAGCTATTCAGGATTATAGAGATTTGGTTTGTGGTCCAGCCCAATGTTAGATGAATTCATTCAGTTTTGTCATGTAGACCCTACTATTCTGCTTTTTTTTCTTAGAGAAGTGATAGCTTTGAATGGATGAAAGGAATAGTGGCTGCTGTTTATTGATAACTTTATAAATATAAGTATCTAATTAAAGACTGTTTACAAACCTCCATTTTCATTCCTTCAACAACCCTAAATGTAATCACTGTGCCTATTTTAGTACAATACCTTGAGGTTCGTGGGGTCCAAGCACTGTGTCTAATGCCACTGGTCTTGTAATTGTTGGAATGTAGATTAGAGGTGAGCTCTGTGCAACTCACAAACTCACACTCTCATACTCTCAAATGCTACCTGTGATTGCCATAGGGATCCACGAATAGACTTGTTTACATGATTAAACTGTAGACAGAACTGGGAATTCTCATTTTCACTTTGTTAAATCCATGTGGGTAAAATCACCTTGTGTATACAATATTCCATTTATTTATGAATGCATTAAAATATGTATTCCATGTTTAATCTTTGCAATGAGATATACTTAGTAGTAAAATAAGCCTGGGATTGCATTCCCCCCCCCCAATGACTCTAACAAATAATTTGTCCCATTTGAATAATATTTTTCTGTGTCTGATTTCCAAATATCTCTTTCCAAAAACATTTTATTGGTGAATATTAATCACACAGAGTTGTGTGTTTCATTGTGGCATATTCAGACATATACATAATTTTTATTAATTTTAAAATTAATTAACCCCTGTACTCTCCCCCTCACTCCCCTGGACGCCCTTTCTCTGCCCTACTAGTCTTCATTCTATTTTCTCCATTCTTTTTTCTCTTTCTCGCTCTAGCTTCTCCATAAGAGAAAACATGGCACTTGTCTTTCTGAGCCTGCATGATTTCACTTAGCACAATGGTCTCCAGATCCACCCATTTTCCTGCAAATTCCATAATTTTATTCTTTTTTTATGGGTAGGTAAAGTCCATTGTGTAGATATTCCACATCTTCTTAATCTCTTCATCTGTTGACAGACATCTAGCCTGGTTCCATAGCTTGGCTATTATAAATTGTGCTGTAATAAATGTGGGTATTTGTGTATTCCTAAAGTGTGATATCTTTAATTCTTTAAATACCACGGAGGGTTCTAGCAGGATCATGTGGACAATCTATTTTCAGTATTTTAGGAACCTCCATTCTGATTTTCACAGTGGCTGCACCAATTTATATCCCATCATATTGTGTAAGAAATTTTCCCCCAACTTCACCAGCATTCATTGTTGCTTGGATACTTGATGACTGTCATTCTAACTCAAGTGAGAAGGAACCTCAGAATCGTTTTCATTTACAGTTTCCTGTGGGTTCAATATATTGAACATCTTTTTCATATGACTAATGGTCATTCTTACTTCTCTTGAGAATATTCTGATTAGCTCATTTGCCCCTTTATTGATTGGGATATTTGGTCTTTGGTGTTAAAAAAATTTTAAATTTCTTTACATATTCTGCATACTAACCTCCTATTGGAGGAGCAGCTGGCAATGATTTTCTTTCATTCTGTGGGTTCTCTCTCCTCATTGTTTATTGTTTCCTTTGCTGTGCAGAAGTTCTTAATTTGATTTCCCTTATTTTATTCTTTGTAAAATTTCCTGAGCTCTAGCAGATCCATTGAAGAAGTCTTTGCCTGCACTTAAATGTTGGTCCTATATTTTTCTGTAGCAGTTGCAAATTTTTTTGGTGTAATATCTAGATTTTTGATCCATTTTGAGTTAACTTTTGTGCAGAGGTAGAGATGGGGATCTCTTCTCATTCTCCTATGTCTGGATATCCAGTTTCCTGGCACCATTTGCTAACAAGGCTGTCTTTCCTCTGACATAATTTTGGGGACTTTGTCAAATTTGATGACAAACTGTGGCTTTGTCTCTGTGTCTTTTATACTATTCTAGTGGTCCAGTACCTGTTTTCATGGTAGTACCATACTGTTTTGGTTACTATAGCTCTGTAGTGTAATTCAAAATCAGATATTGTGATGTGGCCAGCATTGCTCTTTTTTGTTCAGGATTGCTCTAGCAATTCTGGGTATTTAATTATTCCATATGACTTTTAAGTTTTTTCCCACTATTGCTGAAAAATCCTGTAATAATGTCATTGAAAAAAAATACAATGATGAAAATACATACTCACACATATACATATATACATATACCTAATATTGGAGGTGAAAATCAAAGTTAACACAGTGGGAACCTAGAAAAAATAATACATGAAGAATCTTCTTGTTACCAAGAATATTAATCAAAAGAAGTTAAAAATGCTGGCCATTTTAATGTACTTGTTTGACCCAGAAAAATAAAGACAAAACTGTAAAGTCCACCAAAATAGAGAATCAGATAAAAGACACCTGAGCAGAGGGGGGTTAAAGAACTACAGGCTCAGTGCTGGGCAAATGGTTGGAAGTAAAGCATCCCCTCCAACAGGTCCAGGAAGGCTGGAGAAACTGTCTGTCTCAACCCATAGCATGAGACATGTGGTTGTGGATGTGACTGAGAATAACTAAGTCCCATGAAGACACAGGCTCATCTCCTCCAGGGAGAGGTGGCAGGATCACCATGGAGGTGATAGATACCAAAGAGAGGACTGAGTGACCCTCATGGACATCCAAGCCAGGAGGGCTTACAGGCACCCCAGCCAGCCCCTACCTGCAATCTCAAAGCACACCCCTAGCAGAGAAGCATGCCTCTGAGCGCAGCAAGACTGCAGCCTCAAGGAGACAATAAGGTCATGTCATATCACTGTCGTAGACTTACAGGGGGAGGGTGGTTGTTACAAAGCAGCACAAATGAAGATATTCTGAGAAAATTATATAGCATCTCTTTCATTGAGAGAATTCTAGGATTGTATTACAATTAGTATTGGATAAAGAAAGCAAATGTTGAAAAGGTCTCAGATACAGACAGAGAAAGCACATTGTCTAAAGTGGTGGAAAGGAACAGAAAATATGGGAAGCAGCCAGTGAACAGAGGAAGAAAGGAGATGGAGGGGCCATGGAGAAGGAAGGCAATCAGAGGACACCAAGCCCAGAGGGGCAGAGAGCAGACATGCCAGGTTTCATTCCTTCCAGAGACTGTAAGCACACCCCAGGACCCAAGGAAGAGCAAAGGGCCTGGACTTAGAAAGACAACCATTGGGGATGCAGACGCAGGACATTAAAGGTAAGATGGGCTCATCACACAGGCACTAGCTCAGTGGCTAACTGCGTAGCCTCAGATGTATGAAGCAGAATGCACTGTAAAGCACACACGTTGCCAGATATTAAATTATCTTATCAGTCTGCCAGCTGTCCACATGTCCGTCTGTTTTCAGATGGGCCCACTGCTCCCCTCCAGATGTGCTTTCTAGAAAGCAGGTGACAGATGATATGTGATACCCATGACCACGTGACAGTTGTCTGTCCTTATGACATCCCGGTGCTGGCCCCAGTGATGGGTTGGAAGATCTGCAAAGCAACAGTCAAACAGATCCTCATTTCCTTCTCTCTCTGCCTCAGTGGGGGGTCTTGGCTGAAGCTGAGACTTCCAATGATTCCAGTTCCCATGAGAAAGACTCACAGCTTTCAGGCTTTCAGGCACCCCAGCCAGCCCTTATCTGCAATTGCAAAGCACACCCCTAGCAGAGAAGCACGCCTGAGAACACTCAGGCCTGAGAGGCTCAGGAGCCAGGCTGCCAGTGCCGCTCTGCTTTCCAGGCCTCGAAGCTGCCGTGCTCCTTGTTCCTGGGTGAGTCGTCTTGTGTGGCTCTGTGGTCCTCACGCCTCCTTTTACTCTCCCCTCCCATGATTTCTCAGGGTTTGAAATTCCCGTGTGCCTTTCAGTCCCTTGACCTGATTCTTGGGGAAACTTCCTAATTTCACCATAAGGAGACCACACGTAAGAACATTCAGGTTTGGAAAGACTCGAGCTGCCCAGGACCTTTTTTTTTTTTTTTTTCCTGATGCTGAAAGAAGCAGGAGGACAGTCAGAAGGAGCATCTCTACCATCCCAGGCTCGGGACTGGTGGGGACATTGGCAGCCCCAGGGAATTGGCACTCAGACCCAAGGCACTCAGACGCAGGCACAGAGTGTGTGAGTGGATGCCTCCCAGGAGACCAGGAGCAGGCAGTGCCCACCTGGGAAGCACGGCTTACCAACCACTCACCACCCATGGGCCATGGGGGCTTGATTCAGAAAATGACTTCACAGCAAGGAGAGCATTTTCCATAATTGTCCTACAGATAAGGCTTTTAGAAAAAGGAGACTAACCCAAAGGAAACAGCCAAAACAGTGATGAAAATGAAGGTGGGAAAACTTTTCCAAAGAAGAAAATACTGTCCTTATTTTTGATGTTCCTCATCCAGAATGCAGAAGGTGCTCACATATTCCCTCAGGGATCTGGGACTGGGTAGCCATGATGTGCGGGTTTCCTGTTCCCACCTTTCCCCAGGAGTGGGTGCTGCTGTCGAGGACTCTACAAAAGGTGCCGTGTGTTTGGTCGTCACAGAGAGAGCCCTCAGCGAGCTCCACTTGGGGATCAAGGGCCAGAACCAGGAAGCATTAGGCTTCTCAGCAGGTGGGTGCCACCCCTGGGTGATGGTGGGAAGTGGGAAGAGGCCACGGTCAGGAAAGGGGAGAAGGAGCAGTGTGGACAGATGGGATGTTAAATGTGGGGGAAGGAGGAGAACTCATGCTCAGGGTACCATTTTGCCTGAGTGGCTGACAGGGTGGAGTACTGGTGGAAGCCAAGACAGAAACAGTCCCATCATGCGGTTCCCTGTGGACCTTCCTTGGTAACACCTGCGCCTGGAAACAGCAATCATCATTTTGACTTCATCACCATTGAACAGAAATGCTTTTGCCTTTTTAGCTTCTTTTCCTCAATGTGTTTATAAAATTTTACATGCTTCATATTTTCACGTAATTATTTTTTTACTGATTGGCATTATACTACATTATACTATATAACAATCTTTTTTATTCTGACATTGAATATTTGTGACTGTGAAGAAAGTAACTGCCATGAAGATTTCTATGGTGACCTGTTTTGCTTTTTTTTTTTCTGATTAGTGGACATATAATCTCAGTCATCTTGGATATATACTTGTGACTTAAATTGCTTGGTTATGGGTAATGTCTTTTTTTAAAAGAAACAGACATTTTCCAGAATAGCTTTAACACCTTATATACAAGTCAATGATGCATCAGAATTCCCCAGTGCCCAAGGACGATAATAAGTCAGTACTTTGCTGAAAACACTGGAGTGAAGTTGTGCAGAGTGTGATCCAGCAGCTAATAAGCCCAACCTGGCTGCAGTCACAGGGGAGAAAAGACACATTTGGTGTGAAATGTTCTGGAGAGTCCGTGACAAAAACCTTTATATCCACTGTCAATATTTTTACTCATGGGCGTGTGCAATGGCTTCGCCTTAATTTTTGGTTGAGATGCTTGTTGACCATGAATGGCTCACACTAGTAACAGCTCCTAACATGATGTGCAACAATAGACCCAGCCCCCACCCGAGCAATAAAGCTGCATGGCTGCTCAAGTCCTGCCACTCCTCACATACCCTCCTCAACCTGCCCCTTCATTCTGAATTTCTAGTTTATCACCCTATGGCCATAAAGATCTGCAGAGAAGTGGGGATTAGCCCAATGTGTGTCCATGAGGCACCACTGAACACACAGGGACTGCTCCCCATGGTCGGGCCAACACTTCCCGCCGACGAGAATCCCCACCTTCTCCCACTGTCCACCCATTCTTACTTCCTGCAGAGCTGCGATTCTTCTAGTGACACACTGGTTGACTGAGCCTGTTGCTGGAGTGCTGGGCATGCAGCACCTGTCTTGTACTTCTGTGCGCCTCGGCCTCCCCAGCTGTTGGTGACATCTGTCTGTGGAGCTCTTGTAGGTGTGGCCAACTCATTCCCACTACTGTCTTGTGTGTGGAATCCTGTTCCATGACTCACAGACTTACCAGAGCTTCCCCTGGTGACGAGGACAAGCTGCTTCTCTTTGGGACACCTGCAAACACTGGTGGTGAGCGCGATCCAGCATTCGACCCCCCCCCCCCCGGCACACATCTGGATGCATGTCAGATTGCCATTTGCCAGAGAGTAGAACAGCAAGATCCTGATGTCTCTGAACATTCGGATGGAAAAAAAAGGTCATTCAAACCATCCAAGGAATGGAGATTAAAATAAGGTATGATAAAACTTAGAGAACATTATGAGCTATATGAACAAATTTTAAATTACCACCAAATAACAATTAAGAATTATGAAAGTTCTACATAAAGACCAAAATCTTTCCTAAGGAAATATTAATATTGCTGAGAAAAAAATGAATTGAATCATAGCTAATGGAGAAACATAAATTCCCTATCAACTATACAATTTTTTAAAAGGGGGATTTTCTCCAACTTGCTTCCTAAATTCATTCAATATTGCCCTCCATTAAATTCCCTCAGTGAGTCAGTGTGTGTGTGTGTACACGTGCACAGTGCAGAACTTTTAATCATGTTAGAGAATAAAGTAGCTCCAAACAGACTTCATTTTTCCAGTTGTCTTCCAATTCCACAAATGAAATTGTTTGTGCTATAGAGTAACAGAACTTACTTAAAATGTGATAATTAAGTAATTATTATTGTTGAGCAAATACAGGTCAATAAAGCAAAATAGGGCAACTACAACAGAACTCATGCCCTGATTACTGACTTAAGACAAAGGAGGCTGTGGGAAAGCTCTTGTCTTTGTGTGGAAATAGACTGACTCAATTGAATATCCACATACACTTAAAGAGACTTATTTTGTAGCTAATCTCTAAAACCAGGTAGCTTTTTATCTCAATATTTAAGGTACAGCGATAATTTCAAGAAGATAATGTAGGCAAATGTTATCGGGGTTTAGGTAAAGAAGTATTTTTTTTTAATTTTTAATTGTAGGTGGACAAATACTTTTATTTTATTTATGTGGTGCTGAGGATTGAACCCAGGGCCTTACACATGCGAGACAAGCACTCTACCGCTGAGCCCCAGCCCCAGCCCCTAAGTAAAGAAGTATTTTATATGTGGAAAAAAAAAACACCTTGCCAAGCATGAAGAAAAATATTGATAAGCTAAAGAAAGATTTACTTTAAACTATACAATGAATTCAAATGCAAGCAGCTCAAACTAGCTGAAATAGCCATGTAGCTATGCTGTGAAAGAATCTCCACATACCTAGATAATGTCCCAGAGCTCAGTAAACAAGGCCAATCATCTTTTTTTTTTAATTTTAATGTTATATATGACAGCAGAATGCATTAGATGAAAGGATAAAGAAAATGTGGTATTCTCTTTTACTGCTGAGTAATGTTCCATTGTGTATATATAGCACATTTTTTTTATCCATTCATCTATTAAAGGGCATCTAGGTTGGTTCCACAGTTTAGCTATTGTGAATTGTGCTGCTATAAACATTGATGTGGCTGTGACCCTGTAGTATGCTGTTTTTAAGTCCTTTGGGTATAGACTGAGGAGTGGGTTAGCTGGGTCAAATGGTGGTTCCATTCCCAGTTTTCCAAGGAATCTCCATACTGCTTTCCATAGGGGCTGCACCAAGTTGCAGTCCCACCAGCATCCTCGCCAACACTTATTGTTGTTTGTATTCTTAATAGCTGGCATTCTGAATGGAGTGAGAAGAAATCTGGATGGATTTGCATTTCTCTAATTACTAGAGATATTGAACATTTTTTTCATATATTTGTTGATTGATTATATATCTTCTTCTGAGAAGTACCTGTTCAGTTCCTTGACCCATTTATTGATTGGGTTATTTGTTTTTTGGTGTTAAGATTTTTTTTTTTTTTTAGAGAGAGAATTTTTTCAATATTTATTTATTTATTTTTAGTTTTTGGTGGACACAACATCTTTGCTTTTGTATGTGGTGCTGAGGATCGAACTCAGGCCGCATGCATGCCAGGCGAGCACGCTACCCCTTGAGCCACATCCCCAGTTCTAGTGTTAAGATTTTTGAGTTCCTGGGCTGGGATTGTGGCTCAGCAGTAGAGCACTCGCCTAGCACAGGCAAGACCAGGGTTTGATTCTCAGCACCACATAAAAATAAAGGCATTGTGTTGTGTCCATCTACACCTAAAAAATAAATATTAAAAAAAAAGATTTTTGAGTTCCTTATATATCCTAGAGATTTATACTGTATCTGACGACCATGTGGTAAAAATTTGTTCCCATATTATAGGCTCTCTATTCACCTCACTGATTTTTTCTTTTACTGAGAGGAAGCTTTTTAGTTTGAATCCATCCCATTTATTGATTCTTGGAATTAATTCTTGTGCTATAAGAGTTTTTTTAAAGAAGTTGGGGCTTAATCCTAGTTCAATCACCTTGAAGTGTCACTTCACAGCATTGTTAGTCAGTGTTGGAAAGATCCTCAGCCTCAGCAGACATGAGCAAAACTCAAATGATGTCCATCATCACTTACCACTTCAAACTCAGAAGGTCTCAAGTTAATAAAAGAAAATAACAAAAGTTGCCCAATACATAAAGGAGAGTCTTTTACAGCTGGTTGGGAAAGCCATTGTAGGAGACATTTTTGTATATCTAAAAAATTAAACTCCACATTCTCTTTGTCCTGCCAATATCACTCCTAGGTACAGATACCCCAAATTTGCATAAATATTTACTGAACACATGCACAAAAGTGTCTGGAGAGCATCATTTCCATCATCACAAAAATAAAAACTAGTCTAACATCTTCTAACATTGGAACAGAATGAACAGGTAATTTTGCCCCAAGTATGAAATTTAAGTACCTATTATTGTATGGATGAATTTCAGAAATACAATTCTGGAGAAAATAAAAGTAAGACAAATGTAGCACATGCTGTCTGATCCCATTGACATGTACCTCACCTTATTAGGGAAACTGAAGGAAAAGTTAGTGCTTGCATTTTCACAGGAGAGGCAGAGTTCTCAGAGGTGCACTCATTACCCTCCCTGCAGCAACCAACAAGGACATGGCAGGGACTGACCGCTATGGCCTGGCTCACCTTGGAGTGAGCAGGTACACACAGCACCACAATAGGGTGTGGGGGTGCAGGTCTTGGTAAGAGGGCTTGGGAAAGAGCACGAACCCTGAGCACACAATGTGGGGTGGTGGTGGGAGGGTCACAGTTCCTGCAGTCAGCAGACAGGAACAAGCCTATGAGGGATCTTCCCATATCCCATGGACAGGGAGGGCACAGGAGGTCAAAGCTAACAGTAACTGGTGTCAGAGTGACAGCCGGGAGTGTGCTGGCTTGGAGCTCTAAGACTTGGCACGTGCCTGGGTTCCTCTGCCCTGACCTGATTACAGAGGGTCTTGTGTTGTGTTGGCCTCTCATGGTCAATAGCTGTCCTGGGTGTGTTGCTGATGGTTTGTTTCATGCTGATGCTGTAACACTGAACACACCCTCAGTGACTTCAACAGTTCAAGTGCATTGCCTTCCTTCTGGAAGACACATGTCAAAATCGACCTCAGGAGACTAATATCAGGCTGCCTCCTCCTAGAAGCCCTAGGGAAGAACTGTCCTTTCCCCATCCCACCTTCCAGAGACCCTTAGAGCTCCGGCCCCTGGCCCCCTTTCTCCATCTCCATCCATATTGGCAGTATTGGGTAAACACTTCATTCCGGCATTTCAACCATTCTCTCTCCAGCCTCCCTCTCACTTTTAAGCATCCTGTCATTACTTTGGACTCACTTATATAATACATATTTAATATCAGCCCATTAGAAGCTTTAATTCTGTCTGCAAACTTTTCTTGGCCACCTAAACTAACACACTGACAGATTCCTGCGATTGCTACATGGAAGTCTTTATGAAGCCATTTTCTGCCTACCACGTTGGCATTAAGTTAAACTTTGCAATTTTAAATAAATTCAAGGCCAGGTTTAGCAAGACCAAAGCTCAATTGCTAATCCCCCCTCAGCTCTGGATGCCCCAGGCTGTGTTCTCTAGCCACGAGTACTCCATTTCTCACCTCGACAATCTGTACAGCAATTGGTAGCTAAGTTTACTTTGGCATATGCAGTTCACTATAGCAGTATGATTCTTTCACTTCATTCATTTATCTATTTCAATGAAATTAAAATTTTGAAACTACTTCAATAGCTATTTAAAACATATTACAAATATTTCAACAGAAATAAGAAAATTTGACTTTAAAAGTAGACTGTACCCATGTGCTCTATCAATCACATTCTGCGTCTGATTGGGATTGGACACTTTGCTAAAAGTCAGCATCTACAGACAGGAAACACGTCACAGAATCAGTCTGTGACACCTGGTAATGTGAGAGCTCTCCCCAGCACTGTTGCTGTTATAATGGATGTTGTTACCTAGACACAAAGATGCAAACATACAAATAAAGTAAAACTCTCTTTCATAAATGCAAATTGGCACCTGTACTTTAGCATTGATTCTCTTAAATTTAGTTAAAAGGGGGCAAAAAAAATTAGCTGAATTCTACCCTTGGCTTCATTTCATTCCAGTTATAGTTTTTGACAGTGGCTGGTATCAGTGGTTCATTTTTTAATCTTCTCTTTTATTGAAATTCAGAAAGAAATACCAGGATCCTATAACTTCACACATAGATGTGTTTTAAAATCATGACCTTTTCCCAGGACACTTATTTACATTTTCTTTTTACTCTGGAATGATCCTCTATTATTTTATGACTCATAGCTTTCTGAAACATACAAAGTATGTCAAAATCCTGGGAATCTTTAAAACACCCCTGAAATCCAAACCTCTCTGGCCCCTGAAGTGTCTCATCACGTGGCTCTGGCTAATGAGAGTGCTTCCAGCCCCTGTGGGTACAGGTCACACACCCTGTAGCTGTACATGGGCACTGATATACTCCAGCTGGACACAGCAGCAGCAAGTCACTCCTGTAGCACGAGGGGACTGCGACCATGCTTCTCACAGAGGACGCAGATGCAGCCTGCTGCAGTGAGTGTCCCCTGACATGGGTAGGGGATGCCAATTCTAGCACTTCATACTCAACAAGTGTGAGAAAATCCTCTGTTTCCTGCAGTGCTTGGAGAGCTGCAGTGTGCACTAGCTGCTGCTCACCAGCTGGATTCTTTAACAGCCCATGGATTCCCTCAAATAAAAGGTCTGTATGATATTATTTGTTATAGAAGATCATCTCAGTACACTGGGTAAGAAACTTAACATTTTAATATCAAATTTTGGCGATGAATCTGAAAAAAGTATAGAAAAGAAAATTACAGGCACTGCTTTAAATTTCCCATGATTACCCAAAGGCTTTTTTAAAAGGAAGAAAGGGCAGGAGAATGCTGTGCTCCTCACAGCATTGCAAAGACATGGGAAAAGCAACCGTTTTCACATCACTCTAAGAAAAAGCTATGGAAGCAGATGGAAATGTGGGTAAGAAATCTCCAAACCCATGAAGTCAGAGGGAAGAAAGAAAAAAGGAAATCTTTGTTTTTCAGGATAATACATTTTCCCAACCCTGGGATTTGAGCTTCCTTTCCTCCTTTTAATGGCATGTTGTATTTTAGTTGCGAGCAGAGTTAACGCTTTATTACTCTTTTAGCAACACTTTGTATCCATGATCTTTGTTCTAGAAATGAATCCCAAATAATCCTATTTGCATAGCTTTGCAAGTATTTTTGACTAGTGTCAACTTACTTCATTTGTGTAATATAAATATATAGATAGTCAATTTTAGTAAAGTCACACATTATCATTTCTTACAGAAATAACTAACTGGGATTCATTTTATTATTTGTAGAATTCATTTGCTCTTTCTTTGAATTTAAATGCTATGTAATGCTGACTGGAAAATTACATTTGTAATGACATATCACATTTATACACCCATTCTACCTTCAAAAAGTATATACAAATCCCTTTCTCCTTTGAAAAGTTAAGTGTTAGTGATTTTTTAATTTAAAATGATTTAAACACAGGTAGAAACTTTGTAATGAACTGAAAAGTCATGGGAGTTGTTAAATTTATTCTCTAAAAACTCATAAACCTCTCTTGCATGATTAAGCAAAAAGATCACTGAAGTTGTCCTATTTCATGTGACATCTTATCACTTTATTAAAGTAAAAGCTGTAACATCTGCTGTCAAATGTCCATTAAAATCACATAAATGCTCAGGAAAGTGCGTGGAAGTGCAAGGCGGCCACTGATGTGTACATGAATAAGCAAAGTGTGCTGCCCACAGCCAGTGGGGCACTAGTGACCCTTGAGAAGGATGGAACTCTGACACACCAAGAAGCACCCATGCACCCGAGTCAAGGTCATGGACAGCATGTAGTGCAAACAGACAAGGACAGGAGTGACTTCCTCCAGGTGCACTTCCTGGAGTCACCGATTTGTAGAGGGAGAGAGAATGGAGGCTGCTAGGCCTGGGAAAAGAACGAGGAGTTCTCTCTAATGGTGCACAGTTCCATTTTGGGGAGATGAAAAGAGTTTTCAAGGTGGACACTGGTGAGAATTGTACCATTGTGTGAATATACTTAATGTCACTTTGTCACTGTTCACTTAAAGATGTTTAATGCAGTGCAAAAAATTAAAGGAACTTGCCCAACATCCTAGAGTTACTGAATTACATAATGATTTCTAAACAGGTTTAAAGCTTAGTCCGTCTTTAACACTGAGAAGTTGGAGTAGTGAAGAATGGGTTAAGGTTTCCTCCAGCCTTGGGAAGCTAGTGAGAGACATGGCCAGGGTTTTCATGTGGTCACCAGGTCACAGATCATGCTTCAGAGATACGGGGGTGTGCAGAGCACAGAGGTTGGCAGGTGACAAAGAAGTATTTGACAAAGAAGTATCTCCACAGGGTGGAGCAATCCAAGGCAGTAGCCTCTCCAGTCATGACTAGCATTTGGACTTAGGGTGGATCTTGGCACTCCCTAAGAGCTGCACACCTTCTGCCATGTGAGTATGACGAAGCAGGCAGCATCCCTGAGGACGTACTAGTAGCCACATCTGTCCAGTTCTGGGCTTCTTTATCCAGTTGTAGCAGGAGAAGATCAAAACAAAAATTGACTTAAAGAATTTGATTCTATGGGGAATGAGGAAGAAATTAATGTTTCTGCACACTTTTGTAATAAAGAAGCAGGATTTTTCCTTACCCAGTAAATAGTGCATTTTTTGCTACTGCCAGGAACAATACAAAGCACTGTTGAAGGATTAATGAGAGGATGCATTGAGCAATAGAGCTCCAAACTAATAAACTCAAATAACACTGATTAATTTTAAAACTGTGAAAGTGTCTAAGGTACTACCAACTTCACATGAAGTTATGCTTCTGTCTGCAGACTCTGTCCTCCTACCTTGTAGATCTGAGAAGGTAAGCCCTCCAGTTTTAGAAAAGGCTTTCCAGATTCAGTCAGCACCGGGGAAAACATCATGATTTTGGTAGTTTAACCAATTTTCATGTGTTTTAGATTTGGAATCTTCATTATTAAGTACATCATTTTTTGAAAGTAAGATATTGACAATTCATCTCTAAGAATATTGATCATGCAGTACACCACTAAAGCATCAATATGAATGACACACGTGCACCATTTCCTGCTCACCCATTTATTTGGGCACCAAGTAACTAAAAAGCCTGCCTTGCATGTCAGTTGCAACTCGTCAAGAATTAGGATTTGGTATGCAATTAATCAACACTCAACCTAGGAGGCATTTATCATGTGTAACTTCAAAATGACCAAAAAAAAAAAAAGCCTTTTAGTTAATTTTATCTTGATTTAAACATGTTTAAAAAGTAGATGAAGCCGGGTGCGGTGACACATGCCTGTAATCCCAGCAACTCAGGAGACTGAGACAGAAGAATTGCAGGTTAAAAGCCAGCCTTAGCAATGGTGAGGCACTAAGGAACTCAGTGAGACTCTGTTTCAAAATAAAATACAAAACAGGGCTGGGGATGTGGCTCAGTGGCCGAGCACCCCTAAGTTCAATCCCCAGCACCAAAAATAAAAACAAGAAGAAAAATGAGAGATGAAGGATTTGAAATAGGTTTCATTATTACACATGTGATTATTTAGAAGGATATAAATAACAAGGGGCATTTAAAAAATTAATCTCTCTCCTATGTTTCCACTGACAGTGTCTCTTCTGTTGTTTGAAATCATGGAAAGTGGGAACACCAGTTCCGACTTCATTCTCCTAGGTCTCTTGGGCCACTCCAGAGCCCAACAGTTTCTCTTTGGGATGGTTCTGACAATAGCTTTCACCTCCCTAGTGAGCAATGCCCTCATGATTCTCCTGATTCAGTGGGACCTCCGGCTCCACACGCCCATGTACTTCCTCCTGAGCCAACTGTCCCTCATGGACATAATGCTGGTCTCCACCACTGTGCCCAAAATGGCTGCTGACTACTTGACTGGAATCAAGTCCATCTCCCCTGCTGGCTGTGGCTTCCAGATCTTCTTCCTTCTCACTCTGGGTGGTGGAGAGTGCTTCCTCTTAGCAGCCATGTCCTATGACCGCTATGTGGCTGTATGCCACCCTCTGCACTACCCCATGCTCATGAGCTGGCCACTGTGTCTGAGGATGACCGTGGGGTCCTGGTTCCTGGGAGCAGCTGACGGGCTGATGCAGGCAGTTGTTGCCCTGAGCTTCCCGTTTTGCAACAGGCGAGAGATAGACCATTTCTTCTGTGAGGCCCCTACGCTGGTGCGCTTGGCTTGTGCTGACACGTCTGTCTTTGAGAATGTCATGTACATCTGCTGTGTGTTGATGCTCCTGGTGCCCTTCTGTCTCATCCTGACCTCTTACAGTCTCATCCTGGCTGCTGTCCTCCGCATGCGCTCCCCAGAAGCACGCAAGAAGGCCTTTGCCACCTGCTCCTCACACGTGGCTGTGGTGGGGCTCTTTTATGGAGCTGCCATTTCTAACTACATGAGACCCAAATCCTACAGATCAGCTCACTATGATAAGGTGGTGTCAGCCTTCTATAGCATCCTCACCCCTATGCTGAACCCCCTCATCTACAGCCTGAGGAACAGCGAGGTCAAGGGGGCCCTAAGAAAGTGTATGGCCAGTGTGTGGCCTTGAATAATGACTACAAGGTCATCTACTTGCCCAAACAGGAAGGCCTGTACTAAGACCTTGGTATTTCTTAGGGAGAAGGTATTTAACTTTCAAATATACATAGATATAGATATAAATATATTTTTTCTGCTTTACTCTGGATCATGCGAGAAGGTCCGCACTTTGAGTTTGTTTACTGAGCTGTCTTCAGCAGGTCAAACTGTGTATTGTTAAAACTCTGTCAATTAAAATGTCAGTAATATTTCTATGTTATGCACCACAGTGGTTTCTTTTTTAAATAATGAACTAAGTGTCTAGTAACTTTGAGGATTGAGGTTCTTTGCTGCCCGTCAGTGTATGATTTCCACAGTTGGGAGCTTAGACTGCAGGCATCCTCTTCAGAGGTTTCCACAAGTCTCTGCACTCACAGCTCACGCCCACCTCAAGCAACATGGCCCACTGAGGCAGGAAGGCAGAGCACCCCTTGGGACAGGACCTGGGCCTCAGCAAGGGAACGAGGCAGGGAGGCTGTGCAGTCCTAGAGGAGACATGGGCCTGGATAGCACCCTTCACTGCCCCAAGGGCGTCAGCTGCGGTGGCTCTTCCCTAGTGTCCCTTCCCCTCCCCCAGCCATGGACAACCGCAGAACCTGTAAAGCGCTTCCTAGTGGACAGCAGAGCCTCGTCCCAACCCTGGTGCTAATGGAGGCTTGGAAACTAAAGGAAGCTTGGAGTTTGAGCTCCTGAGACAGGACCCCAGCCAGCGCGTCTGGAGCTGCAGCGCTGCAGGACGGCGCCCCCTGCCGGTCCCACGAGGCTGCGCAGCTGCGCGGTTACCCTGGCCCTGGGCACGGCCGCTCTGCGACTGTGTCTAGAGGCCAAGTGGGCGCAGGTGCTGTCTGTGCCTGGGTGTTTCCCTCCAAGGTCAGGACGCTGGTCAGAGTCCCGTGTCGCACTGTCGGCGGGTCTGCTGTTTTCCTGCCAGTGGTCCTCCTTGGCTGGCGCCTTCGCGTTCCTCGGCCCATCGCTTAGCGGAGAGGCTTCTGCGCAGTGTACAGTGCGAGCCACTGTGACTTAGCTGCAGCCAGCCTCTCTGTGTGTCACATGCCTCTGCTCCTCTAGGCGATGGCGGTGACTTACTCAGCCCCTTTTCAGAGGGTCTGCTGACTTCAGCCAGCAATGAACACGGATCCCAGTATTATCGAAACTGTTCCATTTTGGCCAATTCTTGTGAGCACTTGGCTTTTCATTTGAATTTTCCTGATGACGAACGGGCCTTGAGGACTTGTCGTTAGCAGATTGTCTATGTGCTTATGTTCCTTTTTGTCTTTTGGACTATTTCAGTTTTGGAAAAGGAGTCTGTGGATACTTCAAAACCAAACACAGCCATTGATTGCATAACAGAAAGTATAGGGCACTCAGAACACTACTGGGAGTTTTAGAAAAAAAATCATGAATTTTCTGACATACCTTGTAAATATATGCCCAAATAAATTAATAATGTGTGTGTGTGTGTGTGTGTGTGTGTGTGTGTGTGTGTGATATTTCTCTTCCACCTCCTCTCTTTTGCTAGAAACTGTTACTTTGTTTCTTTTAATTATGATTTCTTACAAACTACTGGTCTTCCATTGGAGGAAAGATTCCACTGAAAAATCTAAGAGCTTTTTAAAATTGGGACTCAGGTGTTTTGGAACAATCTTTGTTTAACAAATGATTATATACTCCCAATAATTAATAAAGAATAAATTTGACACCTTTAAATGAATGTTGAATTTGTAAAGAAAATAAATTTGGCTATGCATTTTTAATAGACCTATCTTTCACACATATTTGTGTGATCTTCAAAAACAAAGCTAGTGAATTCAAAAACCATCCCAAGGCTGTAGTTTAAAATACCACCTATAGTGATTACTGTTGTGTTTCTTTTCTCCTCTTCTACTAATCTTGTCTTGATCTGGTTCCTGTCTTCACCACCTTTTCTTCTCTTGATTGAGGCTCAGTGGTTGTCCCTGGTCAGGTGGTGGAAGCTGCAGAGGACTCTAAGCAGAGCAGGAATAAAATATGCTGAGTAAACAGAGCAGGGTGGAGAGGCTCAGGAAAACTTTATTTTTCCTTTTAAAAACTGTTTTTTCTTCATCTTTTTTCTTGTTGTTATCATCATTACCATAAATTTAATTCTACATGATTAATTCATGGCAAAACAGTCCATCCCTTCTCCCCTGAGAGCCAGCCTCGCCATTGCTCCCCTGGGAGTGCCAGGGCTGCCCTAGGTGTCCACCACTGTCACCATGATACTTATGCCTGCTCCCGCCCCCTCCTTCCCAGGCCATGCCATGGGGAATGGCTCCTTCTGCTGCCCTATGAAAAGACCACTGTTTTCTCCCTGAGGCCGCTTGCCACAGGGCTCCCAGTGAGGACCTGCCTCCTGTGCTTCTGCTTGCTGGTTCCAAGTGACTCTTGTGCAGTGCGCTTGCCAAATCCATCCCATCTGAAGGAGTGCCAAGTCCAGGCAGCTCTGGTGCCCTCAGCCACTCCCTTGGACGTGTCTCTTTGCACAAGCCAGGGCTCAGGGCCATTGGGGTGAAGGTGACTGATGCCCCAGTGAGTAGAGGAGGCTAAGTGAGAAATGTTGCCTGTGGTGTTTACCTGGTGAGGTCCAGAGAGGTGGAGGCGGCCCTGCAAGTGCACGTGTGGGACTCGGGGCTCTGGGGTGAGCCTGCAGCAGAGCGCACACCCATCTCAATGACTCACCAGTGCACCGAGCATCCATCCTGCCAGGCCTGCCTGGTTCTGGGGGACTGATCTGTTTGCTGAGAGCATGAGATCCAGTGGAGGGGGACTTTACCACTGAATTTGGAGAACTGAAGACGTTGAAGCCTCTGAGAGTGCTGGGTGGAGGGTGTGTGCTGCAGAAAGCAGCCAGGCATGGAAGGGAGGCAGGTAGGTAAGATCCACCACTGAAACTTTCAGACGACGCCAGTGGAAGGCCTGCAGACCAGGACTTAGGAGGAGTGAGGGAATGTGATGAGAGTGGTGTGTACTTAAAAGTGAGTTCCAGAAGAAATGTCTGCATTAGGATGAAACTGTATGTATATGTGGCAAAACTAGAGGACGATAATTAATTTAGTTTTCTTTATAATAATATTTTAAATTTTCATCTCATAAAATGGTGCATGCTAAGCATTTTGAGTAACATGTACTAGAATTATGCTTAGTTGTGGGTTCCCCAAATTACAATTTAATAGAAACTTTCAGAGCAGCCAGTAAATGTCATGAGAGGCAGTAGAAATTTTCCCTTCCCAGATCTTACTTGCCCAAGTTAGTGAATTTTATTTTCATTGATATGTTCCTAGAATAAATTCTGATTTCAAAATGTACAACATTCTTCAATAAGTACATGTATATATACATATATATACACATACATACTGTTTCCCTTCTGAGTTAAAAATTAACTTTAATATATGCCACAAGTCAGCTTTCAGAAATTAATTCAATACAACAAATTAATAACAATTTTATTTCAATAAATGTAACACCAATGGCAAATATCAGTAGATTAAAAGAAATATAAATGTATAAAGTATAACACAAAATTTTGGCTTTGTTAATATAGAACACTTAGAGACAATGATATTCATGACTTATTTCTCCTAACAAAATCTGAGAAATAACCGTAAAAAAAATTGAACAATGGTTAACTAAATTTTTCTGCATCTAGTTGAAATTTCCTATGTTACAAAACAAGAATCTGAAGACTTTAGGGGCGAGGGGGTACTGGGGATCGAACTCAGGTGCACTGGACCACTGAGCCACATTCCCCAGCCCTATATTGTATTTTATTTAGAGACAGGGTCTCACAGATTTGCTTAGTGCAAATGATTTGCTTTGGAAAACTGCTTTTAGTGAGGCTGTCTTTGAACGTGTGATCCTCCTGCCTCAGCCTCCCAAGCTGCTGGGATTACAGGCGTGCAATCTCATGTCTGCTCTCAAGACTTTTGATTTATAGGGGTGGGAAAGAGTTTCTGTGTCACCAGCGAAGTCCTGGTGTGACTATATTTACTCCTGAGTTTGGGCTCTGAAAGAATTCTCTTTGTCTACTGTGACCTTTCAATCTTGGCATTGCCCTTGACATTGAAATTTCTTCTCCTGTTCATACCCTGTAGTGTTCTGATTGGCCTATTGCTTTCTTTCTATTACCTCCCTGCCCTTTTTTTAATGAAATTACCTAGAAGATTTATGCTGATGTTTTTCTCTATTCTTTTCTCCATACCACGGTCTATGTTTCCTATTTCCTTAAAATAAAGTGTCTGTTTTGACCTTGAATCAAAGTCTCTGTGAAGCATTAACCACACTGGTTAAACTTCAGATGTAACTGACTCATTGCTTATTTTAAATGATAAAACCTTAAGTATACAGAGATGCTTAGAAAATTTTAAAAGATGTTATAGAAAAGCAGATTTAAAAGTTCATTAAAAAGTATTAAAATCATGTGGAGAACATATTTTGGGGCCAGCTTCCAAGATTACAGAGGAGAGGTGGGTAAGAAGTCTGTGTTGCATGTCTCTCCAACATTAACAAGGATTTGTGGATGGAGCTGGGGAAACAGACTTCACCCTGGGAAAGAGTTGCATGTCCAGGGGAGAAGCTGCCGGGTGTGTACCAGGTTCTTTCTCCCTCCTTACACATTAACTAGCTTGCTGCTAGAGCACTCATCTTTGGATTCAGGTGTAGCTCTTCCAGTCAATCCAGATGCCACTGAATGGCACAGAAGGTATAATTTCATTAATAATCCTGGCATCTTAGGAGTGTGCTCCAGACCTGGGGTGATGGGTGGGCAGAGTCGTGAAATGTGCCTGTGGAAATTCTAGATGCCTCATAGAAATTGCATCTGGAGGTAGAAGCAGGACACTGAGGGAGACAGGAGTGAGCGATGTTGGCTTCCCAGGGCTGCAGGGAAAATGTGGATGGCTAGTAGATGCAGTGAACACCACAGTAACACAGTCAAGTCAGAAATGCACAAGAGGAAGAACTTAGGAGCAATTGAAAATATTTGATGTCCATTTAAAAATTCTGTCTGTGGTAAGTCTTTAATGGCACCTGCAATGGGCATGGGGTCTGCTAAACACAGGGATCTCAGTAGTAAATGGTCAGGGGGTGACTTCAATAAAGTGGAAAATTAATTGGAAAAGCAAAACCAGAGGGAAAATATGCTTCCAGAGACACAGTATTGCTCAGTTTGAGTTGTGAGTGATTTTCACTGATTTGGGAAATGTTTGTGACCAACCATCTCACAGGAAGCACGTTGCCTGAAGTCTCCACCTGAGTGTGTCATCAAGGCTTCTGAGCTGTGGGTCAGAGCCTTTGGAACAGCCAGGACAGGGGCACAGGCAGGGTCCCAACCCTCACTCAGAGCTGGTCTTCTTGACTCACTTCTAGGTCATTTCATTAAAAAAAGGACCACAGCAAAATGCTGCTAGCAGTCCAGGGAATTAGAAATAAGGTTAAGAATTGATCTAGTGCATGATACAGAAACAGCATTTATAAAAAATATATGCAAGACTAAATCATTTATACACTGTTAGTGACTTAATTTTCATATGTGCAAATATAAAAATTAATTATATTTAAGCTCAATAGTAATTGTCAATGAGATGATCAATTTTTTGTTTTTTTAATTATATGTATATATATATATATCAATTATATGTCTATATATTAATTAGACATATCAATCATAGATGTATACAATCTCCATATTGAGGGAGAGATTATATATACAGAACATTACAAATAAGTATAAAGTAAGGATACAAGTAACCACCTTCCAAGTATAAATAAATAACATGAACACGTATGACTTCCCATATGTAGAATAAAAAAGTTATGATTCAAATTCTACACATTAAGAATACAGAGAAAAGTAAAATATATTTGTAAAGATACGTTGTTGATTTTGACTACATATAGCTTTGATTTCTTACATATAAACAAGAACAATATTTAAAATCATCCTATATTTCATCCTCTGGAAGTTTTATCTACTTAAAATTTTATTTAAAATGAAGTTTCATTGTCATAATATTTATGTGTCCATTTTTTTAAAGAGAGAGAATTTTTTAATATTTATTTATTTATTTATTTTTAGTTTTCGGTGGAAACAACATCTTTATTTTTTATTTTTATGTGGTGCTGAGGATCAAACCCAGCACCCCACTTATGCCAGACCAGCGCACTACGGCTTGAGCCACATCCCCAGCCCCTATGTGTCTATTTTTGTATTTACTCATTTGTTCATGGGCTGCTGTGGAGTATGCCCTTGAACGAGGACTCTCACATCCCAGGCTCATGGTAGAATGGTCTCTCTAGCATGGCCCATGTATGTTAGTCATGAGCTCAACACCCATGATTGAGCAACTGCTGAAGGCCAGGTCTGTCCTGGGCAGTGTCCATCATGAGGTTAACCCTGGTGGAGCAACGACAATGAGAGGTGAGTGGAATTGACCTGTTCATTTAATAAACAGAAGGCAAAGATGGACTGCAAACCCCACACAGCAGAACGGTAAGGAGACCAGAGGAGTCCGGGTCCAGCGGGAGCATTGGGATTTTAAGAAGCCTGTGCAGGATAGGCCTCCTTGAGAAGGAGAGAGCTGACCAAACACAGGACTTCAGTTTGTTACGTGGAATAAACTGACATTTTGAGACCCAACAGAGACTCACAGGCCAATTGAGCAAGCTAAGCATGATTCAGGAGCGGATCAAGTGCAGGACGGCTCTGTGAAACAAGCCATGGGTCTTGATGACAAAACATGCATCAGTAACCTCACTTATCAGGCAGACCTATGTAAGTGACATCGAGATGCAGCACTGTTTTCTTTTTCTAATTAATTAATTATCTCTTTTTAGGAAAAGCAGAATCGAGATGAGGCCCAACAACCACAGTGCCAACACTGACTTCATCCTCCTGGGACTCTTCTCCTCTTCCCACTCCAGTGTGGTCTTCTTCTCCTTCCTGTTTGGCCTTTTCATTGTGACCCTAACAGAAAACGCCCTCATGATCCTGCTCATCCGCAGGGACCCGCGCCTCCACACCCCCATGTACTTCCTGCTCAGCCACCTGTCCTTCATGGACATCCTGCACGTTTCCAACATCGTTCCCAAGGTGATCGCCGACTTCCTGTCAGGCCGCAGAGCTATTTCCTTTGCAGGCTGTGGGATCCAGGTATTTCTGTCCCTCACGCTGCTGGGTGGTGAGTGCCTCCTCCTGGCTGCCATGTCTTGTGACCGCTATGTGGCCATCTGCCACCCCCTGCGCTACCCAGTGATCATGAGCGAGAGGGTCAGTGTGCTCATGGCTGCAGGGTGCTGGCTGGTTGGGACCCTCAACGCCATGGTGCACACAGGGCTGGTACTGCACTTACCCTTCTGTCGCTCTAGAGTGATTGATCACTATTTCTGTGAAATTCCTGCCATGTTGAAGCTGTCCTGTGCAGACACCTCAAGCTATGAACGAGGGGTTGATGTGAGCGCCATCCTATTTCTGCTGATCCCTCTTCTCCATGATCTGTGCATCTTATGTGCAAATTCTTCTCACTGTCCTCAGGATGAAGTCATCAGAGGCCCGGAAGAAGTCCTATTCCACCTGTTCCTTCCACATGGTTGTGGTCATAATGTACTATGGGCCCTTTATTTTCACATATATGAGACCCAAGTCATACCACACTCCAGGCCAGGATAAGTTCTTGGCTATATTCTACACCATTGTCACGCCCACGCTCAACCCTGTCATCTACAGCTTCCGGAACAAAGATGTCTTGACGGCCATGAAAAACGTGCTCAGAAGTAGCTTCCCATATAGAAAATGAATAGGAAAAATGATGAACCTCTGTGTACCTTTACTTCTATATTTCACAATTAGAGGACATCTATTATTATTTTCTCTGGGAAGAAACTAAAGCTTCTATCCCTTTAAGTGTGGAAAGAAATGCTTGTTCACAACACTAATAATAACACCTATGCAGCATGTTTTGCTCTTCAATCCATACCTAGCCTGTGTCTCCTTCTGTGCTGTATATAATCATCCAGGTACTTGCAGGAAGTGAAGGACATCCAACATCTCTAGGCCCTGCTTCCGAACTTCAGAAATACCTTTTAAATTACACTCATGTACACACCATTTAAGAAACATGAACCTATGTGTGTCTCTATTTTTATGAAACTGAGTAAAGTTACATTTCAAAACTTTACAAATCTACAAAGAATGTGAAATTCTCAGAATTTAATTATGTGGTTTGCATTGACATCTTTGTTTGCTGAGTTGAGATATTCAAATGTGTACTGACACACCCATACTTGCTCTGATTGTAATAAAATAGTTATTTTTGCTAGAATTAAGATTACATATTCTTTTAAAACATCCAGAATGTTGTGCTCACTTCGGCAGCACATATACTAAAGTTGGAACGATACAGAGAAGATTAGCCTGGCCTTTGCACAAGGATGACAGGAAAATTCGTGAAGCATTCCATATTTTTAGATATGCAAAATTGTGGTATATGTGTGTAATAAGAATTATAATGCAGGGGCTGGTGTTGTGGCTCATTGGTAGAGTGCTTGCCTAGCATGTGTGAGGCACTGGGATCGATTCTCAGCATCACATATAAATAAATAAAGGTCCACCAATAACTAATAAAATGTTTTTTAAAAATAAAGAATTATAATGCAAAAAAAGTACATGTATAAAGACATGAATTGGTGTGAACATACTTTATATACAAGATATGAAAATCGTGTTCTATATGTGTAATAAGAATTGTAATGCATTCCGCTGTCATGTATTTAAAAAAAATCCAAATGTTGTTTCATTTCACATATACATAGTTTCATGTTTTACAAATGGTTCTAGAAATTTATTCTAAAATTATTTTAAAGAAGAAAATGTTTATTAAGATTTCATTTAATTAAAAAGAATTAATTTTAATAATTTACAGCAAAACCTAGAAAAGCCACACTTTTTGAGGCAAATGTTCAAGTACGTTTTATTATATTGAGCTCAGAAGTCAATATTAAATAAATACTATAAAGCATTTAAGCAAATGTGAAGATGTATAAATGGGTGAAAAGTTGTCAATTTTTCTTTCACAATTGGAAATTTTAAAACAATAAGAATAAATATTAGCAAATTTTGGTAAATTTGATATAATAAAATGTAGATAAGTATAAAATAGGCTACCAAGTTTTAAAACAAGCAATCTGGCAATAAGCATTAAGGACCTTTATTAGATTATTTTTGTTTTCAATCATATTTATAATGAGGTTGACATAGAAATATAATAAACAGTGGTCATATATTAATAAAAATTTTTTTGCCTGAAAGTCTGGGATTTTCTTACTTGCCTTCATTCCTAGAATTTTGTATTATTCCTCAAGGGCTTTGATGGTTTATTTCACTAGACTCTTAAGAGAAAATTTGCAGCAGGATATAGGTATAACAAAGGGTTGCCAGAGTTCCAGCTTCACAGAGATGCTTATTTCAAAAGCAGTGTGTCATGCAATGTACACTCTTAAAACTTCTTTTAACTCCTCACAGTAACATCCAGGTGGAGTCCCATAGCATGCAGTTGGGGTTGGGAAGGCCGGAATACCTGAGTATGTCAGCAGGGGAAGGCCACCCCCAGCTAGCAGCTCTGAGGGCAGCCTCAAATATGGGGGTCAGAGTTGGGAGATTTTTCAAAAGTCTCATCAACCTACAAGCTTCCTGAAAACAACATTCAAGGCTAACAGACTTAGTTTCCCAACTGAGATATAGAAACAGAAAAGGCTGCACTGAGTTTGAGGGGAGATAAAACACCTAAAAAAATGGTATGTGGAAAAAAAGTTGTATTTATATGAAAAGAATTTTTTAAAAGCATGGTCGAATCTGGACAGGATTGTAAGGAATACATAAAAAATACAAATGGTACTTGTGATATTTTAAGATTAAACATAAACCTAGGGTCATCTACATAGATAATAACCAGTGAATTTAAACCATTTAGTATTCCATAAGCAGCAAAGAGACATTCTCTGACAACTTCTTCTATAAGTAGAAAAAAAGAAAATTCATAATTAGAAGGAAATCAAGCAACATTTCCATTCATTTAGAGAGCTTAGTCCAAGAATCGGTGGTTGTTCCATCTGTTCAATGAAAATCAGTATGGTTACTCTCCCTTGATAGGGTCTCTTTGGCTTTTCTCACCTGGTTTCTCTGAACTGGTAGAACTGCACTCCTTAGTCAACTATTTCAGCAGAGAGCTGTATGTTTTACTTTGCACACACCAGCTTTTTCCACCAAACTCTTCTTGTGTGTATCTGTGCATGTGTATTTGTGTATTCAATTCCTTTTATAAAACAAAACAAAACAAAACACAATGAAACACAGAAGAGAATGTTATACAAAAATCAAAATTAATATTTAAATATAAGGAAAAACTGACAGATTCTTTCCACATTTTAGGTATGTTTCCAAGGGCACTGCTGCAAAACTTATTGAGCAAAAAATCCATTTCATAAATTCCTAACTTGTATTTGACTCAACAAAGATTTGTATATTGAAACTACACCACAAAAAAACCTGGTAATCAGTGTTCCATGATGCTTTGGCCACAGAGGCGGTAGGAGGTCCCCTGCCACACGAAGGTTAGAGTGCTCTCCCCGCTGGAGGCGGGGAGTCCCCTCTACCCTGGGTGCATTGGGGTGAACCTACCCCCCCACACACCCAGGTTCCAAAGGTCTCCCCGCTGGAGGAGGAAGTCCCCTCTACCCTGGGTGCAGTGGGGGGGAGCTCCCACACACACACCCAGGTTCCAGGGGTCTCCCCTCTGGAGGGGGGACTTCCCTATACCCTGGATGCAGTGGGGGGGAGCTCTCCAACGACAACCAGGCTCAAGGGGTCTCACCCCTGGAGGGGGGAGTCCCTCTCACCTGGGTGAAGTGGGAGGAGCTTCCCACACACACATACCCAGGTTGGAGGGATCTCCTCCCTAGAGGGGGGAGATCCCTCCACCCTGGGTTCGGTGGGAGGGAGAAGCTGGCCCCCTACACCCAGGTTAGAAAGGTCTCCCCCCTGGAGGGGGGAGTCCCCTCTACCCTGGGTGCAGCATTGGGGGAGCTCCCCCCCACGACACCCATGTTCTAGAGGTATCCCCCTGGAGGGGGAAGTCCCCTCTACCCTGGGTGCCAAGGTGTACAGAGCTCTCCCCTGACACACAGGTTGGAGGGGTCTCCCCCTCCAGGGGGGAGTCCCCTTTCTCCTGGGTGCAATGGTGTACAGAGCTCCCCCTACACACACACACACACACACCCAGATTCAAAGGGTCCCCTCTCCCCTGGGGGCAATGGAGTACAGAGCTCTCCCCCTACATACCCAGTTTCAAGGGGTCTCCTCCATGGAGGGGGAGTCCCCTCTCCCCTGGGTGTGATTGTTTACAGAGCTCCCCCCCACACACACACACACACCCAGGTTCCAGGGGTCTCTTCCCTGGAGTAGGGAGTCCCCTCTCCCCTGGGTGCAATGGTGTACAGAGTTGCCTCCCCACACCTAGGTTCGACGGGTCTCCCTCATGGAGTGGGGAGTCCCCTCTCCTCTGGGTGCTATGTTGTACAGAACTCCCCACCCCCCCAAACACCCAGGTTTGAGCGGTTTGCTCACTAAAAGGGGGAGTCCCCTCTCCCCTGGGTGCCATGTTGTACAGAGCTCCCCCGTCACACACACAGGTTTGAGGGGTCTCCCTCCTAGAGGGGGGAGTCCCCTCTCCCCTCTCCCCTGTGAAGCAGGGAGTCCCTATACCCTGGGTGTGGTGGGGGGGGGAGCTTCCCCCCCAAGAAACCCAGATTCTAGGGGTATCCCCCCTGGAAGGGGGAGTCCCCTCTCCCCTGGGTGCCATGTTGTACAAAGCTCCCCAAAAAAACCTAGGTTCGAGGGGTCTCCCTCCTGGAGGGGAGGACCCCTCTTACCTGGGTGCTATGGTGTACCTAGTTCCCTCCAGCCCAAAACTCATGTTCAAGGGGTCTTCCCCCTAGAGTAGAGAGTCCTCTCTCCCCTGGGTGCGATGGTGTACAGAGCTCCCCTCCCCCCATCACGCAGGTTCAAGGGGTCTCCCCCCTGGAGGATGAGTCCCCTCTCTCCTGGATGCGATGGTATACAGATCTCCGCCCCCACACCCAGGTTCGAGGAGTCTCCCCCATGGAGGGGGGACTCTCCTCTCCCCTGGGTGTTGAGGTGTGCAGAGCTCCCCCCACACACACAACACCCAGGTTAGAGAGGTATTCCCCCCTGGAGGAGGGTGTCCCCTCTATCTGAGTGTTAAGGTGTGCAGAGTTCCCCACGACACCCAGGTTAGAGGGATCTCCCCCCTGGAGGGGGGATTCCCCTCTACCCTGGGTGAGGTGCTGAGATCCCCCCCCACACACCCAGGTTATAGAGGTCTCCCCGCTGGAGGAAGGATGCCCCCCTACCCTGGGTGCGGGGGGGAAAGCTCCCCCTCATTACTCAGGGTAGAGGTGTCTCCCCCCCAGGAGGGGAGAGTCCCCCCTACCCTGGGTGCAATGGTATACAGAGCTCACCCCCTACACCCAGGTTCGAGGGGTCTCCCACTGCAGGGGGGAGTCTCCGATCCCCCAGGTGCTGGGGGGGGGGGGTGCTCCACCCCGACACCCAGGTCTGAGGGGTCTCCCCTCTCTGGAGGAACAAAACATAATTATCAAAACATAATTAATATATAAAATGATGGTATATATTTTAATTATACATACAATTTTTATGTTCAAATATTGTTAAAAAGAAGTTGCTGAACGGAAAATAAATTCCACGTTACATATTTTATTAGTTCTAGTATCTAGACTATATAAGGAACTCTAATGAGTCAATATAAAATAACAGTGGACACTGTCATTTTATATTGACTCATTAGAGTTCCTTAAATAGTCTAGTTTTTTTGTTTTGTTTTGTTAGAGGGATCTCCCCCCTGGAGGGGGGATTCCCCTCTATATGTCTGGGTTTTTTGGTTTTGTTTTGTTTTTTAAATTGTGCCTCCTGAGGATGATTTTCAACTTGCTAATTTTTAACCTTTTGTCCCAATCAGGGGGACGATCATAGAGGAAGGCTGCCCCTGCCATGAATCAGGACACACTTCCTGTAGTTTTGTTGTTGTTGTTGTTGTTTTGTTTTTGTTTTTGTTTTTTTGTTTTTTTCTGGGGTTGAGAGGAGGGCTTCTGGAGAATGAATTCAGGGGCATCAACCACTGAGCCACTTCCTCAGGGCTATTTTGTAATTTATTTGTAGAAAGGGCCTTAATGAGTCCTGCAGTGTTACTTTAACTCACCTGTTTGCCCAAGGTTATTGATATGTCCTGTGTAAATACCCAGTACTTCTGAAGCCTGGGGAATCTGAGGTCCTGGCTCCACTCCCGGCTCAGGTGACACATTTTGAGGCTAAAAGAATGCTGGGGGAACAGTGCTGCTGTGTGATCTTGCAGGAGCACGGCAGGGGGCGCCCTGACCACATACTTCACACTTCTCCTTAATTCAAGGAGGAATGAAGTAGTCTGAATCTCATTTACGCTTTCCCTGCAAGTGAAATAACAGAACAACTCCAAAGTTGTAGAGGGCGAATTCTAGTATCATGTTCAACTATAGCATCAACTCATTATAAAAATTAAATATTTACGTCTCTCATCAGAAGAAGAGGAGCTGAGTAAGGGCTGTCAGGAGTGAGGGATGAGGATATGTGCTCTTTTTGTAAGCTTCCTGGAATCCCAGAAAGAGGCTGGCCAGTTTTCCTGTCCCATCAGAGCTAGAGGGACTCATTGGACCCAGCATCACCCAGCTGCTGAGGAAAAGGGTGCACCTGACCTTGGGTGAGGAGGTTCATTCACTAACAGGGCTATGGTCTGCAGGATAGGAGGCCACCCAGGACGCTGGGTCTCCGCAGGGTCTCCTTCAAACACTAGGCCAGGCTTTTCACCTCCATTTTTCTTTGTTCTCAAGCTCTCCTCATTTAACAGTGCCCACATGTGACCCAGGTATGTGAAATATGGTCCCAAGCATCACATACAAACAAGGGAAGGAGGCCACAGAATCATTTAGCTTGGGAAAGCAGGAGGCCTGAGACTGAAGCTTTCCAGGTCATTCTGACCTAGCCCAAGATAGAAGACAGCCCCTGGAAGAGGTCTCCTCAGCCAGAGCAGCACAGCTACAGGTGTGCTGCCACCTCCTCCTCTGACTTCCTCCATTGTTTCCCTTAATGATCTATAAACCCAGATGATTAGGATACAGATTCAAGAGCACACATTCTAGGTGGACAGAATTTCCTTCTTCTGTGGATCATCCTCAATTTGACTTAGATAAAGTCTGCGCTTCCACATCCACTGTGCCTTGCCCAAACTCCATGTGTGGATGATGACAGCATTGTCCCCTTCACACAGAAAAAAACCAAGCCTCTGGTGAGACACACTTATCACAGGGGCAAGGCATCCTGGGAGCCAGGATCCCAATCCAGCTATCTGATTCCTTGAGCCCATGTGTAGTCTGAGCTTCACCCAGACCAAGGCAGCCCACCCCAGGCCCTCTACTTTTCACTTTAAAACTAGGCTAACAGGATTCCTCTGGGTGCTTGTCCAGCCAGGCATCCAAGATGGACAGGATGGCACTTTGGGTGGGCAGCAGAGTCTCAGTCCTCTCCTTCCATTTCAAATCTCCCTCCTGTGAAACCCTTGTGTCTAGGCTGTTGGCTGCCCTTGGCTGCCAGAGAACAGGTCCCCCTAAACCCCCAAGCCCTTTGTGGCTGTCCTGACCATGGATAAGATGTTCATTCAGCAAGGCTACCTACTCTGGGTCCTACTCTGGCTCTTCTAGAAGGCCAGAGCCCAAGACTGCATGCACTCACACACCCAGGAAGGAGATCTGGGGCAGACTTGGGACCAAATTGCTCATGATGTTTTCTCTTCTGAGTCTCAGGTTCTGGTAAAATGTGAGGGTGGAGGACTTAGGCAAGCCTGGAATTGTCACTTTCCTGGAAATGGGTCTAGCAGGGGTCTATGTAAAGCCCCAGATCACCTCTGCAACTCAGTTGGTCTAGGAACCAATATCCAGTCAAAGATCTTTATGTCTCATTTCCCTTACAGGAGCAGCCTCCAGAACTAGGCCTTCTCATGGGGAAATGATGTGGCATGTCTGTCATTCTGTCATTGCATCCCCACCTGCCATCCTCATGGCAGCCCACTCTCCTGTGCAGACATCTGGCCCTCTTACATGTCCCAAAGTTAGCTTGTGTTTTAAGCAGATTCCAGAATGTTCATCTTGGTAAGAATGTGTAAGGATGCTACAGGGTGCCTCCATATCTAGGGGAGGCCCTGAGGGTGAACTGTATGACACTGTGTGGACACTAAGCAGCTTTTGTGTCTGCTGGACCCTCGTTCGTGTTCCTACAACATCTAACCAAACCAAACACAGAATAACTTAATTCTAAACTCTAATTGATCTCAGACTAAGGACTTTCCATCTTATTAATAAAATATTTTGTTTTGAGCCAGGTGTGGTGGCGATGTGTGTAATCTTCAGTCACTTCGGAGGCTGAGGCGGGAGGATCAAGAGTTCAAAGGCAGCCTCAGCAAATGTGAAGTGCTAAGTAACTCAGTGAGACCCTGTCTGTAAATCAAATATAAAATAGGGCTGGGTATATGGCTCAGTGGTCAAGGGCCCCTGAATTCAATCCCTGGTACACACCCCCCCGCCCCCATTCTTCTAATGGTCAGAATTACAGCCTCTGGGACAGAAACCCCTGTGCTGCTTCTTTGCTAGCAAACTTTTTTTTCCCTTTTTTCTCAACTCTGTGCCCTCATTATTGGATTGGCATTAGGAAAAAAAAATGGGGCATTCAGTAACACCTTAAACTCATGCTTCCATGCCTCATGGATGTTATTTATCAGTAAATATTTGGCTTTGAAATATTTTGCCTGATGTTAGTAGAGGTACTACAGTACAGCTCACTCCTGTTGGCTGTCTGCATGGTGTATGATTCACATCCTTTTGTTTTCAAACTCTTTATATATTTGCTTACAAACAGTGACCCCTGTAGATAGCATAGAATTGGACCATGTTTTCATTCTGTCTGATGACCTCTACCTTTCAATAGGATTGTTCTGTCAATTCACATTTTAATGTTTCTGTTAATGTGGATTCATATCTGCCCTTTTACATTTTTCTATTTTCTTATGTCATTTTTATTCCTCTATCCATCTTCATTGTGTGTGATTGTGTTTTACTGGGGATTGAACCCAGGGGTGCTCTAATACTGAACTGTATTTCCTGCCCCTTTTAAAACTTTATTTTGAGAGAGGGTGAGGCTAAATTGCTGAGGATGGCCTAGAATTTTTGATCCTCCTGGCATGGTTTGAATCACAATACAAGGCTACTGATCTTTTTTATGTTTTGTTTTGGTTTTGTTTGCTAATGAAGAATTTCTTCCGTGATTTTTTTCCAGTTTTATATGTATTGGCCTAGAGATGAGTTATCATGCGTGAGAAATATGCTCACTCGTCCAAAACTCAAAAATGGCTTTGTTATAGACCCAGAGAAACGGAGATAACATAAAGACCTCCTTCAAACCTCCATTCTTGCAATCAAGTCAGAAAAATTTCAGGTGAGTCCCCCAGTAGACATGAGCTTATTGAAGGGACAGGAAAAGGGAAAGGGGAGCCTCTCAAGGGAGAGAACAGGTCCTCTCACAAAGGAGAGGGTCAGTGTGCCTCTCCTGCACTCCAGTTTTATTGGGGTTTCAGGGAAGTTTCCAGAGACTCCTGCTCAGGTCTACCTCTTGACCTCTGACTGACCACAGGGTGATATCAGACTTTTAAGTCCCCACTGTCATTGCAAGTCTATGTCACCTTGAGCCATGCTGAGCTGTTCTAATTGGATTCTTAACCAAATAATTATTCTTATCTTCCAAAACCTGGCCTGTGAAAAGGGTCACAAAAGTCTTCCTGCAAAGTAACTCGGGTTCTTCTTAGGGTATTCCTTGCCTGCACTGCTCCTACAGATAACAGGTAGTTTGCTGAATAATGTGACTTATCTTGTCCACTTAAGCCAGGCAGAGTTGCAGGTAAATTGCTTTTAGGCAAAGAAAGCATGTGGGGCCAGCACAGTGAACCCATTTTATAGAATTATTCTCTTAATATTGTGTTCCTATCATTGTCATTTCTCTGTCTCCTAAAAGATTGAGAGACAAAGGTACAGAGAAAGCACAGCTTTTACTGATGGACTTGCAAGATTGAATGTATGAGGGAGCAGACACACAGAGAGTAGTATGGCCAGCATTTTATCATCAGGAGCCCAAGGCCCCCCTAACCCCCAGTTCCTCACTGGGTAAGTATTATGGCGTGTGCCATCTTCCGGATCATCACCTGGGTTTTGCTATCTCCCATAGGATCATTTAAAGAAATATGATGCTGGGCAGTGTGGTACACACCTGTAATTCCAGTGGTTTGGGAGGCTGAGGCAGGAGGACTGCAAGTTCAAAGCGAGTCTCGGCAACTTAGTGTGGCCCTAAGCAACTTAGCAAGATCCTGTATCGAAACTGAAAAAAATAAAAATAAAAAGAGCTGGAAATCTGGCTCAGTGTTTAAGCCCCCCTTAGTTAAATCCCTGGAATAAAAAAAAATAGATATATGTATATTAAAAAATATATAATTAGTTGTACCCACTTCCCTTGTTCTCTTGTAGCAGGAAAGCCTTCTTGGATTGAATGCATCTTGGCATGTAGAGAGTTTTACTTTACCTAAATTAACAGATATTTCTATTTCTGTTGGTCAGGCTAAACCCATCCCCTACCTCCTGTGGGTCAAGGAGGGTTCAGGTACATGGAATCTGAATCTGCCACATCAACAGGCTGTGGTGCTATGCTTGTATCTTTGAATTCTGCTCTATTTCCCCTCAGGCTGTCTTTCTTACATCCCAATTTTACATTTAAGGCTAAATGCTGTGTTCTGAAAATGGATCCCTGGACTTTTTATATCTCATACCATGTGTGTCTCATCAGAATCATCCACACATTCATACTAAGAATGCCAGCTAAAATATCCTACATAGCTCTATTTCCTTCTTCACATAAATCCTGTTCTATATTCCATTTTCATATTATTCTTTTATATGTCATATCTGTAAAATTACAGATTAAACAGTAACTTGCTGAAAGAGTTATTGCATTATGTAATCTTATGTCTTTTGAAGAAGTTAAAGGGAGACCAATGATATAATTAGGATTTGTGTGTGTATGTTTGTGTGTATGTGTGTGTGCTGGGGATTGAACTCAGGGGCACTCAGCCACTGAATCAATCTCCTGCTCTATTTTCTATTTTACTAAGAGACAGGTTCTTACTAACTTGCTTAAGACTTCTCTTTTGCTGATGCTGGTTTTGAACTAGCAATCCTCCTGCCTCAGCATCTGTACCCACTGGGATTACAGGTGTGTGCCACCATGCCCAGCCTAATCATGTGTCATTTTCTTCATTTGATCAATAATAGATTGGAGTCCCTATCGGGAGTCATTTTCTCAAACCCATTATATTTATGCTCCCGCGCACTTTCTTTGTACCACTATAAAAAGGGTGTTGAGGATATAGCTCACTGATAAAGTGCCCCTGCCATGGATTCCATCCCTAGCACAAGGTAAAGAGAAAAAAGCATCTGGAGGTCAGATCTTAGCCCTGGCAGGTAAGTGGCCACTGTTCCATACTTGTGGGAATATGATCTTTATATATTAGCCCCCCAGCCCTCCGTCCATAGTTGATAATGTTAGGCAGAATGAACTTAGGCCA
This sequence comes from Marmota flaviventris, assembly GCF_047511675.1. NCBI lineage: Eukaryota > Metazoa > Chordata > Mammalia > Rodentia > Sciuridae > Marmota > Marmota flaviventris. The sequence continues at coordinate 7,687,224 of NC_092502.1, forward strand.
GTGTGCAGGATGTGAAAGACTTCACAAAGTCCAAGTTAAAAGCAAAGAAGAAAATTTTATTTACTTTCCAAGAGGGATAAGATGGACGATACCACAGGCCATATTGGCCTGAGTGGTAAATGTTTGGGATTTATATCCAAGATTTATAAGTAGAGCTGAGCAGGGTTTTTGTTTCTTTATGGTGTAACTAGCAATTGAAACCCAGGAAGCTGAGAGCACTGGGTCAGCATCTGGGGGTCAATTGCTTTCTGGGCAGGAGAGGTTGGGCATGTGGCTTTTCTTGAAAATGTTGATGCCTCTGAACACTTTACATGGAAACACACATGGGACGGGACTCCTCCTGAGAGACTAAGTGACCTCAGTCTATGCAATGGAGTGACATGAGTCAAGGGGGCAAATGAGCATGAGCTCACATATATCTTAGGAGACCCACAGGTGCCTGAAGCCACAGATAATACCAAATCCTACAGTTTTTTGTACACATACCTGCCTATGATCACCTTTTGTATAAAACCTCAAAGTCCTTGTCACCCCTGAAGCCAGGTTTAAGGATAGGGTTCCCTTGTCTTTCTGTTGTAGCTGCACTGATCACCGTCCCTTTCCTGCTTTTCATCATGACCTTTTCTGCTTGGTTCTGGAGTAAACAGCTGACCTGACCTGTGGGATCACCAGAGTCATGTCTCTGCCTAGGACTCCCTAATAGTAGAATGTAGAATATCTACACCCATTTTATATCGCACCCCCCAGAGGATTGCCGGCCTGCCTTCCTTTTTTATTTTATTTTTATTCATTTTACTGAACTACAAAGCCAAGCCCAATTGCTTCCTTTCGTAGCTCAGGCTGCCTCCTCAAAAGAGCAGAGGCCAGGAGGGGATGAGAATTATTGAACTAATTGTCAAATTGTTCTCATTTTTTGATATCATGTGATATATATGCTTTTTTTTTAAAGAGAGAGAGAGAAAATTTTTTAATATTTATTTTTTAGTTTTCAGTGGACACAACATCTTTATTTTATTTTTATGTGTTGCTGAGGATCGAACCCAGCGCCCCGCGCATGCCAGGCGAGCGCGCTACCGCTTGAGCCACATCCCCAGCCCGATATATATATATATATATATATATACATATATATATATACATATATATATACATATATACACATATATACATATATATACATATATATACATATATATACATATATATATACATATATATATATATATATATATCTTTAAACAGTGTTTCACAAGTTCTTAGACTGTCTTGCTAAGTCCCGAGCTCACACCAGCTGATAGAATATATATACACCTCGTTCTTCTTTGCTGTCCTAGGGAACAAACCCAGTGGGGTTGACCTCTGAGCCAGGTCCCCAACCGTTTTTACTTTATTTCAACACAGGGTCTCACTGTTTGCAGAAGCTGACGTGAACTTGGGCTCCTCCTGCCTCAGACTCCCCAGGAACTGTTGCTGTCATTGCTGTTCGTTTCCGTGGTGAGGTGACAACCTAGGGCCTCACCCGTGCTAGGAAAACCTCTCCCTAGAGCCACAGCCCAGGCCCAGAGGTCACCTTCCGTGCCAGGTTCCCAGCAAAGGCTTCCTTCCGCGATTGGGTCCCAGAACTGCAAAGAGGCCCGCGAGAAACAGGGCGGGGCCCAAGGATCTGTCCCTCTCGCCAGTGATTGGGTGATGTTAGCCGTCACTCACAATGCGGAGCCGCGCCTGGAGGCGGTCCATCAGGGACGCCGGGTGGAACTGTCCAATCAGGTGCGCCGACGGCGGGGGAGGGCTGGCTTCCGCAGTCGGGCTGGCTTCCGCAGTCGGGCTGGCTTCCGCAGTCGGGCGGGCTTCGGTAATCCGGCGGGCTTTTTTTCCTCAGCAAATCCGCTCCTGCCTTTCCTCGCGCCGCGTGTTCTGCTTCGGAGGCTTCTGTGACTCTGAGCAGCCTTTGTTCTCCGAGAGCTCCGGTGCCGGGAGGTCCCTGGAGAGGACAGCGGGTCACCATGGAAGCCAAAATGGTGACTGTGCGGCCGGGGCTGGCGGAACTCGGTCGGCACCCGCGGGTGAGCTGCGGAGCGTGGAGGAGTCATGGCGGGCGGGTGGCTCTGGGCCTTGTTCTCTGGTCCCCCGAGTGTGCCGACGGCTGGGTCCCGAGGTCAGCTGCAGAGCGTGGGTCCTAGTCTCTGCTGGCGCGTGGCCCTGGGCCTCTGTACCAGTGGTCTTTGGGATGGGCTGGGATCAGGTCCTTGGCGTTCCCTCCCCTCCTTGCTGGTTGCCTACATGAAGTCTTCCAAATGTGGAGCAAACAGGATCACAAATCCTACTCTCCCCGGTGTAGGTCCTCTGAAGGCTGCTGTAGATCCTTAAAATTGCAGTTGCCTCCTGCATTCATTCTAAAATGCCATTTTTCTCTCCACTTCACAGCTTTATCAAATATTTGTTCTTCCTCGTATGTTTCAAGTGGACACATCTGTTAATTTTCATTTTCCCTAGTGAAATATTGCAAAGAATATATATTATTGACGGTCAAAACTAAGGTAGCTTTAACAGTGACTCCCCCCCACCCCACCCCGCCCCGCCGCCGCCCCCCTCCCTCTTTTTAAATTTTGAGATCTTGTCCTACTTATTTTGGAGGTTGGTCTCCAACTTGTGATTCTTCTGTCTCAGCCTCTGAGTCCCTGGGATTACAGGCCTATGCCACCATCCCTGGCAAGACTAACACTTTTGAAATAATTTGTTTTCTATTTGTGAATAGATTAATCACTTGACACTTTCCCTTGTTTGTGTAAAATAACTGCTTTAAAGAAAATAAAGCAATTGGTTATTGGTACAAAGGATATTGAATCCTGGTTTACATACCCTGCCCTTTTTTTGTATAAATTATTTATTTTTTAAAATTTGTTTTCATTAGTTATAATGACAGTAGAATGCATTTTGACACACCATATGTAAATAGAATTTAAATTCTCTTTTTTCTGCTTGTATGTGATGTGGATTCACACAGGCCATGCAGTCATATATGCACATAGGGTAATAATGTCTGATTTATTCTACTGTCCTTCATTCCCATCCCTTTTAAATTTTATTTTCAGACAGGGTGTGGCTATGTTGCCCTGGAACTTGTGATCCTTCTGCCTCAGCTTCTCAAGCTGTTGGGATTAAAGGCACTGGCCACCCCACCTGAGGAAAATAGTTCATTTTGATCCAAATATTAATGACTATATTCAGGAACATGGATTCAGGTTACCCTTAATGATGTATATGTTCCACCCTGGAATATATTACATACATCATTTTTTTTTTTTTAACCAGGGATTGAACTGATTGGCACTTAACCACTGAGCCCCATCCCCAGACCTTTGTATGTTTCATTTGAGATGTGATCTGAGTTGCCAAGGCTGACTTTGAATTTATCAATCCTCCTGCCTCAGTCTCTCAAACTGCTGGGATTACTCTGCTTTGCCTCTAGGAACTGTCATAGTCAGGATAAAAGAAATTTATATATGTATACATTAACCCATTGCATTGGTAGGAGCATCATATTGGTAGGCTACAGCAAAAAAAGGGGAAATTTCTTCTATAGGTCTGTTTTTATTATATTACTAGCCTTGGGGAATGATGGAAGGTAGATGTCTGGTTAGGTTATGGATACATTCTGAGAAATTCATTCATTTTTTGTTGTTGTAGGGGTGGTGGTTGTTGTTTTGGTACTGGAGATTGAATCCAGGGCACTCAACCACTGAGCCACCTCCTCAGCCCATTTTTCTGTTTTATTTGAGACAGGATCTTGCTGAGTTGCTTAGTGCTTCACTAAATTGCTGAGACTGGTTTTGAACTCATAACCTCCTGCCTCAGCCTTCCAAGCAGCTGGGATTGCAGATATGCACCACCAAGCCCAGCAGAAGTTTATTAGTTCTGAGAATTTGGTCTGATACAAAAGTTGAGGATTGGCTATTAAAGGACTTAAGATAGCCCAAGATAATTTTTGCTCTCCATAGAGAATCTAGTCTTTCCATCCTCTTGGTGGTCTAGTTAGCCAGAGTCAAGTAGTCTGAAAGTTCTTTGATGTAGATGCAACTTCATAGAGAACTTCAGTTCACACCTGTAAAAATCTCATGCTTCTCCTTTTATCTTCCTTAAATGCAGGCACCGTATCAGAATTTCTTGGGCAGAGAGGATCCTTTTGGACTCCTCATAGGGTCCAGTGTCCTCAGTCATTTTTCTTTCCAGAGGCTGCCCCAAGGTGCCTATACCTGCCCTGTGCCCTTCAGGGTGAGGTGAATTAGTTATTGACACAGTTTCTTCAGTAGGCATTGGCTTATCCATTTGTGTATTTCTCCTTGTGTGTAAGTTGTAGGAGATAAAGAATTGGTCCAGTTCCTCTCAGTTATCAAAGTTGTGTGAAGCACATGCTCATGATTTACTTGAAGTGCCTATGAATTGGTATCGGTGGCACTTTTATTCTAATGTGTAGATTATTTGTCCTCAGCTTTCTTTTGTCTTCTATGTTTTCATTTTTTTTTTTTTTTGTCCCTTTATTTTATTCATTTTTTCATGTGGTGTTGAGGATTGAATCCTCACAGGTGCTAGGCAGGTGCTCTACCACTGAACCTCAACCTCTCTTTGTTTGGCCTCATATCAGTTTTTTAGTGATGCTGATGTTCATGAAGAATTTCGTTCTGCAGGTTGTTGATTTCCTGATTGTGGGTTCATCAACAGTCTTTCTTTTACTTTCTTGTGTTTCATTTACATTTCCCTTGGTCGTCTTTCTCTGGTTTCCTGAATTAGAAGGTTCAATTATTGCTTTTAGCTCTTCTTTTCTGAAATGTACAATAGAGGCCTTATATATCCCTGAAGCACCATCTGATTTCCTACAGTGCACTTTTGCATTCCATTTCTCTCAAAATGGTCAACTTTTCCCTTGAGTCACGTCTTCCTCCTGTGTCTGTTTAGAGCCTGTGTTTCACCTTTCATTTCCTGGAGGCTTTCCAGCTGCTTCTGATCTGATTTCAGCTTTAATTCCCATGTTCTTTGAGCATGCTTGGGATTTCACTGGTGTTGCACACTTGTAGGGGTGTGGTTTATGGCTCAGAATGTGCCCTGTCCTGGAGGGTGTTGCTGTGGCCCTGAGAAGGCTGTGTGCTTCAATGTTGGCTAAAGGCCAAGGAAGTCCTCCTGTCTGCTCCTCTGCTGTGTGGTCTCAGACCTAACAGAGTTGTGCTGATGTCTCCCAGTGTAACTGTGGGTTTTTATTGTCCTGGGCGGTTCTGTATGTCTCTGCCTGGTGTATTTTGACTTTCTTTCAGGTGCATGTGTATTAAAAAATTCAAGACAGTTAGTTGAGTGTTTAACCTAGGGCTGGCTCCGTGGCGCATGCCTGTAATCCCAGCAGCTCAGGAGGTTTACAATTTCAACTTAGGCTCTAAACAACTTATAGAGACATGATCTCAAAGTAAATAAATAAAATTAAAAGGGCTTGGAGTGTGGATCAGAGGTTAAGCACTCCTGAGTTCAATTTCTGTTACCAAAAAGAAAAAAAAAAAAAGGAAGAAAGAAAAGAAAGAAAGACATTAGTGTAGGGATTCTGGAGTTTGATCTTTCTCGGAGATGGTCTATCTCAAGTCGTTTATTTGATAAGATGGGCCTTTCTGTTTCTCAGTATACTTTGTAAATGTTTGTTGTTTTTGAAAAGTTAAATGGAAATATTTTTCTTTCTCCTGTGGCATTGTTCCTGTTTGTTGAAGGCTTCATGCATTTCCTAGAAACTTTGTTGTTTGTGCTATGTGTAGTGAATTAGCTTGTGTTCAGCCAGTTTGACAGATTTCCCTGAATTCCTTGTGGTAGGAAGGATGGAAACTTTCACAGTTTAAGAGCTGTGATTTTGCAGGCCGACCCACAGCAGCTCTGCTTACTGACATTTCATGCAGGATTGCAGCAGCTGCAGGTGCCTGTAACAAGATAACCATGGTAGCAGAAGCAGCAAACAAAGTAGCAGGAACAGAACAATCCCTCTTTAGGCTTAGTGAAGTAAAAGTCCCTAAACTGAGTTCTTAGACTGTTGAAAGGCTTATGCCCATATAAGAATATAATATGCACCCTCCAAAATATTGCACCAGGTCCCTTGACTTGATGTACCAAAAACTTTCTTATGGCTTGGGCTTTAAGAATTGTTCCTCTGGGCTATGGTGCCACTAATAAACTGTTGCTTCCAGATCTCAGTGTCCTTGCCCTGAGCAACTTAGTATGACCCTGTCTACAAATAACACATGTGCTCAGGATGTAGCTCAGTCATTAAGCAGCCCTGGGTTCACTCCATGCATTTTTTTTTTCTTTCTTTAATTTGCCCACCATAAATAAATTTACATTAATTTTTCTGTAGGTTTTTGAAAAGTATTTTATTCTTTCACATTTGAATGTATAATAAATGGTCTTTTTGTCTAGAAAATAAAGGGATGCACTGCCTTTACCCCTCGGATTTCTGTTTGCCTGGACCACAATTGTGATCTGACTCCACAACACCTGCTGTCACTCATCATCTTTCCAAGCCTTGAAGGCCAACCCACTGAATGCTTTCTTATGGTCATTTGCTAACTTTTGCTGATATTGTGCTGCTCTGAATGTCCCATGTCTAAGGCCTTGAGTGTGGTTGTGTGTCACACCATGGAAGTTCTCCTGCCTTAGGTTTTTTTGCATCAGCATCTCTACAGCCGTGCAGAATCTCTTTCACAACAGACAACAATTACACATATTGCCCATCCTTGATCACAATGTCCTTGAGCAGAACATGGCTATGTGGTGCATGACTATACATTATGTGAGTGAACCCTCTGCTGTTCAGCAGTGTTTGGCAGTTGCTGGACGTTCATTATTCCTGTGAGTTTGGAAAAGTGGTTTCTATTATGAGACTTATAAAACTTTGTAAGGTTGTTAGGAGAAGGTGACATCTTGGGGACATTGACTTATTTCTAAGACACATGCCATCTTCCCATTTACCCCATTTTGCTTTGATATTAACCATTAGAAATTACCAAATTATTCTGTTATTGATCATTGCATTTGCTTATTACTTGGCTAAATTTGATCTGGAGTAAAGCACCTGACAAATTATACGTGTTCTCTTGGTTTAATCATTACACAGGATGAGAATAATCCCCAATTAACATATTGTGACTAAGTGGTTAAAGATTATCTGGGAGGAAAGCTTATTAGTGAGCGCATGCCTAGAGGGTGTGTGTGAGGGGTGATTATAGGCACTTCTGGAAGGAAGGAACAATAGACTTTTAGAAGGAAAACAGATCAGAAATACCATGTTGTTTACATAAACTGTGTAGGCACAGTGAACCACTGTGGTTTGCAGGATTTGTCTCAAATGCTGAGTTTCCTGATTCCAGCAATTTCCTACTCTGTCACCTTTCTTTTCTAAGGGTAAATAATATCAGGAGTGCTAATGTTAGCTCTGTACTGCACAGGACATTGTTAGAACATGTAATACACGGGTAACCAACAAAAAAAGGTTAGGAATAACCAGGGAGCATGTCTTATTTCCTGTGAACTTACCACTAGGAAGGGTGTCAAACACTCTATTGTTTGACTTTTGAGTGGCCCAATTCTAGTGTTGGAATGGCTATGAGGAATATAGTGCATTAAAGATTTGATGGACCAAATCATGGAATTTATCTGGAGGCCAGAGAATCATGTGAACATCATGCATGTTGATTATAGATTCCCCAGGTTATCATCTCTTCTGGCCTCCAATACATATTTGTGTGATATTTTAGATCTCAGTGACCTTTGAGGATGTGGCTGTGAACTTCACCCAGGAGGAATGGACTTTGCTGGATCTATCCCAGAAGAATCTTTACAGAGATGTGATGCTGGAAGTCCTCAGAAACCTGACTACTATAGGTAATAGTGATGTTTCTTTATTTAGTCAAATAGAGAACCAGTGTTTATTTGGTCATTTATGTAGAATGTGAAAAGGGAATCCTTTGATGAATTATTGCAACATAAAATGCACATAGACTGTGGCAAAGTTTTTCTAGCTCATAAGTAATACATAATGATTGTTCTGTGTTGCCATTTTAGGAAACACATGGGAAGACAAGAACATTGAAGTTCAGATTGAAAATTCTGGGAGTAGTCTAAGGTAATTGTACTCACCAGAGGGGGCAATGTCCTTGAGGAAATCTTACAATGTCATCTGATTTTTAAAACAAACCAACCAAAGAAATATGTACAATGTGAAATGTGTTTATTCTTATAAATATTTTTTACCAGATATATATATATATATTTGCATGTAACATAGATACTCAGTCTTTTCAAAGTAGTCAACATGAAAAAAAATACTATGAAATTGCATATGTGCATATCACTGTTTGGATAAAAGCTATAGGGAAACTGTGTTGGTAAGGATTGTTTTCTTTCAGTCTGTTTATTTTCAGGCAATTTGAACAAGTCAGAAAACCTACTGTTTAACTGCATTGGTGGTAATATAAGCCCAAGACCTATTAATGAATAGAAAATCATTAATAAATCAAGCATTGATAATGTGCTGGTCATTTTTATAGAAGTCATGGTTAAATTAACCTGACAAAGAAAAAATTTAATAGAGTAAATCCATGTTACTGCATTATGTATTAAAAAGACTTCATATGCCCTTTATTCCTTCATAGGCAGATCACATCTCACTCTGGACAGAAACCCTACATGCATGTGGAATGTGAAGAGAAGCCATGTGAATTTAAACAATATGAGAAATCTCTGGTTTCTCGTAGAAGTGGTGAAACACAAATGTTAATACAAACTGTAAATGGACCTTATAAAAGTACAGTGTGTGGGAATGTCTTCAGTTGTCCCAATTCCATTCAAAGACATGAAGAAACCCATACTGGGCAGAAACCCTATGAAAGTACACAATGCGGTGAGACGTCTTCTTCTTTCACCGATGTTCAGAGACAAATGATAACACACAGTCGTGATAAACGTTTTAGGTGTAGGGTATTTGGAAAAGCCTTTTGTTCTCCCTATCTTTTTAGAAGACATGAACAAACACCTACTGAGGAGCAATGCCATGAATGCATAAATTGGGTGAAAGGCTTCAAATATTCCAAATCCCTTAAATGCCATGGAGTAACTCACACCAGAGAGAAGCCCTATAAATGTGAGCAATGTGGGAAAGCCTTCACTAATCCCAGTTCATGTAGAAGACACCAAATAACTCATACAGAAGAGAAGCACTATGAATGTAAGCAGTGTGGAAAAGCCTTCTCAAATTCTTCTTCCCTTCACATACATAAACAAAGTCATGCTGGGGAGAAGTCCTATAAATGTAAGCAGTGTGGCAAAGCCTTCACTTTTCCCTCTCACCTCCAAGTACATGAACGATCTCATACTGGAGAGAAGCCCTATAAATGTAAGCAGTGTGGCAAAGCCTTCACTCAGTCCTCTAACCTTCGCTCACATGAACGAACTCATACTGGAGAGAAGCCCTATGAGTGTCAGCAATGTGGAAAAGCCTTTGCTACAGCCCATCAACTTCACAGACATGGAAGAATGCATACTGGAGAGAAGCCCTATGAATGTAAACAATGTGGAAAATTTTTTTCTAGATCCAGTCATCTTCAGATACATGGAAGAACACATACTAGAGAGAAGCCTTATGAATGTAAACAGTGTGGAAAAGCCTTCACTCAGTGTTCTACCCTTCACTCACATGAACAAACTCATACTGTACAAAAACTCTATGAATGTAAAAGATGTGACAAAACCTTTACTTGTTCCTCTCAACTTCAATTACATGAACAAACTCATATTGGAGAAAAGCCCTATGAATGTAAACGATGTGGAAAAGCCTTTGCTACATTCCCTCAGTTTCAAATACATGAAAGAACCCATTCTGGAGAGAAGCCCTATGAATGTGAACAATGTGGAAAAGCCTTTGCAACATTCTGTCAGCTTCACATACATGGAAGAATGCATACTGGAGAGAAGATAAATGATTGTAAACAGCGTGGAAAAACCTTTGCTAAATCCAGTTGCCTTAACAAACATGGAAGAACTCATACTAGAGAGAAGACCTATAAGTGTCAACAATGTGGAAAAGCCTTCACCACTTCCTCTCATCTCCAGATACATGAACGAATCCACACTGGAGAGAAGCCCTATAAATGTAAGCAGTGTGGCAAAGCCTTCACTCAGTCCTCTAACCTCTCTGCACATGAACGAATTCATACTGGAGAGAAGCCTTATGAATGTAAGCAATGTGGAAAAGTCTTCACTACATCCAGTTCCCTTCACAAACATGAAAGAACTCATAGAGAGAAACCATACGAATGTCAACAATGTGGAAAAGCCTTCACTACTTCCTTTTGTCTCCAAATACATGAAAAAACTCATACTGTAGAGAAGCCCTATAAATGTAAGCAGTGCGGCAAAGCCTTCACTGAGTCTTCTAACCTTCATTCACATGAACGAATTCATACTGGAGAGAAGCCCTATGAATGTCAACAATGTGGAAAAGCCTTTGCTACCTTGAGATGCCTTCATAAACATGGAAAAATTCATAGTAGAGAGAAGCCCTATGAATGTCTCCAATGTGGAAAAACCTTCACTATTTCCTCTTATCTCCAAATACATGAACGAACTCATTCTGGAGAGAAGCCCTATAAATGTAAGCACTGTGGCAAAGCCTTCACTCAGTCCTCTAACCTTCACTCACATGAACGAACTCATACTGGAGAGAAGCCCTATGAATGTCAACAATGTGGAAAAGCCTTTGCTACATCCAGTTGCCTTAACAAACATAGAAGAATTCATACTAGAGAGAAGCTCTATAAATGTAAGCAGTGTGGCAAAGCCTTCACTCAGTCTTTTCACCTGCACTCACATAAACAAACTCATATTGGAGAGAAGACTTATGAATGTAAACAATGTGGAAAAGCTTTTGCTAGATCCTGTCACCTTCAGATTCATGGACGAACACATACTGGAGAGAAGCCCTATGAATGTAAACAGTGTGGAAAAGCCTTTGCTGTATCCCATCAACTTCATACACACGGAAGATTGCATACTGGAGAGAAGCCCTATGAATGTAAACAATGTGGAAAAGCCTTTTCTACATCCTGTCAGCTTCACATACATGGAAGAACACATACTGGAGAAAAACCCTATGAATGTAAACAATGTGGAAAAACCTTTGCTACATCCAGTTGCCTTCACAAACATAAAAGAACTCATACTAGAGAGAAGCCCTATAAGTGTAAACAATGTGAAAAAGCCTTTGCTACATCCAGTTGCCTTCACATACATAGGAGAACTCATACTAGAGAGAAGCCCTATGAATGTCAACAATGTGGAAAAGCCTTCACTACTTCCTCTTATCTTCGAATACATGAACGAACTCATACTGGAGAGAAGCCCTATGAATGTAAGCAGTGTGGCAAAGCCTTCACTCAGTCCTCTAACCTTCACTCACATGAACGAACACATACTGGAGAGAAGCCCTATGAATGTCAGCAATGTGGGAAAGCCTTTGCTAGGTCCGGTTGCCTTAACAAACATGGAAGAACTCATACTAGAGAGAAGCCCTATAAATGTAAGCAGTGTGGCAAAGCCTTCACTCAGTCTTGTCATCTTCACTCACATGAACAAACTCATTGGAGAGAAACCTCTTAACATCAACAATGTGGAAAAGCATTTGCTAGATCCAGTCACCTTCAGATTCATGGAAGAACACATACTGGAGAGAAGCCCTATGAATGTCAACAATGTGGAAAAGCCTTTGCTACATTTTTTCAGCTTCACAGACATGAACAAACTCATACTGGAGAGAAATCCTACTAATGAAAACAATGGACAAAGTCTTCGTTATTACCATTTTACTCATAAACATGTAGTAGTAAGTGTACTGGGGAAAAATCCTTGCAGTGAAAAAATGTGGTAAATCAATACTCCTTGTCTCCTTCTAAGACATGAGAGGGCTCAAATTGCAGATTTGTTTTGTTTTGTTTTGTACTTGTGTGTTTGACCACTGAGCCCATCCTCAGTCATTTTTATTTTTTATTTTGAGTGAGGCACTAGTGGAGTTGCTTAGGGTCATGCTAAGTTCTGGAGACTGACCTCAAACTTGTGATCCTTCAGACTCATTGTCCTGATTGCTGGGATTACAGGTGTACACCATCACATCAGACTGAATAACTCTAAATGTAAAAAATATGGAAATTCTTCCTTTTTCTCATTGCCTTCAAAGACATTTCATTTACCCTGTAAAACAAATCTCCTGGCAGTGTGATGTTTTATTTTCCTTCTTATATACGAAAGTATTCATGGAGAGAAGCCTGTAACTGTGAGAAATGTGTCTTTTAGGTTTTTTAGTTCCTTCTAAGAACTGGAAATATTCATCTTGAACGATTCATGCAAAATAATAATAATAAAATAATAAATTCCATTCAAGTAAGAAATGTAAAGGCTTTAGATATTCTAGTTTGTTCAGTTGTATGAAAGGACTCACACAGTATCAAAACCCTGTGCATAAACAATGTGGGACAATATTCAACTTACACAGTTTCCTTCAGACATGAAAGGAATGAGATCACCTTCTGTCCTTAAGCAAGGTGGTCACACTATCAACTTTCCAGGTCTTTTGAAATCGCATGGAAGAACTCATAGTGGAGAAAACCCTTGTATGTAGAAATGTGGCAAGGCCTTCAGTTGTTTCAGTTTCATTCAGTCTTGTTCAGATTTGAGTACATTTGTTTTTCCTTTTTTTGGTACCAGGGATTAAACCCAGAGTTGCTTATGAACTGAACCACATCTCAGCCCTTTTTAAATTATTATAAAAACTTAAAACATAGTCTCACTGAATTGCTTAGATCTTCACTAAGTTGCAGAGGCTGGCTTTGAACTTGTATTGCTCCTGCTTAGCCTTTTGAGCCATTGGAATTAGTTGTGTGCTTCCTTCAGCAAGTGACATTTTTCTTGAGAAAAGCTCTGCAAGTGTGTGCCTTCATTTCTCCTTTGTCTATTCAGAGGTAATGGAAATGCATCCTGGGGTGAATGAACATTGCATCAGCATGAGGATGTGAAAGCAACATGCTTTTAATGGGTTAAATCTCTTTACATATTATTAGATTCTATTTTTCTTAATTTAAGTTTTTTGCATCTGTAGTCAACTCTTACATATTATGACATAATGTTATACATACTATGTATATATGTGTGTTTAAAATCTAGTATGTACTATCTCTTCAAATACCTTCTGACTTTATATATATTGTGCATGAATTTTGAGAAGTTCTAAATTTTATAAGAAAGGTAAGAGAATGTGGCAAGTTCTCCACCACTAGGTATACACTTGCACCTAAAGTTAAATAGAAACTTAATCAACAGCATTTAAATGATTCTCTCATTATTTCAAACCTGTGGGAGTTATATAAAAAAGAGAACGTGTGCATGCTTCAGCCTAGCTATGCATTTTACATATTGAATTAAAAAGTACACTTAAATTTTTCTTCACTGTTAATAATCAGTTCGTCAGGCTCTATATAAAATAACATTTTGGTAGCAAATGAAGATATCAACAAATAAATTTACTTCAACATACATGATCTAATATTTGTAAGTTTTCTGGTTGCACTAAATAAAACTGTAGTAGTCCTACCATATAAAACAAAAAAGGAATATTAAAATTTGCAAGAGGAAAACGTCAGGTCACACTTACTGATAAACCATCAAGGCTCACTTCTTATATTTTTATGTATTGTTTTTAGATGCACATGACAGTAGAGTGTTTTGACATATTATACACAAATGGAGTGTAACCCATTGCAGTTTTTATTTCATTCTCGTGGTTGAAAATGATGTGGAGTTATACTTTCATGTATTCATATATGAGCATATGTCTGATTTATTCTACTGTGTTCTATTCCCACTCCACCATTTAATCCCCTTTGACTGACCCATGAGTTTCTATACTTCCCTTCCCTGCCTCCCTTGTTATGGGTTAGCATCCACACATCAGAGAGAATATTCAACTTTTGTTTTGGGGGGGACTGGCTTAATTCACTGAGCATGATATTCTCCAGTTTCATCCATTCAGCAGCAAATACCATAATTTTATTATTCTTTATAGCTGAGTAACATTCCATGGTGTATATGTACCACGTTTTCTCTACCCATTCATCTGTTGAAGAGTACCTAGGTTGATTCCAAAGCTTGGCTATTGTAAATTAAGCTGATATAAATATTGATGCTGCTGTGTCACTGTAGTATGCTGATTTTAAGTCTTTGGGGTATAAACCAAAGAGTGGAATAACTGGGTCAAATTGTTTTTCCATTCCAAGTTTTCTAAGGAATCTCCACACTGCTTTCCAGAGTGATTGAACCAATTTGCAGTCCCAACATCAAAGTATGAGTGTATAATTCTTTTCCTGCATCCTATCCAGCATTAATTGTTACTTGCTTTCTTGATAGTCCTCAAGGTTAATTTCTGGCTTCCCTAATCACAACACAAAGTCAAGGAGGGCTTATATTGCAAACACTAAGGGACCCTATCTACTCAATCTTCAGAGTCAACAAAAGTGCCTGGGAGGCTGCTGCAACAGTCCCTGGGCTCTGGGGTCCCCAGGGGACTTCCTCCTGCAGGCTTGGTGATCTGGCCTTTTGTTCCCTGCAGATGGGGGCTGTGCCCTGATTCTCCTCAGGAATTGGCAGAGTTGATGGGTAAAACACACTAAGCAGTGCTCTTGGGTAAATGTGAAGGAGTTTTGCAGATAAAAGTTGAATTAATTTTGAGTCAAAAAAAGCACTTGTGCTGAATTGCTCAGGCCAATAAGATGAAAATGGGAGAAGGAGGGACCAGGTGTCTCTGAGGTCAGGCCTCATTCCTGCCAGCCTTAAGAAAGTGACCAGTATGCTGTGTTCAACATGCAACCCACAGAAATTGACAGATAATAGATGTCTAAGAGTATTAAACTATTGAAGTTGGATTGTTTGTTCATATCAGTTTATTTGCAGTTAGACATTTGAGTTTCCCACTTCAAATGATCATTAGCATCCTTTAAAGAGTCTTCTTAGATATAAAAGATGCAGTATGTAAAACAGTCCAGATCCTGTGTTATGTAATTCCTTGATGTGTCATAAATTTGTGATTTGTAAAGATCATACATCATTTGGTTAATCAGAGAGTCAATCTATGTGCATATCTTAAGTGTTCCTTAACATAAGGATTATTTTTAAAGTTGTCAGTTAAAAAGTATCTATATTTCATTTGAATAAGTAGATTTTTATCATTTATTTTGAGTTAAATTTGACTGTATTTTATGGAGGGCAGACCATGGTGCTAATGAAGTGTCATTTTCTTTGTGCACCTGCGTTTTAAAAAAAATTATATATAAACAAAATGTAAATTTATTGGTTACACAACATTTCAGTTTTTGAGAGCATCTCACACTAAGAAACACATTTTACTTCTACTTAACAGCACAAATGGGTATACAGGCCATATTTAAAAAAAAAGACTTCACAAAAAAATGCTAACATTATACTCAATACAAAGATATTTTCTATTTTATTTATTTCCATTAAAAAATGCTGATTGCACTCAAACTAAAAAGTTTTTTCTCAGCAAAAGAAACAATCTGTGAGGTGAATAGAGAGCCTACATCTTGGGAGTAAATCTTTACCCCTCACACATCAGATAGTCCACTAATCTCTAGGGTATATAAAGAACTCAAAAAGCTAAGCACCAAAAAAACAAATAACCCAATCAATAAATGGGCCAAGGACCTGAACAAACACTTCTCAGAAGATGATATACAGTCAATCAACAAATATATGAAAATGTTCATCATTGCTAGCAATTAGAGAAATACAAATCAAAACCACTCTTAAGATTTCATCTCACTCCAGTCAGAATGGCAGCTATTATGAAGACAAACAACAATAAGTGTTGGTGAGGATGTGGGGGAAAAGGTACACTCATTGCTGGTGGGACTGCAAATTGGTGCAGCCAATATGGAAGCAGTATGGAAATTTCTTGGAAAATTGGGAATGGAACCACCATTTGACCCAGCTATCCCTCTCCTCGGTCTATAACCAAAGGACTTAAAAGCAACATACTACAGGGACACAGCCACATCAATGTTTATAGCAGCACAATTCATGAAACCTAAACTGTGGACCCAACCTAGATGCCTTCAATAAATGAATGGATTAAAAAATGTGGCATATATACACAATGGGACATTACTCCGCAATAAAAGAGAATAAAATCATGGCAATTTGCAGGTAAATGGATGGAGTTGAAGAAGATAGTGCTAAGTTAGCCAATCTTAAAAAAAACAAATGCTGAATGTTTTCTCTGATATAAGGAGGCTGATTCATAGTGGGGTAGGGAGGGGGAGCATGGGAGGAATAGACAAACTGGATAGGCAGAGGGAAGGGAGGGGCGTGGTGTTAGAAATAATGGTGGAATATAATGGACATTATTATCCAAAGTTACATGTATGAAGACATGAATTGGTGTGAATATACTTTGTATACAACCAGAGATATGAAATATTGTGCTCTATATGTGTAATAAGAATTGTAATGCATTTCACTATCATATATAATAAAAAAAAATAATTAAAAATGTTGATTGTAAAGCAGGGCTTGGTGGAGCACGCCTATAATCCTAACGGCTCAGGAGTCTGAGACAGGAGGATCACGAGTTCAAAGCCAGCCTCAACAACAGTGAAGCACTAAAGCAACTCAGTGAGACCCTCTCTCTAAATAAATACAAAATAGGGCTGGGGATGTAGCTTAGTGGTATAGAGCCCTTGAGTTCAATCTCTGGTATCCCCCGACAAAAAAAAAAAAAGTTGATCGTAAGACATACTAACTTGATTTCATGACCAGCTGATCATCTGCAATCTCAATGGCAACACTGGTTTCCTTATTTTTAAAAAGCTGGAACTCTTCCAGTTGCTGCTTTTCTTCAGCTGTCAAAACTGTAAATACATCTTCTGAAGGATCCTCCTCATCCACTGGAATAGACAAGTCATCCAAATGGCTGATCTGTCCATCTTTTCTGACTTCATGAACAACAAAGTCAGAGTATCTTTCTTTTAAAATTCCGGAGAATCCTTGATGAGAACTTACAAACTTGGTGATGCCCACAATCAAGTTCAGTAAGTCCATGTTTCATCATGTCTGCAAAACTCTGTTCCTCTTCCTCCTCCCCCTCCTCTGAAAGGCCATCTTCCTCCTCTTCTTCCTCTTCCTCCAACAGATCATCAGTAGTCATTTTGCCTCTCTTGGCACTTACAGGTTCTGGTGGCCCAGGCACATTTTCTCTGTTGGGTAAGCCATCATTCTGCAGCCCACCTTGTCTTTTGGTCAGACAGCATTCAGAGCCCTTCTGTTTTTTGTGTCTTCAGCTGGGGCCGCACTGTCATCTTCTTCCATAGCAAGGCACCCACGTTTCAGAGACATGCCAGTCATTTCTGTCATTTCCATCTTTAAGGCTCCTGGGAGCGCAGGCGCGGTGCAGGCTGAGAGGAGACGAGGACCGCGAGGATGGCGCTCCGATCCGGGCGCAGCAGGGTAGCGGTTGCGAGGGTCACTCAGAGGAGGCGGTGACAAGGGCAGATCAGCATTTGCAGGGTCTGCACCGGGTAGGAGGCGCGCAGGGTACCTGAGGTTTAATTGTGAGTAGAGACTAAGTTTTCCCAGGAGTGCAGAAAAAGGAGCCTAGTGCGGCTGTGTCTCCACCAGGAAGCCAGCCCATTGAAGTTGAGGCACCAGCGTCTTTCACTGGCCTTGAAAATCACAATATTTTGTTTAAATTCCATTGTGCACTGAGAATTTTAATACTAAGTTTAACACTTACAGTCTGGAACCAAAAAGCAATTGTCTTATAAACTCACAGTGTGAAAAGGGCTACTAAAATGTGCTCAACTTGGAGATTTTGGAAGCTTAGGCTGTCTACTCCAAGAGGTCATATGAAGTAGCTTCATTTCTTAGATATGTGTTTCTACTTTCATATCTTTTTAGCAGACATAATTGAAAAATGGTGTAATTTTAAATGAAAGCTCTTCAAAGAAGACGTTCTGTGACATTCTAACCACCATCTGCAAGTGAAATGGCAGGGAATCCTTGTGCAGTTCTGCAGACCTACCTCCAGGATCTTAACCTATTTTATTTCTACAGCTAGAATTTTTAAACTGTTTTTGGAAGAGGTTATATAAATCTCTATTGCAATGATTTTTAAACAGTGTTTTATAAAGCAAAAGACAACCTATATGGGGGCTGGGGATGTGGCTCAAGCGGTAGCGGGCTGGCCTGGCATGCGTGCGGCACAGGGTTTGATCCTCAGCACCACATACAAATAAAGATGTTGTGACTGCCAAAAACTAAAAATAAATATTAAAAACATATCCTTAGTCTGAAAGAAGAGATCTTTCCAGAACTTGTCCTCTTGTTTAAAGGCAAGGCTTGCTGGAACTTGCCCACAGTCTCTGAATTCACATACAGCTGTCTGCTCAAACAAGTGAACCCACAGTCCCACTGGTCAGGCTGAGAAGAGGACGTGTGCACACTTCATCTGCACTTTCCAGGTAGCTGTGTGATGTGAGTGCTTACCTAGTGTGCACTGCATTCTCTGCCTGTGTGCTCACTATCTGGATTCCGACTCAGGATGGGCTGTGCCATTACCCAGGTATCTAGTGACATCTGCAAAAAGGACATCAAGGGAATCACTGACCATTTAGCTGGTTCCAGGTAGAGTTAAGTCAGCTCAGTGGGGGCAGCCTCCTCAGGGTGACAGGACCAGGCTTCTTAGACATTGTGGCCTCCACCTGAAGGGACATGCATTCTTTATCTGTGTGTCAAGCATGGCTTTTTCCTCTGAATTTGACCTCAAAATTCAGAAGTGCACTTTATGTTTCATTACTCTCAGCAATGCTCTTAGAAAGAGACAAGGTTGTAGTATAGGTAAACATTCTGAAAATGGCAAAGACAGTGGAAATTTTAACCAGTTTTGCTAAAATATCATCTCACATGGTTTTTGGCTCCCTGGTAGGGCTAGGATTTGTGCACTCTGCCATTGTTACAGCTAGTTTTCATCACCTGGTGACATCAGGGTGAGAGCAGGTACCACAGCCCTGAGTGCTGGCTCTTACCACTCTACTAGCACCCTAAGTGCAACCAACTAACTAGCTTACATTGCTAGGAGAGGGATTTCTAGTAAAGGCAAAATTTACAGCTCAGTTTTTGACATGAGGTCAACTGCATACTGTGTGATGATAGAAGTGCCACAGAAGGCACTCTTCTGAGCAGCCATTACCAATCCAATCACTTACTGGTAAAGCTATAGAAGAAATGTATAGCTGACTCTTTGTGGTTTTAGCAGTGCTCGGCTTGTCCAACTGGACCATGGCCTGCTGAATTGTTAAAATTGCTTCTTTTCTCCCTGTCCAAGTTCTTGGGAGGGCTGGTCACAGGCTTTATTTGTGGGTGTTATTTTAAGTTGTTCCACTCAGAATGACAGTCTGAGCCATGACCTAATGGAGCAGAAGTACACAACTATTGTTTACCTTGGGGATTGGAGATTGACATAAGATAATCTGAATGTGTTATCATAGAAATTTCTCATTTTTGTATTTCTTTTCCTTGAGCTTTTTCACCCAAAGGGAGAACCTATACACTGGGTGAAGAGGGTGAGGGGCTCCCTAGGATTGAGGACCCAGGAAGCTCCTCTCAGCATGTCATCACCTCCTCCAGGTGAGGTTCCATGTGGAGGGTGCCTTTTGTCTGGGGGTCTCTAGGTGAATTGAAATCCCCCCCCCCTTTTTTTCTTTTTGTGCTGTAGAAGTTTTCTCTGTACTGCTGATTGACAGCACACCTGATAGAACACAGGATGTGTTTTTATATGGTAATGGATTTTATTGTGTAATTTCAATGTTCTTACCTTCTGCTCCTCTATCTTGTTTATTGTTTCTAAGGTCTCATTGATTTATTTCTCTAAGATCTTATATTCGTCTATCCTTTCGACAATTGTCTTGGAAACAGAGCTCACTCTTCCTTTTGGCTACATTCTGTCCTTTCTAGATTCTCATTAAAATACTTACATCATTATTTGGTTAGGGTTAGGGTTAGGTACAGATTGAGTTTTCATGGACTTATTTATAAGAACCAACATCAGTTGATATTATTTCTACCTATTTTGTGACATAGACCATTTTTTTAAATAATCATATTAAAACATTTTATGTCATTGAGTGTTTGTTATTAGTGAGCAAATATTTTAGACTATTCCTAATAAGATAGCATAATCTGTATAATTCCAGCTTCTGTATAATTCCAGCTTCACAAATCAACATACCAAATCCTTTTAGCAGTTTTTTCCTTAGTTTCCAAATTTGCAAAATAAATAGATTTTTTTAGCCTAACTATAATCATTAGATATCTTTTGAGCTTGAGACCCCTCTCAGAGTGTTGTGTTCAGAGTCAAGACCCAATAAATGCTGAGAGCACAGGATTTAGTTCCATAAAATTTTTCTAAATGCTTTTATCATGTTCTCTGTGTAGTTAAGAGGTGTTAGATATCTCTGGAAATGTGAAAGTCAGGATTTGTGTTGGAAAAAAGGCAAAATTTTCTTTCAAAATTTAGCTTTGAATTAATTAGTCATTGATTTTATGTACATGAGTCAAAGTATAATAGATGTTAAGTTAAATTGGAATGTTTCAAACCTTTTTCCTGTACATTTTTTTTTCTTGGCAAATTTATAAAATTGCTTATAAGTATAAGAAGAAATTAATGCTAAAGTCTATTTGTTACTTCCACTTAGATTATATTAATGCTTTTTTCCATATTTATAACTGGAGAAATTGACAATAAAATAAAATTTCTTTTAAAATCATACTATTATTTACCAACTCATTCTTATTAAATCAGCAACTTACATGAGAGCACCAAGGGCCAGAATGTTTTCACATCAAGAGAAAAATGCTTCAGTTTATCACTCGAAAGGCATATGCCAAAGGGAACAAACTTTCTGCAAACAGATCACCTAAATACATTATATTGTTACTTCATATTTTAATTCTGCCATCAATGAACATCTTTGATTTAATTTTGGCCCTTGTCATTCATGAAGTTCACCAAGACAGGACTGGAAGGCTGCAAACTTGAAGAAATTGTTAGGAGAGGGAGAGGCGAATTCCCCTGATTTGCTCTGCACACACTGGAGGCAAGCATTGAAATACCACACCGTACCACATTCACTTGGTCTATTATTACATTCACTCAAAAGTACAAATAAGAAACTCAAAAGAGCAAAACTAGGCATTTTCAATAGATAGAGAAGTCATACAAGAGACTTATATTCACCCAAAGTGATTTCATAAAGCCTATCCTCTTTAATTATTAATTCTGATTCCCTCCAAGGGCACCAACAGTGTCTTGTGGACTTTTTCATGTCTTCTCTGCCCTGATATCTCAATTCAAGCCATGAAAGCAAGAAACCAAAGTCCCAGGACAGATTTGGACTTATTGGTGGATGCCCCTCTCTCTGCTGCCAAGGCCAGCCTCTTTCTGTAGCTCTGATGCCACCCTGATGTACATGATCAGGGTGAGCCCCCGGCTCCACACAACACGGGTTGTCTCCTCAGCCAGCTCTCCCACACTGACAAGATGTACATCTCCACCACTGTCCCAAACATGGCAGCTAACTTCCTGTCCAATACCAAGACCATTACATTTTGGGGCTGCGAGATCCAAACTTTGTGTTCTTGAGTCTTGGCAGATGAAAGCCCTGCTGCTCTGTGTCATGTCCTACAAGGGTTATTCAGCCATCCTTTACACTACCTCATGCTCACGAGCAAGAAAACCCTTGGCTGCATGCTCACAGGCGTGTAGAGCAGCAGTGCCATCAGCTCTTTAACACACACAGTACGTATTTTAGCTTCCGTTCTGCAGGTCCCCACATGTCAACCACTCGGTCTTTGAGGTTCCATCTCTGCTGCCCCTGATCTGTCAGGACACGACCCAGTATAAGTACACAGTCATGGTGAGTGGAGTTTTGATCCTGCCGGGCAAAGGACAGACAAAAACTATTTCCACTGCTCCTCCCACCTGGCCTTGACAAGCCTGTTCTATGCCACCATCCTCTCCACCTATACCAGGCCACACTCTTTGCATTCCCCTGCACAGGACAAGGTGTGGCTACGTTGTACACCATGATCCCACCTCTTCTGAACCTGTTTATCTACAGCCTGAGGAATAGGAAAGTCATGGGACTGGGAGGAGACTGTTGGGTGATGGACACTGGTGCAGTCATGTGACTTTAACAATCAGGCACTGACTGAGGATTCAACATTGTAAGAGCTGCTCCTGAAAACTGCCAGGAAAGGGGCAAATACAGGATTTCTATATAGCAGCCTGAGAAACAGTGCTTCCCACACTTGCTTAACCCTGAAAGCAATAGAATATGACTTTGTCAACTCGGAATACAACTTTGCCGTAATGCCCACCCATAGCATTAATGTTTTGGATTTTCCTTGTTAGTGTTCTGAATAATTGATAAGAAATAAAATTTACCAACATTTGACATAAAGATAATTTTAATAATGTCAAAAGTAATTATATATATCTGATTGAATGTCACACAGTATCTGTGCATCAGGACATCATGTGGAACCTATTCATATGCATACTTGTTTTACATATCACTTAAGATGAACTTAATATAAACTGGAAACTGGAGAAAGTCTGTGTTCACCCACATTCTCCTCAGCATGATCCTGCAGCACCCCCAGAGCTGAAGCTCAGGGCTCCAGAGGGCATTCTCTCTGGCCTTTCTGCCAGCAGCTGGGGCTGGTGGGGAGCTGCACCTGGTGACCCAGGGCCAGAGTCATGGAGTTCAGGTGCCTCTGCAGGCTGGCACCACCCCTGGGACACTGGGGGCTGGCAATGCAGGACCCCATTCTGCAAGCCTTCATGCTGTTTTACTTCCCAAATGGAAAGGATTTTCTCATAATCCATATAATTTTGAAAACTGATAAACTACATCTCACCCAGCATCCTCACAATTCTTCCCCTTGCCCTGTGGGAGTGCTATGGTTGTGCCCTGATGATAGGCAGCTCGCCTTCACTGTAACCAAAGTATACAATAAAAACGACTTTGAGGAGAAAAAGCTTGTTTTGCCCTATGGTTTCAGAGCCTCAGTCATGGTGAGTGTGAAACAAGAGGTGAAGCGGAGCATCAGTGCTGAAGGGAGAAAGGGAGCAGCAGAGGAGCACTGCTGACCCCATGAAACCAGGAAGGAGGGGGAGGGGGAGAGAGAAGGGAAGGAAGGAGGGGAGAGGGGGAGAGAGAAGGGAAGGAAGCAGGGGCCCAAGGAAGACAAGCCCTTCCAGGACATGTCCCCAGACACTTACCTCCTCCAGGCATGTGCCACTGCTCACTGTTGCCACTGTGAGTTACCATTAAACTAGGATGGGCTGGTGAGGTGACAGCACTCACAATCCAGGCATTTCACTGCCTATCCCTGCATTAGCAGGAGCTTAACTCATATCCATAGCAACACAGCTGTGATCCATGGAAACAACTTAATTGTCCACAATTCTCCTCCTCCTCCTCCTCCTCCTCCTCCTCCTCCTCCTCCCCAAAGACATTTAACCACTGAGAAATATTCCCAACCCTTTTAAAATAATTTATTTAGAGACGGGGTTTCTTCTCCTTCTGGAGTGAACCCAGAGACATTTAACCACTGAGCAATATTCCCAACCCTTTTAAAATAATTTATTTAGAGACAGGGTTTCTCTGAGTTGCTCAATGCCTTGCTAAGTTGCTAAGGTTCGCTTGGAACTTGCATTCCTCCTGCCTCAGCCTCCCATGTCATCAGGATTACATGTGTGAGGCACCTGCCCAGCTCACATGGTCTTTCTTGTTATACACTGTAAACAAACTTGAAAGAAGTCTCATGGGTCTTGTGTATTTTTTATTCTAATTTATTATACATGACAGCAGAATGCATTACAATTCATATTACATATACATGGGACAATTTTCATATCTCCACTTGTAGGCAATGTATATTCACATCATTCGTGTCTTCTTCATATATGTACTTAGGGTAGTAATGTCCATCTAATTCCACAATCTTTTTTTTACGCCCTTGTGCCCTCCTTCCCCTTCCCTCCGCTATGCCATATCTAGAGTTTGTCTAATCTTCCCATGCCCCACCCCAGCCCCACTATGAATCAACCTTCTTATATCAGAGAAAACATTTGGCATTTGGATTTTGGGGACTGGTTAACTTCACTTAGCATTATATTCTCCATCTCCATCCATTTACCTGCAAATGCCATGATTTTATTCTCTTTTAATGCTGAATAATATTCCATTGTTTATATATACCACAGTTCCTTTATCCATTCACCTACTGAAGGGCATCTAGGTTGGTTCCACAGTTTAGCTATTGTGAATTGTGCTGCTATAAACATTGATGTGGCTATGCCCCTGTAGTATGCTATTTTGAAGTCCTTTATGTATAGACCAAGAAGTAGGATGGCTGGATCAAATGAGGGTTCCATTCCCAGGTATTCTCCATACTGTTTTATGTATTGGCTGCCCTCATTTGCAGTCCCACCAGCAGTGTATGAATGTGCCTTTTCCCCCACATCCTCGCCAACACTTATTGTTGTTTGTATTTTTAATAGCTGCCATTCTGCCTGGAGTGAGATGAAATCTTAGAATAGTTTTGATTTGCATTTCTCTAATTGCTAGAGATGTTGAACATTTTTTCATGTATTTGTTTATTGATTGTATATGTTCTTCTGAGAAGTGTCTGTTCAGTTCCTTGGTCCATTTTTTGATTTTTTTTTTTTTTTTGGTGTTAAGATTTTTGAGTTCTGTATATATTCTAGAGATTATTGCTCCATTTAACATGTGTGTGGTAAAAGTTTGTTCCCAATAAGTATGCTTTCTATTCATCTCATTGATTTTTTTTTTTTTTTTTTTTTTTTTTTTTTGCCGAGAAGAAGCTTTTTTGTTTGAATCTATCCCATTTATTGATTCTTGATGTTAATTCTCTAGGAGTCTTATTAAGGAAGTTGGGGCCTAATATGACATGATGGACATTTGGGCCTACTTTTTCTTCTAATAGACACAGTGCAGTGTCTTTGGTTTAATTCTGAGGTTTTTGATCCACTTTGACTTGAGTTTTGTGCATGGTGAGAGACAGGGATTTAATTTCATTTTGTTGCATGTGGATTTCCAGTTTTCCCAGCACCATTTGTTGAAGAGGCTATCTTTTCTCCAGTATACGTTTTTGGCACCTTTGTCAAATATAAGATAACTCTAATTATGTGGGTTAGTCTTTGTTTCCTCTATTCTGTATCATTGTGTATCATTGGTTTTGGTGCCAATACCATGCTGTTTTTGTTACTATTGCTCTGTAGTATAATTTAAGGTCTGTTATAGTGATGCCATCTGCTTCAGTCTTCTTACTAAGAATTGCTTTATCTATTCTGGGTCTCTTATATTTCTAGATGAATTTCATGACTGTTTTCTTGGGGGGATTTTGATTAGAATTGCATTAAATCTGTATAGTGCATTTGGTATTATGGTCATTTTGACAATATTAATTTTGTGTATCCAAGGACAATGCAGATATTTCCATTTTCTAAGGTCTTCTTTAATTTCTTTCTTTAGTGTTCTGTGGTTTTCATTGTGGAAGTCTTTCAATTCTTTTATTAAGTTGATTCTCATGTTTTTTTTTTTTTTACTATTGTAAATGGCGTATATGTCCTAGTTTCTCTTTGAGAGAATTTGTCACTGATGTACAGAAATTCCTTTGATTTAGGAATTGATTTTGTATCCTGCTACTTTGATGAATTCATTTACTAGTTCTAGAAGTTTTCTGGTGGAATTTTTGGGGTCTTTTAGGTATAGACTTACATCCACAGCAAATAGAGCTACTTTGCGTTCTTCTTTACCTCTCTCTTTAATATCTTTCATCTGTCTAATTGCTCTGGCCAGTGCTTCAAGAACTATGTTAAATAGAAATGGTGAAATAGGGCATTCCTGTCTTGTTCAAGTTTTTAGAGAGAATACTTTCAATTTTTCTCCATTTAGAACAATGTTGGCCTGGGACTTAGCATAGATAGCTTTTACAATGTTGAAATATGCTGCTGTTATCCCTAGATTTTCTGGTGTTTTGAACATGAAGAAGTGCTGTATTTTGTCGAATGCTTTTTCTACATCTACTTAGATGACCATATGGCTCTTATCTTTAAGTCTATTGATGTGATGAATTACATTTATTGTTTTCCATATGTTGAACCAACCTTGCATTTCTGGAATGATCCTTACTTGATCGTGGTGTACTCTTTTTGATATGTTTTTATATTCAATTTGCCAGAATTTTATTGAGAATTTTTGTATCTATGTTCATTAGAGATATTGGTCTAAAGTTTTCTTTCTTTGATGTGTCTTTGCCTGGTTTTGGAATCAGGGTGATATTGGCCTCATAGAATGAGTTTGGAAGTGCTCTATCTTTTTCTATTTCCTGAAATAAATTGAAGACTATCGGTATAAGTTCTTCTTTAAAGGTCTTGTAGAATTCAACTGTGTATCCATCTGGTCCTGGGCTTTTCTTGGTTCATAGCTTCTGATGGTGTCTTCTATTTCATCACTTGAAATTGATCTGTTTAAATTGTGTATATCATACTGATTCAACTTGTACAAATCATATGACTCTAGAAATTTGTCAATGCCTTCAATATTTTCTATTTTATTGGAGTACAAATTTTCAAAATAATTTCTAATTATCTTCTGTATTTCTGTAGTGTCTGTTGTGATATATTCTTTTTCATCACATATGTTAGTAATTTGAGTTTTCTCTCTCCTTCTCTTCTTTATCATGGCTAAGGGACTGTCAATTTTATTTATTTTTTCAAAAAACCAAACTCTTGTTTTGTCAGTTTTTTTTCAGTTGTTTCTTTTGTTTCAATTTTATTTATTTCAGCTCTGATTTTAATTATTTCTTGTCTTCTCCTGCTTTTGGTGTAATTTGTTCTTGTGTTTCTAGGGCTTTGAGATGTAATGTTAAGTCATTTATTTGTTGACTTTTCCTTCTTTTAAGGAATGAACTCCATGCTATGAAATTTTCTCTTAGAACTGTCTTCATAATGTCCCAGAGATTTCAATATGTTGTATCTGTGTTCTCATTCACCTGTAAATTTTTTTAAATCTTCTCCTTGATGTCTTCTGCAACCCATTGTTCATTCAATAGCATGTTATTTAGTCTCCAGGTGTTGGAGTAGCTTTTATTTCTTATTTTATCATTGATTTCTAATTTAATTTCTTATGATCTGATAGATTGCAGGTTAGTTTCTCTAATTTTTTATGTTTGCTACGAGCTGATTTGTGGCATAATATATGGTCCATTTTATAGAAGGATTCACATGCTGCTGAGAAGAAAGTGTATTCTCTTGTTGAAGGATAAAAGATTCTATATATGTCAGTTAAGTCTAAGTTATTGATTGTGTTATTGATTTCTATAGTTTTTTATTCATTTTTTATTTGGAAGATCTATCCAATGGTGAAATATGTGTGTTAAAGTCACCCAAAATTATTGTGTTGTGGTCTACTTGACTCTTGAACTTGAAAAGAGTTTTTTTGATGAACATAGATGAACATTGATGAACATAGATTGTTTGAGGTATATATATTTATAATTGTTAAGTCTTGTTGGTGTATGGTTCTCTTGAACAGTGTGCAGTGTCCTTCTTTATTTCTTTTGATTAAATTTAGTTTGAAGTCTACTTTATTTGAAATAAGGATGAACCCCTGCTTGCTTCCACAGTCCATGTGAGTGGTATGATTTTCTCCGACTTTTCACCTTCAGTCTATGGATGTCTTTTTTTTTTTTTTTTTTTTTTTTTGAGATGAGCCTCTTGGGAGCAGCATATTGTTGGGTCTTTTTTTTTTCCAATCCAATATGCTAGTCTATGTCTTTTAATTGGTAAGTTTAGGCCTTTAACATTAAAGGTTATTATTGAGACATTTTAATTCCCAGCCATTTATGTATATTTTTGATATTTAACTTTACTTGGTTTCTCCTCTGATTAGTTTTTCCTGTAGTGTAATACAGGATTTTCATCATCATTTTTTATTTTCTCTTTGTGGAATATTTTGCCAAAAACGTTCTTGTAGTGCAGGCTTTCAAGGTGTAAATCCTTTTAACTTTTGTTTTTCATGGAAAGTTTTTATTTCATCATCAAATCTAAAGCTTGATTATGCTAGATATAAGATTCTTGGTTGGCACCCATTTTCTTTCAGAGCTTGGTAGATGTTGTCCCATGATCCTTGGCTTTGAGTGACTGGATTAAAAAATCTGCTGAGATACAAATTTGTCTCCCTTTAGATGTGATTTGATTCCTGTCTTGCGACTTTTAAGATTGTATCCTTATTCTGTATGCTAGGAATTTTTATTATAATGTGCCTTGGTGTAGATCTGTTGTAATTTTATATATTTGATCTCCTGTTAGCCTCTTGTACTTTGTTTTCCAATTCATCCTTCATGCTTGGGAAATTTTCTGATATTATCTCACGGAAGAGATTGTGCATTACTTTGGTTGGAAACTCTGTGCCTTGCTCTATCCCAATAACTCTGAGATTTGGTCTTTTTATGCTGTCCCATAATTCATGGATGTTCTGTTCATGGTTTCTTACTATCTTCACTGTGTGATCATCTTTATTTTCCAGATTGTAATCTTTGCCTTCATTATCTGACATTCTTTCTTCCAAGTGATCTAGTCTGTTGGTTATGCTTTCTATTGAGTTTCTTATTTTATTTATTGTTTTCTTCATTTCAAGGGTTTCTGACTGTTTTTTTTTTAATATTTTTTTATTTATTTATTTTTTAGGTGTAGATGGACACAACACAATGCCTTTTATTTTTATGTGGTGCTTAGGATCGAACCCGTGTCCTGCCCCTGCTAGGGGAGCGCTCTACCGCTGAGCCACAATCCCAGCCCCCCCTTTTTTTGTTGTTGTTTTGTTTTTCAGAATTTCTATCTCTTTCTTGATGTAATCTTTTGCTACCTGTATCTGCTCTCTTATGTCTTTGTTGGAGTAATACGTTTTTGCCTATATTTGCTCATTTAGATCATTCTTTAATTCATAGATCATTTTAATTATGAGCCTTCTGAACTCCTTCTCTTACATTTTATCAACTTTGTTTTCTGTGGGTTCGGTTATTATAGCACCCTGGTATTTGGGGGGCATTTTACTCCCTTGTTTTTTCATGTTGCCTATATGTCTTTCTTTCTTGCAGTGTGGATCTAAGATATTACAGTTTATACCCTATATTCTTGCAGTGTCCTTGCAGATATTCTGTACCTCACCTTGGTGTTGGGCTTCCTGACCCTGCTGGTGTTCCTCAATGTATGCTACTGCAGCCAAAGTTGGTGGCAGCAATAGTCAAGGTAAGGTGAGCCTTACACTGATTTTGGGATGCCTGCTCTGAGACACAGCTGCTTCTAGGCCCTGTCTGTTGTCAAAAGGTAAGGGCTACTGCATGGTAAAGGCTATGACAATGTCTGCAGTGTTCCAAGATGGAAGTGGGTTAGGGTTGGGCTTCCAGGTGAGGGAGGGTGGTGAAATTGGGTCCTCATATGTCGGTGTGGGTGGATCTAGGCCAGGCCTGAGCTCCTGCGAGGGTCTGCTGGTATGAAGAGGCGGTCCTCTGCCAGAGCCTGAGCTCCAGTGGGTGTCTGGCAGTGGCAGGATGGACCCAAGCCTACTGTGAGCCTGGGTCCCATGCAGGTTGGTGTGGGAGAATCTCCAGCACCATGTTTTTAAAGGATAACTCTTCTCCAACACATGCTTTTGCCACCTTTGTCAGGTGTCAGATGGCTGTGACTATATGGGGTTTTCTCTGTGTCAATGCATCATATTGTTATTCTTTGAGCAATATCTTAGTGATCATTCTTTTAGTTTTTTCTTACCAAAGTAAGATTTTATTTTTTCTCAGATTCTGATAGATAACTTTGCTAGATACAGCAATCTTGGCTGGCAATTTTTTTCTTTTAGGAATTTGAAATATTGTCCCTCTTTCATTTTAGGGTCTAAGTTGAGAAGTCAGTAGTGATCCTTACTAATTTGCTGCTAAAAGTTATCTAACATTATTCTCCTACAGCTTTTCCTATTTTTCCTTAGTTTCTACGTTAGACATTATGATTATGATGTGTCTTAGGTAACTTCTGTTTTGATCTTTTCTATTTGACGTTCTTTATGCATCCTGTATATGTATTTCCATTTTATATCTAAGGTTTAGAATGTTTTCTGCTATTTATTTTATTGAAAAAGTTTTTAATTATATCAGTCAACATCTCCATCTTCTCTTCTGTCCTAATGACTCTTACATTGGTTCTTTTGACTTTGTCTCAGAGTTCTTGTATGCTGCCTCTTTAAGGGTTCAAATTGTATATGAATTTTCTGATCATAGCCTTTTAGTTGTTTTTATTTTTTCATTGCATACTGAGTGTTCAAGTTCAGATACCCTGCCTTCAAGACCTGAATTGTGTCCTCAAGGCCTGATTGTCTATGGGATCTAATCTGTGGGTGATACTTTCAAGTGAATTTTAACTTGATTCATTATAAGCTTCATTTCCAGTACTGAATGATTTATTTTCAGAATGTCTATTTCTTTATTGAAATTATTTTTTACCCACTATATTTGTTCTCTTAATTTGTTCCTTTGATTAGCTTACTTTTGCTATAGTCCTTCTCTGGAATTTTGTCCTTTTCTATATTTACGGGTTCCTTGTTGACAATGGGGAAGGGTACAGTTTGGGTAATGAAATATTTCTGGAGGCATATGGTGTCAATGGCTGTACCAAATGTGAGTCTGCTAAATTTAACTGAATAGTGAAGCAAAAATTGATTATTTTTATAAGTTGTATTTAATGTACATTTTACTACCATTAAAAGGTTAAGAAAAAATAAGGTTAATCTAGACCCGGAGGACCTCCTTCCCAGTATAAATATACCATTTTTGTTCAATTAGATGAGACTATGGAAAGGAAGTCTAAGAACATTCAAGGTATTATCTATAATTTTAAAAAATGTAATATTGAAAATTTTCTAAATAATACATCATGAAAGTGAGAAATCCTATCCCTTTTTACCCATTTTAAAACATGAAGATATTTTTGTGATTTAATAGTAATTTCTGACATAAGAACAATTTGAAATTAAGTGTAACCAAAAGCAGATTAAAGACTGTTCCCTGAGTAACACTTCTAATGTGTTTATTTTAAATATTTTGCTTCAATTTTGATGAAGTAAATTTGCTACCAGATGATTCAGAACTGAAGTACTCATGTAGACACATTATTGTGATGCAATAAATTATTAATAATACATAAGATACTTGAGTAATAGCATTTGTTTCTTTTCCATTTGAACTGATCATTAACATGCCTGGGATACATGTTTTTAAAAAAACAACAAAACAGAACTGGTTCCCATCTTGGCAAAAGGCCAGTCAGTCAGTGCTGGTTTTGACTAACTTCTGTGGGCAATGTCTTAGTGGAGATTTCTGAGAAGCACCACACACGTGCAAGCACACACAGATGGCCAACTTCTCTCCGTGTAAATTTGGGTGATGCATGGTTGCCCCTGAGTCTTCCAGGAATCATCTCAATGGCAAATAAAGGAATAAAAGATGACTATGGACATTAGTTTGAAAATATTCAAAAACTTTACCCAGAAAATGAGTTGACAATGGGTACGTGCTAGGAGCACTGTCAGCTACCCAATCCAGGAAATTCATGGAAGAGAAGTAAGAAGAAAGTAAGAATAAAAATATAAGGGTATTTTTATTGTATTATTGAAGTTGAGATTATTAGATTAATTAACAATTGCCACTTACAAAATACTAGAGAAAGTAACTTGTAAACTTAATTTTTTTTTTTACCAGAGAACTTTAGTGAGACAGATAAACCCACAGTAGATAGATGATACATGTAAAAAAAATAAATAAGAGTACCAAGAGACAAGGTGCAGAGGAAAGAAAATGGCCATGTGTATTTATACCAATAGGTTACATTAGGTCATTAGTACCTTAAGTATATTACTGTTTATAGAGTATCAGTAAGGTTGCTAATTCTGCAGTTACATTCCATAGTTACAATATGTAATGTCAGGAGCTTTGTACAGCTCTTAAGAAAGTCCATTGTCTAAAGTTTCTGTTAGGCAGGCAGATCCAGGAGCACCAGAGCTGGTGAAACACTGCAGTTTACCTAGAAAGCAAGTTTCTTTATTCCCAGGAGTTATGTACCTAAAATCAAGTTCAAAAACTAATAAAATTCTTAACAGAGGTTCCTTGTGAAGAACATTGCTACAGTGGCCAGGCATCCCATGTCTTTTACATGGAAGTTTCCCAGCAGCCAGGCATTCTGCATCTTTGCACAGAAACTTCCTAGCAGCCAGGCCTCCTATGCCTTTGCTCAGAAACTTCCTAGCCACCACGCATGACACAATCACAAAGTTTATCAGAGACCCCAATTCCACACACAAAACCCCTACCGCTCCCCTTTCTTGTTTCCTAAGGCATTTTGGGTGAATGATATTTGTTTATTCTTCACGCTGGTTTGACTACAATTTGATACCCAGGAAGCTGAGAACACTGGGTCAGCATCTAGGGGTATGTTGCTTTTCAGTCAGGAGCAAACGGGCTTGTGTTTTTTGTTGAAAATGTTGGTGCCTCTAAACCATTGGCATGGAAAGAACACATAGGAGGGGGACTCCTCCTAAGAGACAAAGTGACACCAGTCTGTGCAATGGAGAGATGTGTATGATTGGGACAAGTGAGCATGAGCTCACAGATATGTTATGAGACCCAGGGATGGCTGAAGCCACAGATAATACCAAATCCTATACAGTTTTTTTGTACACATATATGCCTATGATTACCTTTTCTATAAAACCTGAAAGTCCTACTCAGCCCCCGAAGCCAGGGCTAAGGATATGGTTCTCTTGTCTTCCTGGTGTACCTGCCCTGATCAAAGTCCTTTCCTGCTTTTCATAATGACCTTTTCTGTTTGGTTTTGGGATAAACAGAGGACCTGACCTATGGAATCACCAGAGTCAGGTCTCTGCCTAGGACTTCCCTAAAGGTAGAATGTAGAACATCTACATTAAGCACAAGGTGCTCATTTTATTTCCACCACACATTGCTGTCCTAGAGGATTGCCTTCTTTTATTTTTATTTTATTCTGCGGAAGATGGAACACTGAGCCAAAGCAGGAACACCAGTTGCTTCCTTTTACAACTCAGGCTGCCTCCTCAAAAGAGCAGAGTCCAGGAGGTGAAGAGAATTACTAAAATAATTGTCAAACTGTTTTCATTTTTAGATATCATGTGATATATATGATATCTTTAAATAGTGTTTCACAAGTTCTGAGATTGTGTTTTGCTAAGTTGCCTGAGGTCGAAGCAGATTGTAGTGTATACTGTATATCTTTATATCTAGCTATCTAGATCTTTTTCTTTGCCGTCCTAGGGAACAAACCCAGTGGGGTCGACCTCTGAGCCAGGTCTCCAGCCCTCTTTATTTCAAGAGAGGGTCTCACTGTTTGCAGAAGCTGACGTGAACTTGGGCTCCTGCTGCCTCAGACTCCCCAGGAACTTTGCTGTCATTGCTGTTCGTTTCCGTGGTGAGATTACAACCCAGGACCTCACTCGTGCCAGGAAAGCCTCTCTCGTGGAGCCACAACTCAGTCCCACACGTCACCTTCTGTGCCAGGTTCCCAGCAAAGGCTTCCTACCTGGATTATTTCCCATAACAGCAAAGAAGCGGCACCGAAATGGGATGGAGTCACGAATGTGTCACTCCAGCCAATTTGAGCCAGTGATCGGATAATCCTAGCGGTCAGTCACGGTGCAGAGGCGTGCCTGGAGGCGGTCCATCAGGGACGCCGGGTGGAACTGTCCAATCAGGTGCGCCTACGTAGGGGAAGGGCGGGCTTTCGCAGTCTCGCGGCCTTTTCTTCCTCAGCAACTTTGCTCCTAAGGTTCCAGCCCCCTCGTCCTCCTTTGACGCTGAGCAACCTGTGTCCCCCGTGAGCTTGGGTCCCCGAAGGTTCCTCGCGAGGACACCGAATCACTACTGAAGTCAAAAATGGTGATTTTGCGACTAGGGCTGACGGAACCCGCTCAGCGCCTGCCTTGGGGCCCCGGCGTGCGGGTGAGCTGCAGAGCGTGCGGCCTTGTTTGTCCCCGTTTGCGGGTGGCCCTTGGTGGGTGTCTGTATCCTAGTCCCGCTGTGCTGGCGGGTCCCCGAGGTCAGCTGCAGAGCGGTGCGGCCCAGTCCCCACTGGCGTATGGCCCTGGGCCCTTTCCTGTGGGTCCTCGGGGTGAGCTGGGCGGCCCAGGTTTCTAGGTCCCCTCCTCTCCCTGCTGGTTGCCGGCTCCCACTCTTCCAAATGTGTAGAAGCAGGGTCGCTAATCCACTTTTCTTCCCCTGGTTTAGCTCCTCAGAAGGCTGCTGGAGGTCATTAAAATTGCAGTTGCCTCCTGCATTCATTCTAAAATCTCATCTTTCTCTCCACTTCACATCATTATCAAATATTCGTTCTTCCTACTATATTTCAAACGGGTCAGTTTATTAACTTTCACTTTTCCTCTAGTGAAATATTGAGAAGAATATTTTGTTTTTCTAATGGGGATCAAAACTAGGGAAGCTTTATCAGTGACATCCCCAGCCCCCGCCCCCCCCCCCCTTTTTTTTTTTCAAAATTTTGAGATCTTATCCCAGTTGTGTCTGAAGCTGGCCTCCAACTTGTGATCCTCCAGCCTCAGCCTCTGGAGTCCCTGGAATTACAGGCCTCTGCCAGTAGCTCTGGCAAGAATAACAATTTTGAAAGCATTTGTTTTCTGTTTCTGAATATTATACTTGAGGGGAAAGAATAATCACTTGACACATCCCTGTGTTTGGGTAAAATAACTGCTTAAAATGAAATAAGGTAGTTGGTTGTTATTGGTACTAGGGTTATGGAATCTTGGGCTACATCCCAGTCCTTTTTTGTTTGTTTTGGGCAGAAATTGTTTGTTTCTTTTACTTGGTTTTCATTAGTTATATATGACAGTAAAATGCACTTTGACACATCATACATAAATATTGAGTGTAACTTCTCCTTTTTCTGGCTGTACATGATGTACATTCATACCAGTCATGTAGTCATACAGGATCTGGCTATGTTGCCCTGCCTAGCCTGGAACTTTTGATCCTCCTACCTCAGCTTCTCAAGCTGTTGGGATTAAAGGCATTGGCCACCCCACCTAAGGAAAACAATTTATTTTAATCAACTTATCCTGAATGATGTGTGTGTCCCTCCCTGGAAGAGATTGCATTTCTTTCTTTCTTTCCTTCTTTCTTTCTTTCTCTTTCTTTCTTTCTTTCCTCCTTTCCTTCCTTCCTCCTTTCCTCCCTTCCTCCCTTCCTTCCTTTTTTTTTTTTTTTTTTTTTCCCTTAAAACCGGGGATTGAACCCAGGAGCACTTAACCACTGAGCCACATTCCCAGCCCTTTTTTATATTTTATTTTCAGAAGAGATCTCTGTAAGTTCCATAGGACCTCACTAAGTTGCTGAGTCTGGCTTTGAATTTGGCAGTCCTCCTGCCTTAGCCTCTCAAGCTGCTGGGATTATAGTTCTTCACTACTGTGCTGGGTCTACATGAACTTTTATAAAACAAAGTTATGTTTCAATACATTAACCAATTGCATTGGTAGGAGCATCAGATTGGTGGGCTACAGCAAAAAAAAAAAAAAAAAAAGGAGGGGGATTTCTTCTGTAGGTCTGTTGTTATTGCATTCTTAGCTTTTGAAAATGGTGGTTATACATCTGGTAAGCTTCGTGATATAGTCTGAGAAATTTATTAGTTTCAGAATTCTGATACAGAAATTAAGGTAATTGGCTATTGAAGGGCTTAACATAGCCCAAGATAATTGTTGCTCTCCATACAGAACCCTGTCTTTCCACCCTCATGGTGATCTAGTTAACAGAAGTCAAGTACTCTGAAGGTTTTTTGATGTAGAGCAACTTCATAGAAAACTTCAGTTCACACTTGTAAAAATCTTGTGCTTCTCCTTTTATCTTTCTTAGGTGTAGATACCATATCACAATTTCTTGAGCAGAGGTTCCCTTTGGACCCTTCACAGGGCCCTATGTCCTCAGCCACTATCCTTTCCTGGGTGTCCACAAGGTGCCCACAGATGTCCTGTGCCTTGGAGGGTGCAGGGAATTTTGGGCCCTGGGTCAGCTCCTCTTAGAAGACATCTTAAGGTGTGGGGTGCAGCCTCTCAGGAGCAGCTGGATGCTTTAGGGCTAAGGGATTTCCTGGAACAGGCCTCATCTAGATAGCTACCTCCTTGGGACATTGTTTCTCCCAAGCCCTGTTTCTATTCCTTGAAGACAGGTGGACAGTGAGCCTGTGGATGCTGGTGCTGAGGGGCCAGGTCAGCAGTGATTCCTGGCCTTGCATTCTCTCATAGTTGTGAAGGAGGAAAACTCTGCCAGAGCATAAGGACCACCCACCCCAGTGCAGTGCTGTGCAAACCTGAAAGCCTCATAGACTGGGAGTCATGGTCCAGGTCTCCTGGGAGGGTGATCATGGAGTGTTTCAGTGAGCAGGACCAGGTGGGAGATGTCCAGCTGGCAGGAACCTTACCTGCCTCTTGAGTCTGACACGTCTATGCTCCCTCAGCACCAGCTGTTTCTGTGTTTATCACTGTGAAATGATCTGCTCACTTATTTGAGGCCCAGGTTCACTTATTCAGAGCCAAATATGATGAAATATTATGAAAGAAGGAAGAAAGAATTGGATTTTAAAAAAAAAAGTCTACTTACATTTCCATATGTTAAATATCCTAATTTACATCCAGAAGCAGTGGTGCACACCTGTAATTCTCACTGCTCCAAAGCCTGAAGCAGGAGGGTTAAAAATTTGAGGACAACTTTAGCAACTTAGCGCAACCCTAGGCAACTCTGTGTTAAAATAAAATATAAAAGGCTGGGGATGTGACTCAGTGGTAAAGTGCTTCTGGATTCAATCCTGGTTACCAAAAAGGGGGAAAAAGTGATAATTTATCTTTTGCTACCCCTCAGTATATAGAGAAATTTTGTGAAATTTGATCTTGTCTTTTCAGTGATTTCAAATTGACTACTAGGTCCTTGACTCCAGAATGCCACTTAAGAAAGAGATAAATTCTGTCTTGCATTGTTGCTGCAGAACATGAATCCATTTCTATGAAAAAAAAGTGGATACATTTATAAATGAGGATTCACAAAAACATTAGTTTCTCACAAGGTGGAGAATTTGACAGGAATGTCAGTTTGTTGCTGTTGTTATTGATTGGACTTGGCAGGTTCATGTTAACTGTGTGGTGTTTTGGTATCAGGAACGGAACCCAGAAGTGCTTAATCACTGAGCCACAACCCCAGCCCATTTTAAATTTTTTGTTTTGAGACAGGGTATCGCTAAATTGCTTAGGGCCTCAGACCTCCAAGCTGCAGGGGTTACAGGCATGTGCCATCACACTTGGCTTGTTGGTAAATTTTAAAGACAATCTTAGCAATACCTAAAATACCCAAATGTGATAATTTAATCACTAAATGACTTATCTTTGAAATAGTAAGTGATACAAGTTTTCTGAAAAGATATATGTGTCTAAATAAGAGTGCTGATTTCCCTCACAAGCAGTCTCACCATGTCACCTAATTCCTGTTCCCACCCAAGTACCTCCTCTTTGGACCATCCCTTTAGGAGCTGGACTATTAACTTATGAAATTTGGGAGTTACATAAATACTGTGTCTATACTCACTGTGATCTGTACAACATTTTGGCTGTCTTTAGATATGGTCTACTATTTCCATTTTTAGAAGTAGTTTTTGTGAAGTTCAACAAGCACAGCAAACCCGGCCCTGAATTTCACAGAATTTACTAAAATGCTCAGAGTGTAGATCATGGGGAAGTTTAGTCTCCTTAGTCTCCTTGGTAGGAAAGTGTATTGTCTTTCCATTAATTGCATTGTATTTTATGCTTCTCATTGTGTACCTTTTCTATTATAATCATTTTTTAATCATTCATTAGAAGTATTTTAGTTTAGTGGGTTGTTTTGTTTTGTTTTTGTGTATGTATGTGTATGTGGACTGCTGGAAATTGAACCCAGGGCCTCATGAATGTTGGCAAGTGCTCTCCTAATGAACCACTCCTCAGCCCAAGAAAATTAGTTTTATAGACTGTAATTTATTTATTTACTTATGTATTGAGTATTGGGGATTCAAGCCAGGGACTTGCTTATGCTT
Organism: Marmota flaviventris; assembly: GCF_047511675.1. Classification (NCBI taxonomy): domain Eukaryota; kingdom Metazoa; phylum Chordata; class Mammalia; order Rodentia; family Sciuridae; genus Marmota; species Marmota flaviventris. The sequence continues at coordinate 7,725,589 of NC_092502.1, forward strand.
GTTATTCTTCAAAATATATTTTCAACTTTGTAAAAGCATTTTCCAGGTGGGTGGGTGTTGTACTAGGGATTAAACCCAGAGACACTTGACCACTGAGCACATCCCCAGCACTTTTCATTTTTGTTTATTTTAAATTTTGTTTTAGTTGTAGATCGACAGAATGCCTTTATTTTGTTAATTTTTTTGTGGTGCTCAGCATTGTACCCAGTGCCTCACATGTGCTAGGCAAGTGCTCTGCCACTAAGTAACAGCTCCAGTTCCCCCATTTTTATTTTTGATTAAAATCAGGTCTCACTAGATTTCTGAGGGCCTTGGTAAATTGCTGAGACTGGCCTCAATCTTGCCATCTTTCTGCCTCGACTCTCTAGTTGCTGAAATCACAGGGGCACAGCATCACACCAGCAGTTAGAACTACTTTTAAAGATAAATCACCCATTTCTCTCTAGATAGAAACAGTATTGAAAATCAGTTTTCTTTCTTTTCCCCATAGTTTTGAAAATTTGTATATATAACTCTTACTCTTTACTTTATCTTCATTATTATGGAAAAGGTATTCAGTATGTAATATTTTTTCATATGTATATATTTGTGAATCTTCCTTGGCATGGTAGTTTACTCACTTCTTTATTAAGTTAAGTTTATTTTTCAGAGCAATTTTAAGCTTATATAGTATATTAGTCAAGGTTCTCTAGAGGAACAGAATCAACCGGAAGAATGATTACAGGATGGGGGTTTATTAGATTGGCTTACTATCCCACCAGAAGTGGGATAGTCCACAATGGCTGTCTGCAGGCTGGAGAGCTGGAGAAGTAGTAGCTGTGCAGTCCAAGATACTGAAGCCTCAGAACAAGAGGGATCAGTGGTGCTAGCCTCATCTGAGACCCAGTGCTTCTGGAAACTCCCTGGAGAATCACTGGCAGAGTCTGCTTTGGAAGGCTGATATACTCAGGCTGTCGCAGCAGCCGTGGAAAACCCATTTGAGATGAAAGGAGCTTACATCTGATGCCTCCTTGTTTTCCAACCTTTATTCTGTCCAAGCTACCATCCTAGTGGATGGTGCTGCCCATGCCATTCATTCCTAGATACACCCTCATGGACACACCCAGGAACCTCTTAATCATCCACATCTTTAAATCCCATCAAGGTGACAATTCAAATGACCCATTACATATAGTATCATACACTCCTTCTCTCCAGCGTATAGTCTCCTCTGTTTTCAGGATCTTGTATTGGTGTAGTATGTTTGTTAGTAACTGAACCAGTATCCTACATTTGATGAAGACAAGTTGATGAAGCATCACTTTATAATCAGCTGATGTCCATCCTTTACATTAGGGTTCCTCCTCTGTGTGATTGTGTGTGTCATGTATTCTACATGATAATGTCATACAGAAGATTTTCACTGCCCTGAGAATCCTATGTTCCACCTGTTAATCACTCCTCCCCTTCTGCTGTTCCCTCTCTGCTCCCTAACTCCCTTGAGCCCATTGGTCCTGCTGGTGCCTTTGTATGGTTGGCTTTTCCAGATGTTGTTGACTTAGAGTCTTACTGCACTTGGCCGTTTCAGACTGGCTTCTTTCACTAACCATCTACATTTCAGGGTGTTGTATCTCTAGGCTGGAGAGCTTATTTTCTGTGTGGTATTCTTTGTGTAGTTAATTGCAGTTTGTCCATTCACTTTTTGAAAGGTGTATCTTTTTTGCATCTAGCTTTGGGCACTTCTGGATATGGCTGCTGTAGTCACTGCTTTGCATATAATTTTCATCTCATTTGGGAAGACACCTGGGAGTGTGATGAGTTAATTGTAGAGTGCACCGTGTTTACTTTGTAAGAGCATGACGGGTTGTCTTCCAGAGAGGCTGTTGTCCTTTCCATTCACATGAGCAAGGAAAGAGTTCTTGCTGACTTAACATTCTCACTGTCTTTCTGTGCTGTCAGTATTTGACATTTGACCACTCCAGTGAGTTTGTGGTGGTACCTTGTTGTTTAATTTGCAGTTTCCTAATGGGGTGCTGGTGAACATCTTCTCATACAAGTATTTGCTGTCTATATTTCTTGAATAAGTGTCTTTCAGATTTTTGCCCATTTTTCAGGGGATTGCTAGCTTTCTTACTGAGTATTTTTCACGTATATTGAATATCTGTCCGGTGTGATTATGTGTTTTGAAAACATTTGTCTAGTTCTCCAGCTTGTCTTCTCATTCTCTTAAGTGTGTCTTTTGAAAAAATGGAAACTTCTTTTCAATAAAGTTCTGTTTACCACTTTTTCACTCACAGATCATGTTTTTCGTATTGCATATGAAGCCATCATGCCCAACCCAGATTTGTCTGAGAGTACCTCTGTTATTTTTATGAAGTTTCAAATTTTTAATTTAGTTGTAGAATATATAGGCTTTTTTTGTGTGTGTGGTGTGTGTGTGTGTGGGGGGGCGGGGTAGGAAGTGAACCCACAGCCTCCTATATGCCAGGAAGGTGCTGTGCTAGAGCTGCAGCCCTGTGTCCTACTTGTAAACAGAGTCTCCACTGAGAGCTGACTTTGTGACATTTGTGAAGTGAGTACATTTGTAAAGTGAGTATATTTCATTTCTTTGAATGTTAATGTTCAGGTGTTTTGGCAACATTTTCCAAAAGAGTATGTTTTCCACTGATTTTTCCTTTGCTTCTTTGTCAAAGATCAGTGGAATATATTCATGCTGTGCTAAATACTACACCATCTTAATGACTGTAGCTTTTTCGTAGTTCTTAACCTCAGGTAGTGTCCATCCTGTGGATTTATTTGTCATCACTGTGTTGGTTGTTCTGGGTCTTTCGTGACTGAAAATGTAACTTAAAAGATATTTTTTTGGGATTTCATTGAATTCATAATAATGGATTACCATAATCCAAATTGGTAAGAATTAATAACATTGAGTCTCTTAATCTGTGAACATGAACTATCTCCATGTATTTGCCTTGTCTTTTATAATCTCCTTAGAAACTTGCTTTTTTTGTCATACAGATTTTTGTCAGGTTTATATGTCAGTATTTCTTTACTTTTTTTCTTCGTATTATATAAGTGGTGTGTCTTTTTGTTAATGTTTTGTTTTGCTTTCTGGTGCTGTGTGTTGGACTCAGGTGTGCTCTACCATTGACCTACATCCTCAATCCATTATCTATCTATCTATCTATCTATATATATATATATTTTTTTTTTTTTTGAGACAGTCTTGCTAAATAGCCCAGGCTGGCCTCAAAGCTGTGATCCTCCTCCATTGGCTCCCTGAGTCCAGGGATCACAGTCATGGTCCCTGTGCCCAGCTTGCTGCTATCATCAGTATAACAATAGTCCTATTTATTAACCTTGTGTTATACAACCCTGATGTCACCTCACTGATTTTCATGATTCTTTGGTGTATTTCACATAGAGTAGAGGATCATGCTCTCTCTCTAAGAAAATTTGTGTTTTTCTGAGCTTGAGTGTGTTTTTTCATTATTCTTGACTTTTTTCTTTAACTATTGATATAATCATGATATTTATTATTTAGCTTTTAGTTGTGATGGATAAAGTTAATTGGTTTTTAAATTGTGAATCAGCCTTGAGTAGGTGTAAATTCCTTCTTGGCCTTGATGTGTAATTCTTATTCATTTTTGGATTCAGTTAAGTAACATTTGTGGAGGAGTTTTGCACTTATGATCATTAGAGTAATTCATAGTTCCTTTGTTTATCTGTTTAATTTTGATAATATTGTAACATATGCCTCAGAAGACATTAGAAGGTGTTTACTCTGCTTCTGTGTTCTGGAAAAAAAAATGTAAAAAAATTAGTGGCAGGGCCGGAGATGTGGCTCAAGTGGTAGCGCTCTCACCTGGCATGCGTGAGGCACTAGGGTCGATCCTCGGCACCACATAAAAATAAAATAAAGATATTGTGTCCACCTAAAAGCTAAAAAATAAATATTAAAAAAAAATTAGTGGCAGTTCTTCAGTGTCTTATGGAAGCCTGTATGACCTGTCAGAGCCTTGTGTTTTCTTTTTTGGTAGTAATTAGTTATTGAGTCAATTTCTTCAGTAGGCTTCGGCTCATCTGTTTTGTGTATTTCTCCTACTCTGTAAGTTGTAGGAGATTGTCTCTCTCAAGAGTTGGTCCAGTTCTTCTAAGTGACCTAATTTGTTTCAAGCACATGTTCACAATGTGCTTGAAGTGCCCATGGATGGTAGCAGTGGCTCTTTTAATTCTAATGGATAGTTTCTCTGTTTTCTTATTTCTTTAATTTTATTGTATTTTTATACCTTTATTTTATTTATTTACTTTTATAATGAGGATTGAACCCAGTGCATCATAGGCAAATGCTCATTATGCAAGCACTTCACAACTCCAGACCCTGTCCTCTGTTTTCTTAGCCTCATATAGGTTTATCAGTGATGCTGATATTCATGAAGAACTTGGTTTTGCAGACTTCTGATTTCCTGATTGAGGTTTCATCAATCCCTCTCTGTCAGTTTCCTGCGCTTAATTTATGTTTACCTTGCTCTTCTTTCTTTGGTTTCCTGAAGTAGAAGGTTCAATTATTGCTTTCAGTTCTTCTTATTTGAAATTTTCTTTGGATACCTGTGATATCATCCAAGCACTATCTGTCCTGTTTTCTACAAATTTCCTATTGTGGACTTCTACATTTCATTTTCCTCAAAATGGTCAACTTTTCCCTTGAGTTACCTCTTCCACCCATGTCTGTTTACAGACCTGTGTTTCACCTCCCATTCCCTGGAGACTTTCCAGCTGCTTCTTTTATGATTTCTGCTTTAATACCCATATTCTTTGAACATACTTGGGATTTCACTGGTGTTACACACTGTTAGGGTGTGGTTTATGGCTCAGAATATTACCTGTCCTGAGGAGTGTTATTGTGACTTGAAGAAGACTGTGGGCTTCCTGTTGGCTAATGACCAGGGAAGCCCTCCTGTCTGCTTCTCTGCTACATGGTCTCAGACCCAACAGAGTTGTACTGATGTCTTCTAGTGTAACTGTGGATTCTTCATTGTCCTGGGCAGTTCTTTATATCTCTGCCTGGTGTATTTTGAGTTTGTTTCAGGTGCATGCATATTAAAAATTTAAGACATTTAATTAAATTCTAGCCTATTCCCACCACTGTGGCACATGCCTGTAATCCCAGTGGCTCAGGAGGCTTAGGCAGGGGGATCACAAATTCAAAATCAGCCTCAGTAACTTAGGCCCTGAACTACTTAGAGATATTTTCTCTCATAATAAAAATAATTAAAATTAAAAGAGCTAGGGATGTGGCTCAGTGGTTAAGCACCCCTGGATTCAATTCCTGGAACAAAAAATAAATAAGTAAATAAATAGAAAAAAAATAGCCTAGTGATTCTTGAGTCTGATCTTTCTCAGGGATTATCAACCTCAAGGCATTTAATTTCCACTGATGAAACATGTTTTTCTATTTCTCAGTATTCTATATACATTTTTGTTGTTGTTGTTGTTTAAAAGTGAATGAAAATGTGTTTCCCCTTTCTCCTATGTTGCTTTTCCTTTATGCAGTTGCCTAGAGACTGCATTTTATATGCTATGTGAAGTGAATTAGCTCGTGTTCAGCCTGTTTGACAGATTTCCCTGAATGCCACTGTGGTAGGACAGAATGGAAACTGTTTAAGAGCTGACAGGCTGTAGTTTTGCAGCTTGACCCACAGCAGCTCTGCTTACTGACATTTTATCATGGAGGCTTGCAGCAGCTGCAGGTGCCTGTAACAAGATAACCACAGTAGCAGAAGGAGCAAACAAAGTATCAGGGAAAGAACAATCCCTCTTGATGTTTAGTGGAGAAAAAGTCCCTAATCTGTAATGAGCTGGGTGCTTAGGCTGTTGACAAGTTTGTGCCCAGATAAGGAATATAGAATTCACCCTCTAATAGATTGCACCAACTTCCATGACTCAATGCCCTCAAAACTTGCTTATGTATAAAAGTAAAAGCTTTGGGATTTATTCCTCTAGGCTGTGGTGCCACTAATAAACTGTTGCTTCCAGATCTCAGTGTGCTTGCCCTCATTTTCACCTACACCAGAAGCTAAGGAAGAACAATAGTAAACAGTGAGAGCTCCTCCTCTGGTTTCTGTGGGTAGCTGTGCAGTGGTCCTATTTAAAACTCTCCTGTGCCTTTACGCTGCAGCACCCAGCCTGGGGAAAAACGAGTGCTAAGCATGCAGGTCTGGGTACTCTCTGAAAGAACTTCTTCCGGCCTGTGTGGGCTTCCTTATTTCTTCAGACCAACTGGTTTGTTTGTTTGTTTGTCTGTTTGTTTTGGGGGATACTGTGGAGAGAACCCACGGGTAGTACACAAATGAGCCACATCCCCAACACCCTCCTTTTTAATTTTTTTTTTTTTAAATTTTGATTTAGGGTATTGCTAACTTGCTTAGGGCCTCACTAAGTTTCTAAGCCTGGGATTGAGCTTCCAAACTTCCTGCCTCAGCCTCCTGAACCTGGGTGTTTTTGAAACCTGATTTAAAAAAAAAAAAAAAACTCTTCCTGTAGTTTTCTTTATCAGATTTTAGGTGATGGTTGAGTGTGTAAACAGTAATTTGCTGTTCTTGCCAGATGCAGGCTGTTTGCTTACTTAAATCCTTCTCAGGAATTTCTACTAAGTTTTTACAGTGATTGCTTTCTGACTTAGAAGAGTGAGAGGTTGTTTTAGATATTAAGATAGTCCTGTGATGTTTTTAATTAAAAAATGCAGAGACTTTGATAAATCTGTGTACAGTGTGGAGCCAGTGACCAGGGTTTCACAATGGGATGTCAGGCTGCTGTCTTGCACCAGAGAGGCTGTCTTCAGGGCTAGTGGAGGTCACACTGTGCTGCTGCTCTCCACTCTTCCTCATGACTGCTTCCTGTAGCTATGATGAACTTTCAGTGCTCTTGGGCATGGTTAGGTTCTTGTTCTGATGCTTCTGCTTGTGTTTCCACTTTTCTCTGGAGGATACGCAGATGGAGCAGCTTCCTCTTCCTGGAACCATTTTCATCTCAAATGTAAATGACTTTCCTTCTTCACAGATCAACAGATTATATTTGTGTGAGTTTATTTGGGAACTGTTCCAGGCTCTCTGATCTGTTCTTTTTTATGGTAGTACTATCATGGCTCCAATCTCTCTGTTTGTGTCACTTTGGTGTGAGTGTTAATATTTTTCTTTACTGCTTATCATTTTTGTAATATTGTTTAGCTTATTCTTCTATAAAAATAATATTTTCACTGGGTGCAGTAGTGCACGCCTTTAATCCAAGCTGCTGGGGAAACTGAGGCATGAAGATCACAAGTTTAAATGCTACTCTCAGCCACTTACAAGGTCCTGAGCAAGTTAGTGAGTACTGTCTCAAAATATCAAATGTGCTGGGGATGTGGTTTGGTTAAGTGCCCTGGATTAAGTCCCTGCTTTTTTTTTTTTTTCTTTTTAATTTGCCCCACAATAGTTAGATAGACAAATAAAACTAAAATTTTTGTAAGTTTATTTAAAAAGTTTTATTCTTTTACATTTGAATGTATAATAAATGGACTTTTATCTACAGAATATAGGGATGCAGTGCCTTTTGCCTCTAGATTCCAGTTTGTTGGGATCATCATTGTGATTTCTCTCCATGACACATGCTTTTGCTCATCTTTTCATGTTGTGAAGGTCAGTCTACTGAAGGCTTTCTCTTGGTCTTTTGCTTACCTCTGCTTATACTGTACTGCTCAGGAGGTCACATATTTTAAGTCCTTGAGTATGGTTTTATGTCAGTGGCAGGGGCATGTTCTGGAAGGTGATCTTTTTGGCTGTTCCATCATTATACAGACATCATAGCATGCTTATAGATGTATATGGAGTGGCCTGTTTCACATACAAACTGTGAGGTGAGGATTCTGGGCTGCAAAATGCTGCTTTTTTCCTGGAAGTGCTCCTGTGTTAGGTTTGTTTGCAGAGCATCATTACAGGCACAAGAAATCTCTTTCATAACAGACAACCATTGCACATGTGGCCCATCTTTATTCAAAGTGCCCTTGAGCAAAACATGGCTATGTGGCACGTGATTGTACCTTATGTTAGTGAAGTGGCTGCTGTTCAGAAGAGTTTTAATCATTGGACATTCATTGTTGCTTTGAGGTTTAAAAAAGTAGCTTATTCTTATTAAGATTATTGTTTTGAGACATAAAACTTTGTAAGGATATCATTTGGACAATGTGACATCTTGGGATCATTGAGTTTTTTCTGAGACACTTGCCGTCTTTCCACTTATCCCATTCTGCTTTGACATTAACCATGAGAAATTATCAAATTGCTGTGTTTATTAATCATTGTACTTGTTTATTGCCTAATTTGGTTCTGGAGTAAATCACCTGCAAGCTTCTGATTGTTCTCTTGGTGTAATCACATGGATGATCTCAATCCCCAGTTAACACATTGTGACAACCTTTATGAAAGGTTTTCTGAATATTATCTATGAGGGAAACTCCTTAGTGACCCCATGCCCAGAGGTTGTAGGTGAGGGCTGATTCTAGGCACTTCTTTAAGGATGGAACAATAGACTTTCAGAAGGAAACAGGAGATCAGTAAATACCATGTTGTTTACAATAATTGTGTAGGCACAGTGAGCCACTGTGCTTGGCAGGATCTGTCCCAAATGCTGAGTTTCCTGATTACAGGAAATTCCTACTTACTGTGCTTTCTTTTCTAAAGGTAAGTAATACCAGGAGTGCTAATATTAGCTCTCTACTGCACAGGATGTTGTTAAGACTTGTAATGGAAGTGCAACCAAAAATGAAGTTGGGAATGACCTTGAAGCCTGTCTTACTGTGAACTCACCAAAGAAGGGTGTAAAACACTCTACTGTTTGCCTTTTGAGCAGCCCAATTCTAGTATTGGAATGGCTATGAGGAATTGAGTGCAGTAAATATTTGATGGACCAAATCATTGAATTAATTGGGAGACCAGAGAATCATGTGAGCATCATGCATATTGAGTGTAGATTCCTCATACTGTCAATCTCTCCTGGCCTTCACTACACACACATTTGAGGATATTTTAGGTCTCAGTGACCTTTGAGGATCTGGCTGTGAACTTCACCCAGGAGGAATGGGCTTTGCTGGGTCCATCCCAGAAGAAACTTTACACAGATGTGATGCAGGAAGTCCTCGGAAACCTGGCTTTTATAGGTAATGATGATGTTTCTTTAATTAATCAAATAGAGAATTCATGTTTATTTTGGTCATTTATGAAAAACCTTAAAAGGGAATCATTTGGTGAATTAATACAGCATAAAAGGCACCTAGAATTTGGCAAAGTTTTTCTAGCTTCTAGAAGTTTATAATGATTGTTCTGGGTTGGCATTTTAGGAAACAAATGGGAAGAGAAGAACATTGAAGATCAGATCAAAAAGTCTGGGAACAATCCAAGGTAACTGTACTCACAAGAGGAAGCAATATCTGAGAATATCATATAATTTGTAAAACAAATCAACCAAAGAAATATGCACAACTTGAAATGTATTTATTCTTATAAGTTTTTTTTAACCAGAAGTATATACTTAACTGTAACAGATAGTCAGTCTTTTCAAAGTACTTGACATGCAAAAAGTACTGTGAAACTGCATATATGAATATCACTATTTGGAGAATAGCCATTGGGAAGCTGTGTTGCGAAGGATTGTTTCCTTTCAATCTCTTTATTTTCGGGCAATTTGAACAATTTGAACACCTAGCCTTCACCTGATTTTTGGTAGTAATGTAAGCCTAGGACCCATGAATAAATAGAAAATCATGAATGGATCAAGCATTGATAATGTGCTGGTCATTCTTCACAGAGGTCATATGGTAAACATCAAAGGCAAAGAAGATAGTGTGGGGAAGCTTTCAGTGAGATTCCAATTCTTAACCTGACAAAAGAAAAATTTTAATAGAGTAAATCCATGTGACTGTATTATGTGTGCAAAAGACTTCATATGTCCTTCATTCCTTCATAGGCAGATCACATCTCACTCTGGACACAAACAGTACAAGCATGAGGAATGTGAAGAAAATCCATGTGAATTTAAACATGGCAGGAAATCTCTGGTTTCTCTCAAAAGTGTTCAAACACAAATGTTAACACAAGCTGGAGATGGATATTATAAAAGTACAGTATGTGGGAAAGTCTTCAGTCGTTCCAGTTCCATTCAAAGACATGAAGAAACTTCTACTGGATGGCAACCCTATGAATGTAAACAATGTGGAGAGGCCTTTTCTTCTCTCACAGGGGTTCAAGGACACATGATAACACATAGTGAAGATAAAACTTTTAAGTGTAAGGTATGTGGAAAAGCCTTTCATTTTCCCTCTTTATTTAGAAGACATGAAAGAATACATTATGGAGAGAAACTCTATGAATGTAAACAAGATGGTCAAACCTTTATTTCACTCACAAATCTTCACAGTCACATGATCATGCACACTGAGAATGCACGTTTTAAATGTAAAGTATGTGGGAAAGACTTTGCTTATCCCAGTTTATTTAGAATGCATCAGAGAACGCACACTGGAGAGAAACCCTATGAATGTAAGCAGTGTGGCAAAGCCTTCGCTAAGCCCTCTACCCTTCACTTACATGAACAAACGCACACTGGAGAGAAACCCTACGAATGTAAGCAGTGCGGCAAAGCCTTTGCTAAGTCCTCCACCCTTCACTCCCATGAACAAACTCATACTGGAGAGAAGCCCTATGAATGTAAACAATGTGGAAAATCTTTTGCTAGATCCAGTCAGCTTCACATACATGGAAGAACACATACTGGAGAGAAGCCCTATGAATGTAAGCAGTGTGGCAAAGCCTTCACTCAGTCCTCTCACCTTCACTCACATGAAAAAACTCATACTGGAGAGAAACCCTATGAATGTAAACAATGTGGAAAAGCTTTTGCTACATCCCATCATCTTCACATACATGGAAGAACACATACTGGAGAGAAGCCCTATAAATGTAGACAATGTGGAAAAGCCTACACTACTTCCTCTTACCTTCAAATACACGAACGAACTCATACTGGAGAGAAGCCTTATGCATGTAAGCAGTGTGGCAAAGCCTTCACTCAATCTTCTACCCTTCACTTACATGAGCGAACTCATACTGGAGAGAAGCCTTATACATGTAACCAGTGTGGAAAAACCTTTGCTAGATCCAGTGACCTTCACATACATGAAAGAATGCATACTGGAGAGAAACCCTATGAATGTAAACAATGTGGAAAAGCCTTTGCTAGATCTAGTGACCTTCAGATACATGGAAGATCACATACTGGAGAAAAACCCTATAAATGTAAACAATGTGGAAAAGCCTTTGCTAGATCCAGTCACCTTCACATACATGAACGAACTCATATGCAGAGAAATCATACTAATGAAAACAATTAGCAAAGTCTTCTGTTTTTACTGCTGCACTCATAAACACGTAGGAAGTTTACTGGAGAAAAATCCTTGGAATGTAAATTGTGGTAACTCAATATTCCTTGTCAATTTCAAAGACTAGAAAGGACTCACACTGCAGAATATTTTTTGGGGGTGGGGGGGTGATTTAGTCCAGTGGTGCTCTACCACTGAACCATAATCCCCAGTTCTTTTTACTAAGTCTCTGGGATTACAGGTGCATACCACCATGTTAACTCTTTAAATGTGAAAATTTGGCAACTCATTCCATTTTCCCAGTTGTCTTCAAAGCCATTTCACTCACACTGGAAAAAAACTCCCTGAATGTGTGATGTTTCATTTTTCTTCTCATATATGGAAATACTCATGGAGAGAAGCCCTGTGAATGTGAGAAATGTGGGACACCTTCTAGTTTTACCAGTTTCTTCTAAGGACTGAGATGATTCTTATTGAATGATTCATACAAAAATAAATAAATCCTATTCAAGTAAGAAATGTAAAGCCTTCAGATATTCCAGTTTTGTTCAGTTGTATGAAAGGACTCATACTGTAAAAAAAACCCTATGGATAAGCAATGTGGGGCAGTAGTCAACTTTCACAGTTTCCTTCAAATGTCGTGGGCAAGTCACTCAGAAAATACTGAGTCCCAGTTTTGTCCAAATTGAAGAGTTTTTATTTCAACCAGCCAGGACTTCTTGTTACAGGACTAAGTTATCTCTGCAGGAAAACAGCCTAGAATCTCAACATTTTAGGATATATAAAGGCAAAAACCTCATCCAGGTTGACAGAGCAACCAGCAAGCAAGCAAGCATGCAAACAGTAATACAAAATCTGAATAAAGTCAGTAGTGAAACAATGCAATGCTCATAATCATATTTTTATTCTCATTTAGTATTTGTCATGGGATTTTCTATAATCATAATCAAAAGAGAAATGGATCAAAGTGATCCTAGTTAAGTACAATTAAAGAATGGCTACTAACTTCTAATTAATTATTCCCCGATAAGATATATTGCCCAAAGAGAAAAATGGGAACCAAAGAGACCAATTTCCCATTGTTTAAAAATTGCTATTTAATGTTGCCAAATATGCTGTGCTAGGCAAATTAGTAATGGATACAGAGGTGGGGTTTTCCCATGGGAGAAGAATTTCTTTCATGATAAGGAGTCTGTTTGATCATTTCCATATAGCTGGCCCATAACAAAAAGATATAAAAGGGTTCGCATCAGGGAAAATCCTTCTGCCCTTTAAAAAATGTGGTAACATGTTCAACTCTCTAGGTCTCTTTGAACAGCATGGAAGAACTCATGCTAGAAGAGAAAAGCCTTGTATGTAGAAATGTGGGGAGACCTTCAGTTGTTTCAGATCCATTTAGACTGGAAGGAATTTTTTTTTTTTTTTGTACCAGGGATTGAACCAAGAGATGCTTAACCCCTGAGACACATTCCAGCCCTTTTTATTTTTAATTTTATTTGTTTTAAATTTTGAGACATGGTCTCACTGAATTGCTTAGGTCCTCATTAAGTTGCTGAGTCTGGCTTTGCACTTAATGATCCTCCTGACTCAGCCTGCTGAGCCTTTGGGATTACAGTTATGCACTGCCTTCAGGAAGTGACCCCTTCTTGAGAAAAGCACTGTAAGTGTGAAAAGGGTGTGGGCCTTCACTTCTCCTTTGTCTATTCAGAGGTAATGGAAATGTACCCTGGGGTGGACATGAGCATTGCATCAGCGTAAAGATGTGAAACAACATGCTTTTGGGGGGTAAATCTCTCTTATTGTTAGATTCAATTTTCCTGTATTAAGTTTTTTGCATCTGTAGTCAACTCTCACATATTATGACATAATCTTTTACATATGCAAGTATGTGTGTGTAAAATCTAGTATGTGGTATAATTTGTACCTAGAAGTATATATTATATAGAATAGTTTATAATATTTATAGTTAAACTGTTAACATTTATTTGCCACATTTTAATTCTTATTTATTTTCGATCTGTCTACTTCCCATAAGTACCATAATTTTCTTTAATATTGTACTTTTTTTTTTCCACTAAAGGCCTTAGCAAATAAATGATATTCTAAACCTCTGGTCTCATATTTATATAACTTTTTCAAGGCCCCTGGATAATTCTGTTTGTTTGTTTTTTTTTCTCCTCAAGTATCTTATGACTTTTTATAGGTTGTGACAAAATAAAAATTTTGAGAGGTTCTAAATATAATTACCAGGGTCAGAGAATGGAGGGGGAAGAGAAAAGGAAAATTATCATCATCATCATCATCATCATCATCATAATATCTGGAGTGCTTAAGCACTGAGAACCATCTGTAGCCTTTTTATTTTGATACAGGATCTCCCCCCCCCACCAAATTTTAAGTAAATTGCATTTTTCTATACAGAGGATTTTTCTTTTTTTAAAAAATCTTCCATTGACATAATTATGTGAATTTTACCAGAACTATACCTAGAAGCGGTGACAAGTCATACATCACAGTTTTACAAACTATGGGTGAAAAGAGACAGCTTACAATTGTAAGAAAGAATTTTGAAAAGTGCAAATTCATGCTCAAAGTTTTTAAAACTTTTTTTTAAATACTTGCATTCAAATTCAATAGGCTCCTTGCATTCAAATTTCAAACTTTTTGGAAAAGTCAATGGATTACATAGAAGATAAAGTAATATGCCCCAGGATTAAACACCTTGCCCACATTTGTGAAAAGATCAAGATGATAATTCAGGTCTTATGCATTCAATGTTTCAATTTAGTATTTTTTCTCATCACTTAATCCATAAGAAACCCACTACAATTCCAATACACTCGAGGAATGAGAATATATGACTTGATACTGATTACACAGCCAGGTTTTGTTTTCTTTTTATTTCATTTTAATAGAACTTTAATTCTCTACTAATGCATTCAGTCTCGTTTTTATAAAACCAGAAGATATATTTCAGCTTTTATAGATTCATCCCCAAATCATTCTTGCCACAATTGTTCCCTTTGTGTAGCTTGAGCAGAGCACTTGGTTGTATTTCTCTGACTACAAAGATTTTTGTTCCTCCAGTTCTGGGAACTAGCTTTTCAGATAGAAGCCACTTTGAGGGCTTGCTTTAAATCCTTTTTTGTAAACGTAGAGTATAAATAGATCTGACTCAGTAATGCTGAGATTTTTTCAGACTTCTTTTTTTCTCCAACAATTCTGGTGACTTAGAAGCACTGAGGTGTGAGAGTCTCAAGTTGCAGACTCTCCAAAGACAAGTAGAGAAAGCAGTGGACACAGACCTGCCTAGAGCAGCTCTCAGACTCCACAAAGAAAAAACAGCAGCAATCAATGCAAGGAGATGAGGATTTATGCTCCATCTCATTCTTCAGGCCTCTCTGTCTCTTATCTGAATCTCTCAGTCCGTCATGATCCTGGATCCACTCAATGGCCTCACAGTAGAACTTGTCCTGGTCAAAGGCTGCAGGTGGAAGATGGTGAGGTAGAAGGTGGTCCTCCCTAGCTTGTCCAGTTGCACCTCCCCCAGGCTCTGCCTCTGGCCATATTCACTGCTGGAGTGCAGTATGAAGTGCCAGCTGAGGGAAATCCTCTACCAGCTTCTCACCACATTATGACAGAGCAGGTCACAGACAAATGGTTGTGCTGGACTGTATCTGTGGCCACCTCACAACTGAGCTCCAGCAGATCCTGCTCCACTCTGTGCAAGGTCTGGGCATGATGGTGGTCTGCAGGGAATCTAGGATCTCCAGCACAGCCAGGCAGCTCAATGCTGGGAGAAAGCACTTCATACCAACAGCACCAACAGTGAGAGGACAATCAAAGGGGGCTTCCTTTGCTCCCAGCATCTATTCTCACATTTAAGTGTTTGTGCTGGTGTCTGTGTAGGTGTCTATGAATTCCCTCATTTGAATTCCCCAAAGGGGAAAACTTGAACAGCCAAATCAGCCAGGCTGGCATTTACAGTTTGGATTTTCTCCTCAAAAAGTTCCTCTCCATCCATGGTGGTTACGGGGCTGTCACCTACTCCTCACCTATCCAGGACACACAAAGCAAGTGGGCATGAGGAAGCCCAGAGTAGTCTCACAGTGCCATGTTTCACTTCCTCTGCACAGCTGCCTTGATACAGGATCTTGCTCAGTTCCTCCCAAGGACCTCACTAAGTTGCTGAGGCTAGCTTTGAACTTGTGGTCCTCATGCTATAGTCTCTTGAGCTCCTGGGATTACAGGAATAAGCTACCATGCCTGGCTCCTGGACGTTTCTTGAAACCTTGATGTAAATCAAAACGGGCTTTGTTTGTGTATAATTTCCAAGTGTTAATCGATTCAGAAGCAAGAATTTTGTTCTAATGTGTTTATGTATATTAATGTCCTTCAAGCTCTAATATTATAGAGTGATATTGATAATCATAAGAACATTAATTTATACCTTGTATCCTAAAATTTACCAGTCCATTTTAACTAAACGGAAGTCTACTTGGAAAAAGTTTATTTTAGATAATTTCTGTTGAAAACTGGGGTGCAAGAACTATTTAAATATTTAAGGGAGCAAACTATTAATTTCTGTTAAGTCTCATGACATAATGAACTTTAATCACAGTCAGTATTCTCAGGATTTTTTTCCAACAAATATTTTAATGTTCCCTTCTATGCACCAGGCACCAGCTACACACCTTAGCGGGGTCACAGAGGCTATGAAACATGGCATGGTGCTCAGGTGAGTGATTCTAGAGCACCAAGTGAACTTACAAAAGGAAATACCTGGGTGGGGTGAGATTTGCATTCACTCGCACGCACAAACGTATGTAGAGGATCAAGTCACCCTTTTCTGTGCATACTCTCCCTCATGCAGTTCTTTAATCCTCACTATGTAATGTGCTTATTGATTTCTTTGATTTTTCTCACAACTTTGCTGCTCACTATTCCTTCTCAAAAATCAATTGTTATAATAATAATAGCTAAAAAAAAATAAAAGTAGACTCCAGGTATCAAAAAGAAAATCAATTGTTATTTCATGACTTCACAATTTAGTCTTCTCTGTCTTTCTAAAGTTTCATTGCACATCGTATATATTAGTTTAGCCTCTGCACTCCAGCCTTATTTACAGATTGGTGAAATGTCTCATTCCTTCAGATTTCACCCAGGAGTGCTGCACCACTGAGCTTTGTCATAGCCCTTTTAATTGTTATTTTTTGAGATGAGGTGAGGCTGGCCTCAAACTTGTGGCCACCTGCCTCAGCCTCCTGTGTCCTTGTGTGCCCTGCAGCTGGCCTCTTCCTTTTCACTGATGCCTTATTGGTCTGTTGATGACTCTGGGATGACCACTCGTGCTTGTTCTAAGTCTCACTTGTTGTGTTGTACATAGGCACGTTAGAGAGGAATAGAAAATGTTGGCATTTGTATATATTATTTGTAGAGGCATCTTCTCAAAATATATTTTGCCCTATACTTAATTGAGTTGCTTTCTATTTTTTTTTTTTCTTTTTTCTGGTGCCAGGGACCTAATCTGGCCTTGTGCATGCTAGACAGGTGCTCTAGCACTGAGCTCTCTCCTAGCTCAGGCCAGGAGTTTGCTTCTGCTGTGTGTGTGTGGACCCCTGATAATACTGATAGCCACTTCAATAGATGCAGCTCTGCAGGTGTTCCCTTCCTTCTTAAAAGTCTTTTGCAACATTGAGTTTTAAACACATCCAAGGGTTTCTCCCCATGATTAATACTTAAGTGGAATGTGCCAGAAAACGAACACTTGATTTCTCTCTGTGTTTAAGGTACCTCAGTAACTCTGGAAAAATCATGTGATGATTTTTTTATACACAGTACAAAAGTCCAGATAAGGAG